>NC_064903.1:17868390-18176641 GCF_929443795.1 Astur gentilis
AAACATAAGTTTTCACAGCCTGCCCTCGGTATCTCTTTTTTTTTTGTCAAGCAGCCTGCAATTAGACTAGCAAATCTTGCGTAACAGCGAGCACTCATCCTGGTGGCCACATGGCCCAAGACTTCCACTAGGCAACATCATCTATAGCGAGGTCTGGTCCTAATCACTACGAGTAGGACTTTTAAAGGAGCGAGGATCTTGACTGGAAGAAGCGCATTCTTTTCCAGCCAGCACAGACAGCTTCTGGACACAAAGCTTTTCCCTCTTGTGACTGTACAATTCACAGGAAAAGAGGTGAAAAACTTGTTACTGACTGTGCTAATGCCACCGAGAGGTTCAATGTGAATTCTAAGCTGTGTTCAACCTGAAACTTTGTTACAGCTGCTGTCAACACCACAAGTGAAGGATCCCAAAATATAAAGCATTTTGAACTCTTTCTTTTAATTTCCTTTTCATTTTACCAGGACGATACTGCCTTATCTCAAACACACACTTGCATATTTGCACTCTATAATGGAGAAACAGCACTACATACAGGTCCCTAAAAGTAAACACCAAACTCTGCAAATCTTGCATATAATTAGGAAGATTCTTCTGGATTTATTATTTTTTCCCCAAAGCTGTTACTGCTTGATTTGGCTGTCATCTGTGTCACTTCTATGGAAAGATTTTCTCTGTGTTAGAAAGGGAAAATCAGAACAGCAAGCTAATAACTTGTTACAACAGTGAGATTTAAGGAAGAAAGTAATGAAGCAGAGCTGCTGACAGCACCGTGGTTGTTTTACCTCCTCCTTAAATGAAACAGGTCAGGATCACCCTTTGCCTTAGAGGGTCTCTCTTGGGCAGGACCAGCACAGACCTTGCACCTGACGGACACAAACACCCTTTGAGTACTTGTATTTTTTGCATGGCCAGGTGCATACACTTTGAGCTGAATACTGGCTGTGACTTCAGGCTGAAAAGAAAACAGCTTCCCCTTAAGTATCCCCAGCCCAAGACTAACAAAACAAATTCAGTCTCAACTTTATCCTTTTGATTTAATTTCCTAGTGTATTAATTTTGGCCATTCAATCACATTGATCTATTGAGCCCGTCTCAGCTGTGACCTTGATTTGATTGCTTAATTGGCTTAGCAAAGCCTGGATGCATTATCTCTGTAATGTGCTTGCTTGATTTCTGTACGTGCTTGGTTATTCTTTCTTCTCAGATCTATACAAAGTAAACAGAACTTATTTTACATAAAATGGCAGTCAAGCTTAGAAATTCCAGGGCAAAGATAATCTCAGGTATATGCACGCCACTTCTCTCCTCCTAGCATAAGCAGAATAGTTTAATCTTGCCTTGTTCAGATCTGGAAATGTTTGAACGCTGAGATGTGCCCTTCAGTATAACTTTCTAGCTTAACAGATCGCTGTCCAGTAACAGCTTGGCTGAGGCATGAGCTCTCATTTTCTTCAGATGTCTGCTCTGGGGGTTGTTTCCTCTGGTAGAAGCAGAGTAAGGAACAGCCGATGGCAGTATCTTCTGCAGATACAGTAAAACTTTCTCTTATGTTTTGCTCAGGATCCTGTTATCGTTATACCTGACTGAACCAAACCTCTGCTGCTGCTGTGATTTTCAGCGTGCCGATGCAATGCACTGGCATTTCTGTGTTTGCTTCATTTGCATTTGAACAACCAAGATTTTTAATTAAAATGCATAAATGAATCATCCACTAAAAGTCCTATCTCCCATGTTATTTATTTTTTATATTAAACCTTCAATTTGATGGATAAGCACTGTCATTGGTCATTTCTGCTAAAATGATCCCATCAGCAGTGAAATATTTGACAAATCTGATGTTAAATTTTTCATCCCTAGCTTTCAGCACTTGTGGTCCATTAAGATAAATAGTATGTCTCACACTTCTGATCTATTCTTTGAAGCTCTCTGGGACTAGCACTCCATTAGAGAGGGAGAGGTACAGGTCAAAAGGATGGTTTGAGATCCAAACAGTGCTCTCCTTAAAGCTTGCTTTATATAGCCTGGCACATCCACGGCAGTAAGAGCGTCCTTTACTTCTTCAGTGTCTTCCATCTGTGACAACTATCACTCCTTTCAGTCTAGTGACAGAATTTGGGGGTTTGGTACTGACCTGTTGATGGAACAGAAAGTAATGTGGACCTTCTCCTAAGTGAAACCCATTTTCTTTAAGCTTCTTCCCCCCGCCCCATCCATGGCAGTGGTATCTCCAGTCATCACAAAAGTTCCTACTACTTCCAGAAAGCACTTCTTTCCAGCTGGGCACTGAAATTTCACTCCAAGAAAAGTAATTTGTCCCAAGAACTGCATCCTAATATAGAGAACAGAGCAGAAAACACACTCTGCTGCTAGCTTCTCTCAGAGGATTACTGTAAAACTAAACTAATAACAATGCAGCATTCCTTCAAAAACTGAAATCTTGCTCACATGCTAAGAAGCTGTAAGAGTAACAGCATCATCTGGTGGCTTCTGCCACAAAAAATGGATTAATTGATTTTTTTGTTCTACTTTCATTTAAATTCCTCATCTCTCAGGTGAGGCCAGGTCCTGAAGGAATGTGTGAGAGGAAAAACAGACAGAAAATAATAAAAATGAGAGAAGGTAGTAATGAAATCCTCAGCTATACTGAAACATTAAACTGCATCTGAATATCTCAGATCTTTTTAAAAGGTTTTTTTAAAGAATGGTGAAAAACACCATCCTCATTGAAGTCGAGCTTCATTTACGGCAAAGCCAGATGTGGTTGGGATTTTCGAAGCACACATTAAGAACAGGAATGATGCTGCTAAAGGCCTTGAACCTTAGATAAAGACTGGTGTAAACCTCAACAAAATCTTAAGAAAATTCCTTTCCACCATTTCTTTTGTAAGTGCCAAATCAAATCCTTCCAACTGCTCCTGTGTCTTCCTTTTGGAATTCTTATTATTGATCCTCTTAACTTCTGGAGAGGTGGTATGTAAAAACGAGATGAACATATATTAGTTTGCAAAAGAGTTTCAGCTGTGAATAAGTACTGTTATGATTATGACTGTAAAACAAGCTAATCCACCAAAGCTTACATGTACTGTTAGTATAGTACTAGAGATTGAATCAGCCTGCCTTAGGTATTAAACTTCTCTGACCTAAATGGGCTGTAGTATTCCCATAAGTGTCCAAGGTCCCCAGTAAGAAGTTTACTGCAATCCAGATGAAGCAGAGGGGCCATACTAACCTGTAGAACCCAAAGTCTTTGGGATTAGTTCTTGCAAAAGCTTATTAACAAGGCAATAAAATGAAAATTATTTCTTCTGGCTTTATTGGTGCACAATGTCTGTTTTACATTCATACAGTTTCTGTCCTATCCTTGGCAGTTGTCTTCTTTGTTGTATTCTTACAAAGAGAGAAATATCAAAACATTAATTTAAGCTGTCACAATGCAAAGGGCTGACAGTCATATAAAGAATTATCATTATGGCAGAGAATGGAGACAAGTTAGTGAAGGAAAATTAAAGTGACTAGCTAAACAGAACCAAACTTCTTGAAAAATCTCGGATATTGCCATGACAATTCGAATTGCTCCAACTTTTTCTTTTTGAGTTTTCAGCACTTTCCTACACAGTCTATTATCAATCTGATGGGGAAAAGAAAGAAAAAGAAATCACTTCATATATATGCTAGTTTTAGTGAAATATGTATTTCAAAAGAGAAGATTCATCCTGTACAATTTGTGCAATAAGATAAATTGCAACTAACATGAATCTTTGTAATTTTCCATAATTGTAGAAGTCAGACTGACCAAGATTACAGCCTGTCTAATCCCTCTTACTAATGCATACAATACAGAAATGTTTCTTTGTCCTCTCTAGGGCCTTTTTGGAAAAAAAAAAAAAAGATTCCTTTCTAGTAAATAATAAGATTCCTGCAGGTGGTGGGCCAGGGTCTCAAAATGCTCTGTATATTCCGAAGAATCATTTAAATTATTTTACAAATAAGATAAGTAAGACAGCGGTTAAAAGAAGAAAATAACCACTTCACTCTTGTGTTATGCTTTTCAATAATAGCTCTTGGAACATTTTACACAGGAGTCCTAAGGTGCATGCCCATGCCCAGCAAGCTAGACCACTGCAGCCAGGGTAGCTTGCTTTCTCCGGTAAAGTAAACCAACAGGTTCCTGGTCGTAAGACAAGTTTTCAGCAGGGAGCACAACGCTTAGTCTTGTGCTCTGTCCTCTCATCATCATATGCTACCCGGGTAAGAGGAGGATGCTAAGAATTTAATGCAAAGAGTTGGTGAAACTCCGCATCCCATCTTCCACACAAATGTCCACTGCCTTCTAGCTATAGTATCTGCAGTGCAAATTAAGTCAGTTAGCATTGCAGCGCCTAAATGATCAGACTACTAATGAAGCATGAGTCCACAAGTTTGCTTTATGTAGTCAAAATTCATAATTAATTCTCATACACATAAGCAATCACTGAGTTAGTTCGGCTAGCACATCAAAAACAGATGAAAACACCAAAGGCTGAGCAAATCAGTCTTCCCAAGGTAGATGAATGAGAGGCTTACATGACTAATGCCAACAGGACAGAGGCGCAAAACTCCCTGTGGATGTAAGGACATAAGATCCTTTCCACTTGTTCATCATCCTTATGTGCCTTTAAGCGCTGTAATCCTGGAATTAGAAAAGCAGACTGTGTAGAAACACCACAGTAGGTAGCCTTGAGGTTGTGTGTATATTCAGTAGCAGTAGGCACTCAGTTCGATAAACACCGAGACCGACCTGCCAGCGTTGCCAGCCAGAGCTGTCTGGCCAAGGCCTGGTGTGTCCTCACAGGCTCAGACCCTCTGCACAGTGAAGTCATACCTAAAACATCTGCACAGATCATAAGACAAAAAAAGAACAGGGAAGGACTGCAAATCACTATTATTCTCCAAATAAATCAGATGTACATTATGACTTGGGAAAGCAGACAAGAAAACACTTAGCAATGTAATAAATGTGAATTGCTGCAGTCACACCAAACGTAGCTTCAGTCCCCTAATTGTATCAATTATTTTTTATTATTGTGATCTCAGAGATGTTAAGTTTTGCTAAGAAGATGTATTTGCAAATCACTTTGATTACCATCTGTGAATAGTGTGAATGTGTTTAAGAGCTTCTGCATATTCGCTTTGGCCCTCTGACCCCTCTTTGCAGTGTCCTGAATCAGCTGGCAGAACATTAGGCACTTTAGACACTCCTACTTGAAGCATTCAGACAGTCCTGGAATCGCTGGGGCCACTCAAATGGCGAGTCTTTGTATGAGCCGTCCCTTCACTGATCTCAGGGCTCTTATGACTGACTTTGCTTTTCACATTTCTCTCTCTCTCTCTCTTTCATTTTTTAATCAGATATGTTTTACTGTGAGGAAGAATTTGATCATTTGCTATTGTATTCTAAGAAATAAGCCTACTAGACCAAGCTTTCAAGGTAATTTCATTTTTGCAATAGGAGGTATAATTGAAGAATCGTATTTTCAATGTAAGACACTATCTAAACCTAGTCCCTGGAATGAACCCTGGTCAACTGTATACAATCCTCTTTAATATGGCCTTTGATAGTACTCGTTTAGCACTCTAGCGCAAAGCATCAGAAAGGGCATTGAATGAAATTAGTTTCCAAAAGAACTGGAATAGTAACAGAAGTCTCTGAATCAATGACAATCTTAAAATCTCAACTGCTTTGAAACAGCACATTAATCCACAATGAAAATGTTTGCATTGCATTTAAAAAATACAAACAGGATTAACAAAGAACTTTCCAAGGACAAGATATATTTGATTTGATTTTAAGACTGAAAGGAAAGTTCAGTGACTTAACTTTTTTTTTAAAAAAAAGAGGTTTAGAGAGAGAAGCTATAACTAGATGAGAGCAAAACCCCAAACCTCCCCTCCTCTTCCCCAAACACCAATTTGAATATTGTGAAGTTTATTTAGCAACCACGTATCACCATCGTAAATATAAATCTAACTGCTTATTGAAGTAGCGTGATTGTCAATAGGTCTATAACGGCATTATCAGTAACGGCTCTTTCCAGCCACAGCTGTAAGGCAGCCCGAGTCTGTAAGTGCTCATACCAAGATTAATAACAGCAACTTAACTGGCAAAAGGAGTAGGATCTGTGAGTAAGTACTTTTGGATCTTTTTGGTTATGCAGCTCTACGGCCTACAATGGGAAGCACCTAGCTCATCCCTTAACCAATTTTGTGCCAAAGGAAGGGCAAGTACTTTCAGGGCAGGGAGCCGTCCCTTCTACCTCAGACCCCTATTTTACAACGGGATGAATCAACTCCTTTCTCTGTTGACTGCAGGAGAAGATTAAGCAACAACCTTAGGCTAGATAATCAAGCTTCAGGAAGCTAAAATTAGATCAGGGGAATCCTACCCAAAACATATTTGCGCCTGGTCTTCAGCTATCTATGTATACCTAGACCGTTCCTCCTGATGGAGTGTGTGTTGGTTTCCCCCAGCAAAAGTTTTGACCGCTATAATACACACGGCATTCTGGTTCCAGAAAGCAATGAGAGAAAATCTTCTGCAGGACAGAAAACAAAAGGCTGCCAAAAGAGAAGTAACCGCCTTGACTGCACCTCCATGAGGATGCTGGTCCCACCTGGAAAGCACGTTTCTCCCTGAGGCTTTTCACCAGCTCTTCATTTCTCCTCCATGTTCCCTTTTGGGCTGGGCATAGCTATGGCACCAGATCTGAACTATCACTGTTCGAAGAGAGATTGCAAGGCTGCAAAGTGCGAGTGAAGGACAAAGGCAGACTGGAGTAAAGGTGAGCCTCGGGAAGACGAAACAGAACATCATCTACAAATTGTCATGTCTGAAAGGTATGGGCTTAAGAAAGCTCATCCTCATAGAGAAAAAACAATTTCTTACCTCGCACCAGTCTCTGGCTTCATTTCTGCAGCAAGTCGGGACTGGCCTGGTGACCACGCTGCTGAATGCAAGATGAAGTCCTCCTGCCCTCTCTGTCCTGTTCCTCACTTTTAAACTTGCACATCTGCACACACATCTTGGCACCTGCACTGGGGGACCACGCTTCTTAAAGTGAATTTAGAATGAGATGAACAGGGATTGTTTTGGGAGCAAAGAGCAAACCTCTACTAAGCCTTAAAACCTGTTCTTAGTAGACTTTTTGATTGCTCCGGGGTTGTATATGCTCACATGTATGTACTTCTACTGCAAAAAAAGTGCAGCAAAAATGATTAAACACATGAGGAAAGAGACTTCCACCTAAAACATGATTAAAACGACTAGCGTTGTTTAGTTTGCAAAACACAAGAGTAAAAGATGATATAACAGGAGCAGGGAGAAGGGGCTATTTATTCTGTTTTCTCTCAAGAACAAACATGCACAGCAAGGTGAAGGTAAAAACCTGAAAACATTTGTGCAGTGTATAATCAACCCTGTAACTCATTGCTGGGGGATATTAGACAAATTTTTCAGAAATATTTCTCAACTTGTTAGACGCTACAAATAATAAGCCTCAGTTACCTAGGCGAAGGAGAAGCAAAACCAAACAACCTCCCCAAACCGTAAGGATAGTTAGTCCCGGTCCTAGGGCTTAGATTGGTTAGAGATGGAATTTTGTCTCCAGAGGGACGGCATTATTTATTTATCAAGTGCATGATATGGGAGCGCTCGCTTCCTTCAAGCAGGAGGTTCTGTAGAAGGCAATTAAAAGGGTCAGTAAATGCAGCTGTATGAAGTCATTGCCAATAGGTTTCTCCCAACATAAAGAAACTGAGTAGTGGTCAAGTGGCTCAGGTTTAGTTATTTTGTTACCAGCTGGTTATTTTTCCCCGATGAACTTCAACTACAGCTAGGTAACGGACAAGGCTGTGAATGAAAATGGAATCGAATATATTCATGTCCTCGGAAAGTTCTTTGCTAATCCTGCTTGCTTCTACGCACTTGTAAACACTAAGTAAACATTTTCACTAGAGATATAGCCTGTTTCAAGTATAAAAGAGAAACTGTTGTACCTTCAACATTACTTCAAGTTAGCAGTGAGCCGAGTCTGAATTTTAATGGTCCCCTCTGCGTCAGCCAGCGCTGAAGGTAGCCTTGGAGGGCGCGGACCAGGGCGCTGATGCGACATGGCAGCCCTGCGCCGCGCTGCCGGTGCTGCGGGATGGAGGCTGCACTCCCTGCAGCCCGCGCGCCCTCGGTTTGCGCTGTCAGATCTGGAACGCGCTGGAAAGCGGGGAAGGAAGGTGCTGCTGCGAACAGAATTAGTACCTGCTTAAAATGTACATGCATACGGAGAACAAACTGTCTTTTAAAAAGAATTTTAAATGCTGCTTTTGGCTTATGAATAGTTGTCTTGCAACTGTCAGGCCATCTGCTTGGAGAGGGGTCTGTACAGTCATGAAAAGGATCTTAAAATATACTCTCCTCATGAACATCTTTTGTTTGGAAAATCCACATGCATCACATAATGCAGTAAATGGCAGCACAGGCTGAACTGAAACATTTTTAAATGCCGAGGATGCAACCTTGGATACAGCTCCCCCCGCCCCCCGCCTCCCCTCTATTAATAAGCGCGCTTTAAATGCACACTTAGACACATTCTCTTACAGACTCAGATTGGCAGCACCCACCTGCTGGGAAACATGCTAAGATAACTTCCTTGGGTACATCCAAAATACCAAACTGGGTTGTGGGCAGAAAAGAAACAGGCTTCTGCAAAGCAGCTCTCTCAGAGATTACATCATTCTCCCAGCCAATTTTCTGCCTACACTGCACCATTTTGTATGGGGGGGGTGGTGGTGGTGTGAAAAAAAATAGCGTACGTCCGTGTGTATACAATCAAAAAGGCCAAATTAAGAGCGTGCAAGCACATCTAATTCTAGCATTTCCTAACTTTTGGGAGCTTAGTTTTTCACAACTGCTCGGTACGTGAATATATACAATACATACATACGCACGTAAACGTTTATTTTGTTTGCATGCACAGAATATAAAATTGTGTGTATGAGAACAGTGTTATGCTTCCCTTACATATTCTCTGTTTATTTTCATCATTCTTTGGTCATTTTTTGTTTACCCGCTTTTTGTTATTCTAATGTAAGTTCAAATATACAAAATGCTAATTTTCTTTTACATAAAAATGTAATAAAACTTTCTGGCTTTCTTTATAAACAAATTTCAGCAGGAATGTTGATGGGATGCCGTATAACAAGTAAAGAAGAAATACTGTTTAATTATCTTACATATAAAATCCAATAAAACGTTCTGGCTTTTCTTATTTTTCTGTACTGGGGATTAACATCAGTGTCTTTGTGATGAGAAATCTGCATTCATGGCTCCTCTATTTAGATTTAAATAGGAATTATAGTTCTTGGCAGAAAGGGATCTGTCAAATATCGCAGCATTTGTGGCAGGTGGTCACTGCATTGCTTAGTACAGACACTGCCTGCTTAACCATAGCCTGAAGTAAACATCAAAAGTCAATTATTCTCTTTGTAAATATTTTATTTATATTTTGGAGGCTAACAAACATCTTTTCAGTACTTGGCTGAGACCTTCCTCCATGGATCAAAATCCTACTGAACCTGCATTTGGGTGGTTAGAAATGTGTTTAGCAATCCAGGGATACCAGTGTAGCTACCAGCGTATATTAAGCTTCATAACACAATCCTCTGCTTTGAAACCTTTAATGACTTGGCTGGGTTGAAGTGGACAGAGCTAAAACTTTTCATGGTTGTTATCATTGCAGCTGCCAATTAGTACGACAATCTTGTATTATTTTGCCAAAATCCCTTTCCTCAGTTAAACTGTATTTTGAATATAAATACTGCAAAAGGAAAAAAAAAAAAAAAAAAAGAAAAAAAAAAAAGGTGCGTATTTCCTTGGATTTAACATTTTGGGGGTGGGAAAGCAGGAGGTCCGGTTTAATAGCAAGATGAATGTGTGCATAGCGGCCCTGCAGAGGTAACTTGAAAGCACATTGAGTAGCAAATGTGCAACAAGAGCTGAGCTCTCGGGGTCAAATGCCTTGAAGAAGTGTCTTGTTGCAGGGTAAACCTACTAAAATAAAATGACAGTATCTGGCAACAGTTATGTATATATGGCGGAATCTGTCCCGAAACCACTATTGTGGGGAAAACGTCTAAAGATGCTGCAACACATTTCAGATCCTGGTTTGAACCCTGTCTGAACTCTTTGGGCTGTTAACTAATCAGATCATCTCATTTAAACAATGTTAGAAAAATAATCAAGTACTTCTGCCTACATAAATATATGTTGAATATATTTACCTTAAAGAACCAGGGTTTTCTTGGGTATTTACTCCTGACATTCAGAAAACAGAAGGAGCACAAAATGTTAAGGAGAAGCAGAATTCTCTGAGATGGGGCTGTGGGTAATTTTCCTGTAAGCCTGTTTGGTGGTAAGTTAATTGATTCCCACATTACCGAAAATGCAATGTACTAAAGCACTGGGTGCTCGTTTTCCTTCGCTATTTGACTGGCAAAGGCCATCTGTTCTACCCCATCCATCCACATGCACAACGTCTATTGTTGTCAACAGGATTCACACACACGTGGATCAAGGCAAGCATGTGCCTCTAACTGTTTTGATCCCTAGAACATGGATTTTTCATTTTCTTTGTTTCTTTGTGCTCACCCAGTAATAATACTTGTCATCTGAGAATTCATATTGATCTTGTCATTGCCTTAAAATTGGATGACAATTACTATCTTTGTCAAAATTCGATCTGATGAAATGGCTCCAATTAGGAAGGAAAAAGAAGGAATCCATCACAGCAGGGAGCATTGCATTTGGCTTTAAAGTAGGGAAGCTTCTCTTAAAGGGGTACCGTTGGAAGAAGCAAATGGGAACAAGCATAACAGAGATTAGGATGCGAACCTCAAAATCCACGGGAATTAGGTATATATACGAAGTGAATAGCCATTTAATTTTTGCAGTCCATATCTGCCTGCAAATCCGAGTTGGAGCTCCTCTGACAATAAATGCCAGTAACTGTTGTTTTCATTTTCTGCTCTGGTCAGACACACAGTGGCAGTTGACGCCAGCCTTCGTGCATTTTCAAATCCAGTTCTGATCATCAGTATAATTATAATACATTATCGGAAGTAGATTTGCTGAAGTTCATGAAATGATAACAGCATAAATTACATCATGTTTCCAGATACTGATCTCACCTCCAAACTAAATGTAAAGAGGCAGTGGAAGAATTAAAAACAAAAGAGTGAGTGCACTTCCATGGCTACTGATATTGGCACTAAAGCAAACAACTTATCCCTGCTAATTACAAATAAAATTGTGCTAATTACAGATTTTTTGGTTTATAGATCAGCCCTAAAAATTAGTGTGTGCATTTGCATGTGTGTAGGGGTGGGGGAATTTTTTTCCCAAACAAAGATGTTTGTTTCATATTGAGTGAATGTTTTATTCAATTAAAAAAAAACTGTCAGTGCTTTTCCATCCAAGCAGGAAATAAACAGCCAGATTCGCCGCTGGTCTGTAGTTGTGGTGAGGCATTACCTGGGAGCTGGGAGATGCGTGTTAGTGCTCGGCTCTGCCTGAAGGACTGGAAGCGTCCACCCACCCAGCAGACTGATCTCAGCTCAAGGCCACTCTTGGGTGGGTTTCTCTGAATCAGGCCAATAAATGCTGTTTCCTCGCAAATAAAAGGGTGGCAGGAACTAGGCTTTTGGAGTTGGACAGTTATGTGAGTTCCCGAATGTGAGACTACACAGTTTACCTCCCTGAAAAATCCCGTTTTCTTAACTGTGTGGAAGAGCTCCACAAGAGATGGAAGGAGCCCAACCAAGCACACCACGCTTTTAGCAGGTGGTTGCTTTCCAAGCTAAAAATGTAGGATTCGTGTGATGCAGAGATGAGTCACCACACCTCATACAGCAGCAGGCTCTTTGGTAAAAGAAGGTGGGTGAGCTGGTGCTAACAGGTCTTCCTCTAGCAAGCGGGGTGGATGTAATTTCCTTCTCCCAAAATCTCCCCCCTCCCCATTTTCATTAGCTAAACCTACTTACTGACTCTGACCTACATTTGCAATAGTTCCAGAATGCAACAGAACTGCGTTTCTGGGGAATTTGCTATTTGCTAAAAATTTTAATCCGACCCATTTGAAAATGTTATACGGTAACTGAGCAAACACAGCAATCAGAAAAGTATACAAACCCCATGCAATTGTCCTGGACTTGTTTGCAACAGACTGCTATTAATGAGCATCTGGGATGAGTATGGTATCTTGTACTATGGATCTCATGATCTGTACAATAATGGCTGATTTTAATTGACTTTTGCTTCATATAGCAAATCCCAATTGGAGAAGTTCCAGGATGCTGCTAGTGAAGAACTGTGGGCGGGTGCATGTTTTGAAGTGATGGTAAACATTGTGACATACACTGTGTGTACCACATATTCTCATATGCACATTTTGACTTTTGTTGCCTTGGCTTTCACACAGCATTTCTAACATAGACATTCCTATTTGCCAGTTTGAGTGGAAATCTGTTAATATGTGAATACTGCTCGCCAGCATGTACCACCATCGCTGGACTTTCAGTACTTACCTTCTTCCACAAAACACCAGCCCTGTGCGCTCAGAGGGGCTCCACAGCACCATGGCATCCATGTCAGCAAGACTGGAGGAACTGGGCAGAGGAGTGATGAGAGCTGCTATGAGAAAGCATAAATTTGAGAACTTGTAACTCAGCTCAGTATGATCCACCAGTTTCCAATGTAAGTAACACCGCCGAGAAGGCCTCACTCTTTTGCTGCCATGAATTCTTTTTTCCTTTCAAGAGATGCTGGTAACTAATGCCAAGTTTCGTCAAGTCATTTTAGCACTTAAAACACTATGGGTATTAAAATACCTTTAAAGGTCTGGGACTAGGAGCCAGATTACCTGTATGATGCATTTTAATGATGAACCAACCCTTCTGCCTAAACTGAAATCTGTCCTGAATCCACAGTGGCTCTTTGGGAACCTGGACTCAACCAAGATTTGCACAATTGGTTTTTTTAATGTGATGCATTAAGAAGTCCCCTGCTACATATCCCATCCTGCCTGGCTGCAATATCATGTGGCCAATATTAGACTAACAATGTGGGTTTAGGCTCTTTCCAGAAAAACATTTGCATCACATACAGCGATGCTACGAGGTATTTATAGGCACTGAAGCGACATGCATCCTCTCCCTAGCAATAAGGTGCCCAGATCACAGGGAGGGTTCTCTGCCACTGCCCACACCGCTGCCCATGGTCCCCAGAGACGTAGCCAGAGAGCCCTGACACCGTCGCAGCAGCTCCTCCGCTTTGCTGCTGAAATTTTTTTTTTCTAAAAGGAAGGAAAGAAAAAAAGGATACTTTTTTCGTCACTGCAGCATAACCAGTTCTCACAGAGACCACCTGGTTGCAGACGACTGTTAGGCAAGATTCATGCAAGAGAGATTTGTATGTGAGCGCAGCGCGAGGAAGCCTGTGCCAGCGCGAAGGAGCTGCTCAAATCCACTGTGCTGAACACAACGGAATAAATGCTGGTGAATGGGTGTTTCTGTGAGGTAATACTTCCATCACATCCAATTCGAACCTTATCCAGCAAACCGCCTTGCCAGGAGCCTTCTTTGTATTGCAGGAAGCCATCTGTGATGGTAACTAAAACGAGAACGGAACAGGATACGCTAGGAAAGGCTCGTCAGCAGTGCTCCCCTCCGGTGCGCGCTCTGCGGTTCCCGCGGTGCCAGAAGCAGCATCTCTCCGAAGGTGAGGAAGGCATTATCACCACAAGCCCCAGAACTACCCCAAAATGGATGTTGTGCCTTTCACCTGCTGCCTTTCACGGGGGGTCCATACAATCTCCATGGCTTGAACCATGATTTGTCCTTGGCTGGAACCATTAATTGCTATGGAGATGGTGGGTGGGACGATGGATCGTTTTGAACACGTTATCTAAAGCCTCGGTTTCAGTCTTTTTAACATATCTCCTGGCAGAAAGTGCTGATTGTTTTCATTGATCTCTGCTGCTTCTGGTTTAATTTTTCTTTCTCTATCTCCAAGTCTCTATCTCAGTCTCTTTCTTTGCCAAAATATTCATTTGTTGCTGGATAATCACGGGTTTGTGTTTCAGATAGCTTCCTGTTTTGTCCATCTTTCCGTTCTATTGTCCACGTATTTTTTCTCTGCAAATTTTGCCTTATTGTGCAGCGGCAAGTGGCTATCTGCTAATGCCAATATTACTCCTTGAGAATTCTTTTTCCTTGCATCATCAAGGGTTTAAGTAGAAAGCCTTCAGCACAGTGCAAATTTCACTCCTGAGAATATCCATCTTTTGAGGTAGCTGATTTTAATTAAAGAATATTCTCTCTCCCTCTCTCTCTCTGGATTATAGTTTAATTTCAGTCTCTATCACAACAGTAGATACTTCTGAGATAAAATGTATTTTTGCCTCTTTTCATCCATGATTATCTGTAGTTCTTAAACACTTGGGGTCAGCTGCTCGTCCCCAGTTGATGTAGTTCAGGAATAATTCTATTCAAAGGAATTAATTCAGAACAAAATTGGTGTTAAGTTCAAAATAAGGCAAAATGTTCATAATATTTTGCCCTTATTATGTACGTGAGAGTGAAACTCTCAGAAATATCAGTAATAACAATTGTGGTAATAAACAATAATCTCTGAAACGTATAGCACCTCTCACCTGAGCATTTTAGACATAAATGCATTAAGCTGCTGTCATATGAAGAATATCATTACCCTAATTTTACACAAGGGAAAAAAAAAGGTGACGGGAAGTTAAGAAAGCAGCTGAAAGTCACATAACAAGAACTGAATCTACATCTCCTGATCTGTTTCTAATCCCCTACGCACAGAGAGAATCTCTTCCCAAGGGATATAAAATTGAGGTCTTGAGAGTTAATAGTTCCGAAAGAATCAACACTATTCAAACACAAGCACAGTTTGAGTTTCTGCCTCCATCATCTTGCCAAATTATGATTGAAATAATATCGGTATCATATCTTAAATTGTTTATGCATGATTAATTTGCACAGTTAAACCATTTCCAGATTTCTGAGAGAAGCGGTTGAAGTATAGTCCTGGGCAGAGAAAGTCTAGCTACAGATTTAAAGCTTTACTGCTGCAAAGGAAGCTGGAGTGAAACCCTGCCACTTTTGAAGCCAAAGGCAAAAACTTCTCATTATGGCAGAACAAGGATCCTAGCCAGGGTCCCTGCGGCCACAAGTACCCCCTGCAACCAGTCAGCGCTTCTTTGTATGAAAAAGTAATATATGGGTATGCATATACACATGTGTGTGTATGTGTGACAGAAGTACAGATGCATATAAACCTGCACAGGAATTATGGGATGAGTTCAAGCTGGCAAGATGGGGTTGTTTTATTTTCTCTGTACTGACTGACGTGAAGCAAGTTGTTAAGTCATTGCACCAGCCATTATAGATATTTTTTCCCTTTCTTTTTGTCTGCTTTTTGTTTGTTTTTTTTTTGTTTTAATGCCCCCTCAGCCTATACACAACACAGATATTTATCTCTGCTTGGTCATGTACTTCTGATCTAACCAGAATTAAAGAAAAAAATATGCATATAGGATAAGTGTAGGAATAAAATGTGCCTTGGCAAAGTGCTTTAAACTGCCTTTCTGCCAGTAAGCCATTAATTTGTGCTTCTTTGTTTTCTCCAAGCCCAGAATAATTCCCATCTGCCTTGACTCACTATCTAGCGCAGAAAGGAAGAGGTCCCTTTTCTGAGCATGGACGAAATAGGAAACTTTTTGTATTAATGAAGAATGGGGCTTGGAATTCTGGGGTTTCTACCACTGGGACCTAAAATAACTTGAGGTCCTGCTATTTTAATTAACTTCATTATGACGACTCTGCCTCTTCTGTTTGTGTTTTTCCAGCTTTTGTGTTCCTGGCCTGCCTGTAATACATATGTATTCCCCTTCTTTCCTCTCACTGAAGCTGAAGATGCAATCACATCTTTGAACCATCTGTTTTTTAATTTATTATTTTCCCTCATTGCATTGATGGGCTTTCTCGTTTTTCTGTCAGGCTAACAGTTTGGCTCCTGTTTATCTAAGATATGTTAACATGCTGTTCCTCTTCTGGGCACTCAGACAGTCTATTCTATTTTCTGAAATTAAACACCAGGGATTTTTTTAATATTATTTTCTTCATCAGCCCAGGGAATATCCTCTACCATTATAGCCTTTCTTCCTCCTTTTGTTCTTCCAGTGAACATTTTATGCCTCATGCTAAATTTAGGCTAATATCTTATTTTTCTGTCCTCACCAGATCGTTCCCAAGGTGAATGGTCGGACCCTGCCTGGGAATGTCCCTCTACCCAGTGAAGAACATACTCACGTGAGGCCAAAGACCGGCCAGGATTCCCCAAAGGAGGCAGAGGAATCCTCGCAGAGCTCCTTGCACATCCCCACGGGGCAGGACACGAGGTGGCAGGACCCACGACGAGCACAGCGAGGTGCTTGGCCTAACCCTGTCGCTCATTTCTGTTCCTCACCTTTGAGCTTGGGAAAAACTTTCCCGGCGTTGGTTCACTCGCCCACGAAATGAGCGGAGATGCGCAGCGAAGCCCCTTGCGTGCCCACAGCCAGCTGCCGTCACAGCTGGCGAGGCTGTGCCACGGCGGGCAGACTTGTCACCCTGAGCCGTAGCAGGGAGCTGTATATCCCCAAGATGGCTAGGAAGTTCCAGGTAATCACAGTATGGAGCATAATGTGGATTTATATTTGTTGCCTGACTTTTCTATAGTACCTCCCAAGAGTTTTCAGAGGCATTCCATTCTTTAATAAGCAGAAAGTGCTTTGAGATTTTTCTAATGAAAATGATATAGGAGCACACAGTGTTATTATTAAAACTTCTCCCTTTTTCTCTAGGAACTGCTAAAATACATTTACAGTTTATATCCTTTTTGGTGAACATTAAGCTTTCTAATTTAAAATAATAAACTCTGGTTTGCTTGCTTTCTTTCCCTTCTATTTGAAAAATATAAAAAACTGTCAGTTTTTTAACTATTCTTATTTTGCTGAGTGATTTTTGGATTTCAATAAAAGTAACACTGTGGTTACAACACTTTGTGAGATAAGCAAAGATTTTTTTTTTTACAGCACAATTATGGAAATTTCAAAGAACCTTATAAATATCCTGCTATTTGCATATATGAGATAAGCATATTTTAGTAATGGTTATGACAGGCTAGCAAGAAAAATGTGTGGGACACCTACATAGCAAATACATACAAACATAGGCATGGAGGGGAGCGTGTGTGTGCACTTTTCCAGGATCCCCGGGAATGCAATGGGGCTCCCCAAGGAGCGGGACCACCCCTATCCTAAGACTCAGTTTCCCCACTGGCAGATGCAAGATTAGCATTGTTTTGCTATTGTAACAAGGCATTTTGGTAGGTCCAGATGGTGTGCGCTAGATAAGAGCTCATATGCCGGCTTTAAGTTTTGTTCCCGCTTACCAGGGTACAAAGACTCGGTTTTGAGGCACCTCGGGGTGCAGCCGTGCCGTATCTCGGCCGGCCAGGCTCAGGGCTGGGTGCCGTGGGGATGCCTGCGGCTTGCGCTGCCCGTGCTCCCCGTTCTGCCTGCCTGCCCGCAGCCATCGTGCCTTGGAGTGGCAAGGGTTTAGAGCCTCTCCGAAGCCTGTCCAGCTGCACAGCAAGCCGATGGTGGCTCCAGGCTGCCCAAAAGACTAACACAGCACTGAGCGTTCCCGAGAAACCCACGGGGCAGCTAAGGTTGGCTTGGTCTTCAGCACCGGCCCCAGTCTCTGCTCAAAATGCAATGAGGATGAATGTAGCCCTAGCTGCCTAAAGTTTTCAAGAGGCTTTCTGAACTGAGCTGAGCTGAACGGCTTTTATTCTTTTGTTTGCCTTTGTATTTTTAAGTTGGAAATTGCTCTTCTGGTTATGCTCGAGAGCTGTTAGGAAGCTCAGAGAATTAGTGTGGCAATTTCCTCTGTCCTTTGTTGAAAAGGAAGAGTCCACACAAAAAATGCACTGGCATTTCAGCTGCATAAATAGCGTAAATTGCTGTCAAACAAAAAGACGTTTTAACTAAAAGAAACCCCAAACAAACCAACCCCTCCACACACACTTTTCTGTCCCCATTAGAACTGCAGGTTTCCATTCTGTGGATCTCCCAGCCATCTGCTTGGCCCTTGAAAGAGTCCTTGAGAAACCGAAAAATGAAAACCACTTACTTTCTGAAAACTAATCTTGGCTTCCTGGTGCCTTGCTTTCAGGGGAGTTCCACTCAAGGCTTGATTTCTGTAAGTGCAGGTACTCAGTATGTCCTGAACAATTAGATGCCTTTGAGGATGTTAAAAGTGAGACATGAAAAACCAAATCAATCAGAACTCTTGTTTGACAACTGACACTATTTCTAATGCAAAAAAACAACCACCAAATACAATAATTAAAAACAACAAACCACAAAAAACAGAACAAAAACAAATGGAAAGGTCAAGACTTCACAGAAAATCTACCAAAAAAAACCCCTTTTCTCTTTAGGTTTTAAACCAGATATTTTTCCTACAAGATTTTCACTAGTCTGTCTAGAAAAAAATTACAGAGGTACATGTCCATCTTCTTCCTCCCCTGCTGAGGGAGATGACCTTTACCAGAAGCCAAAGTCCCCTGGCTTGCGCAGCACAGCCGGGGACCCTCAGAGGGGTGCTTGGGAATTGCTGATGGATTTCCTCTGGCCCCTGGTGCCTGCAGATGCTCCTCTCTCACCATGAAATTAGGAGGAGACGGGGTGACAGAAGCACCCAGCCCCTGCAGGCTCTCAGGAGCCCATCGACACGGCCTCTGGGCAGAAGACGGGTGCTGGCATGAGGAGTCTGAAAGCAGTGAGCAGGACGGCGAGCTGCCCAAACTGCAGGCAATTATGTTGTAATTTTTTCCCAAGCTCTCACAGAAACCTGTCCCTTCTATAATGGAGACAGGAAGGATTACAAGCAATCGCTGCCTCCCAAGCAGTTGATATTCACAAGAAAAATAGAAGAGCAAGGGAAGGGGCAGTTTTGCCTCGTCAGCTAATGATCCTTGACTCTTTTACTTTGTGTTTTTGGTAGCAACCACAGAGAGGTCACACATGAAACTGTGGAAGTGTGGGGTGTCTTTATTAAATATATCAATGGAGTTTATTAAATGGAACACGCGGTACTGGGTAGTGTAAGCCACTGTTGGACGGGCTCGGGGTCACGCAGGCCTCCTGCCTTGATGTCACTGGCTGTCGGATTAATACCATGAGCTCACAGCATGGGCCTGATTAGAAGGCCGGGTCCCAGTTGGTTTTACCTCTGCCCTCTGCTAAGTCTTTGTTTGCAACGTGAGCAACAAGCTTTTCAGCTCATCACCAAGGTGCCACGTTCAGAGCCGAGACGGATCACTTAGGTCTTTTACCACCTTTGGCAGACGCGGGGTTTAAAATTCCCGTCTGGCAGGAGGAGGGCGCAGAGGTGGAATCATTATCTCCTATTGTCTGATTGATTGTTTGGGCTCTGGAAAAGTCTTCCTTTTTGAAGATCTTTTCTTTTCTTTTTTTTTTTTTTTTTTTTTTTTAATCTCCCTGTCCCCGCCCCGCTTTCTTTTCATTTTCAACCTGCACCAGGAGGGCAGAACAGAAAAGGCTGCTGAAAGACTTTTTTAGCTTGCTTTCTCTCAAGGGATTCTAGCTCATGGCAGAAGAAACTAGTCTCTCTGACGGGAAAAAGTAGTGAGTTAGAGACCCTCCACCAAAACGAAGCAGTTTTCCCGATTAGAGCCACTGGATTGCTTGCACAGGCTGGGAAGGGCCAAAGATGGAGAAAGCAAAGAGAAGCTCAGGCTGCACTGAGGGGTGAGGGAGTATTTAATGTAATTCAGAGGAATGCAGGTGGGAGGAAGGGATTTAGCATGATGGTGATCACCGTGTGATTAGAGGTGACAGGAACAATAGTGCATGGCTATGTCTACACTACTTGTTAGCAGCGTGCTGGCCTCTCAGGAAAGAGGGATGTCTCCTGTTAAATACAATACTTTTAAAATAAAGTGAATGGGACTCTGTAAAATGGAGGGAAGAGCAAAGGAAACCAAATGTGAGGACTTTCAAACTGCTGGGTGAGACTGTGTTCTTCTAACAGCCACAGCAAAGCAAGACTAGCTCTGGAAAAGAACTAATGCAACTTTAAGCCATCCCTCCACGCACCCAGTTCTGGATGATCAGGAAACTTGGACATCTCAGAGATACAGGCCATGCTGCTGTCCAGTATCTAGTGTATCAAGGCCTGTACAATGCTTTTATCACATTGACCACCCATACTGACTGCAGAAAGTGCTTTGCTTAGACAGAGAGGGTGCAAACCAGCAAGGAGATGGATGCAACTATCTCAGGCAGCACCCCTGACAGCTCTGCTCCTTCCCGTCCTGTTCTCCCTACTATAAAACACAGGCAACACCATGCTCCATGCAGACCTTGCCCTGACAGAGTAGGCAGAAGAGAAAGAACCCAACACTGTTCACCCATGTTCCCAACTTCAATAACATTGATGCCCAATACCACAGCTGGAAGAGCTATTCTTACACACCAAAGGAAATCCATGTTTCTGGGCTGATCCAGGTCTGGTGACTGGTTAACACTCACTCCTTTATGTGATCCTGAAAAACAAAGACAACTTTTCATAGAGTTTAGTCTTTTCCTCCTCTCCAAAGCTTTAGCTGTGATTGATGAAACCGCCTCACATTGTCAGAACTTACTTGAACTAATAAACAATGGAAATGCCTTTATCTGTGCTGGTGCCAGATCCATCCCACTTACAGCCCAAGTTGTCCTTCTTTCCAGGAAACCTATGATAGACTACCTGGCACCCTACTTGCCATTCTTCATCTTGGTTATTTACCACTTTCTACCTTTTATCTATTCTATGAACATTTTGCCCTAATTGCTCAGCTATTTCTTGATTATCCTGCTGCAGTTGTTTGTCAAATCCTTTTATCCATTAATCTGTGCGACCTTTCAGTTGTTATTCATCTGATACGGAGGATTTTTAACCACCAATGCTGTCAAAGTCGCAACTCCCTTCATGTCATGGTCGTAAAAAGAATATAATCATGGCTGGCCGTAGTAATTTTTGGAGCCATTTCGATGGGAACACCACATCCTAGTTTTTGCCATTCACCTGTACTAACTCCCTTAAAGCTTCCTTTAGAAGCCAAATTCTTCACATCCTGAGGTTTGTGGGTATTCTGTTATGTGTCGTTGCTGCTTTATACCTAGCTGGGCAAAAAACTTGTTCAGTCAAATGAAATCCATCACCCTTGTTTGCTCATACCGCTGGGAAGCACACCTGACAATGCAGCTGGGATTTCTGCCACTTGTACTGAGTGAGATGAGACCTGCCCCACTACCTCCCGCTCTTCTCTACATGGACTGGAGCAAATCTCGTGCAAGCCTTATCCTGTGGGAACTCGAACCACCTGTAAAGCAGATTTCTGGTTTATGCGGTGTATTTTGACAGAGGCAATTAAACCTGCACAGGCCACTGCACATCAGGAGGTTGCAATATCTGACACTCACGTTCAGCACCCTCCACCATTAAGGTATGGAGGGCCTTGTGTCACGTGTCCTTTTCCAGGTCTAACTCCCCGAGTCATTAACGTGAGGGTCCATTTTGCCAGCCTAGAGCTAGATGTGTACCATCTTGTGCTTTATCGAACACAATATATTTCAAGGAAGCATGACTGGTGTGTTGTGCCATTGGCCTTCCTCCAACGATATAATCCAATTTTTCTGATTTCCAGACTAAAGATACTCATTCCTTTTGACAAGGAGTTGCGGTGTCAATAAGATTTGAGACGCACAGACAATAGACTGTAACACAGTATCTTTCTTTTTTTTTGCCAAATTGGCACTTGATTCCTGGCTAAGGGAGGCAAACCACATGTGAAAAGTTTTCCTGGGTCCAGGTAGCCCAACACTGCAGCTTGGGCTAGGGCTGGCTTCAGCTCGACCAAGCTGCCTGCTTTTCTGTACCCTGCTCCCACCGCCTAGTTTTCTCTAAAAGCTTAGCTGGAGGACGACTCACTTCAGTGAACATCAGAATAAAATCCTGCATACAATTAAATGTGCCTTACAGTGCTCTTAGCTAGGCAGAGCAGTGGGGCTGGGTAGCTTTTGAATTAATTCCACACTCTGTTTATCAGTCGTCTGGCCTTCAATACCTAGTATTGCTCCTAAATATTTTACCTCTTGTTGCACTAATTGAACTTTTTGTCTGTTGACTTTCAATCCTTTCTCCTGGATTGCAGCCAAGACTTCCCGTCTGCTGACACGTTTGTTCTTCAGAATCCCCCCAGTTCAGGTGTGATCCACATATGATGTTACATGCTTCCTGGACCCCAGGCTAATTTCTCCCACATTTATGTGATGTGCATGTGACAGATCACAGGAGGTTGTGAAATCCTTGAGGAACTCATGTGAAACAATTTTGTTTCTCCTGAAATGTAAAAACAAACTTTTATGGACATTTCTCTGCTAAAGGGCTAAAGAAAAATGCATTTGCTAGATCTATGACTGAAAACCACTTAGCTCCTTGTACTATTGCAGCCGTAATTTCTGGCATTTTAACAAGAAGAGGTGATGTTTGCAGAGTTACAGCATTTAATGCTCTGAAACCCACAGTCAGATGCATCTTTCTATCTCCCTTTAATACCAGCCACACAGGGGAATTACACACACTGGGTCATTGCACTGGCACTCCTTGATCCACCAGGCTATTAATAGTGGACAACAATCCTTTCTGGGCTTCGCTTGGGTACTTACATCGTCTCTGCAGTCTTGGATCAAGCCCTGTTATTAAAGCAAAGGCATTAATCTTTCCATACTCCAACTTATCTCAAGCTTATACTTGCAGAAAGGTAACTCACCCTCATCCTGAGGTGCTCTGACTATTTCAGGAGCCTTTACCGGAGTACATAATTTTGTAGGTAAGACAATTACGAGTCCTTCTATTTCTGTATTATCCTTCCACAGTTAGTCAGATATAAAGTAATCTATTTTGTTTAAGGAATAGGCTTCAGAAAAGCCCATTTTTTATCCTGCATGTGATGCTGAATACAAGAAAACTCAGCCGCACTCTCCAGTAAGCAGTTTGCCCTGGGAGTGGTTGTAGGAGCAGAGCTGATACACTCCCTGCACCGCAGGAGACCACTGTACCCTTTTGTCTGTATGGTGTACCTTGTAGGCACACGCACTCTTGCAAAATAATAATTTCAATAGCCGCTAAGGCACCAAAAATCTAATAACAGTTTGGGCTCCCAGTATCTTGTTTTCCATTGCTATTGTACAGTTCTGCCAATTTATGCATTAAGACACTAATGGGTTTTATATTCCACCTAGCCATATCTTCTCCCAGGCTCTCTAGTTCCTTCCAAACCCTGTTTCACATCTACTTCAAATGCCACTTCCAAGACTTACCCAGCCCAGACAAAATACCCTCTGCGTTCCCGTGGGCAGAGTGCCCTATACTGCAGTACTGTAAGGGTCCCTCTCATCCTCCAGAGCTCTGGGTTTGTTTGTCCTCAGGACCTTGATTAGTGGAAGTGATTATTACCGGTACCAATTGCTTTGACTAGATTTGTTTCTAGTTCCTTTTCTTTCCAGAGAATCCTTCCAGTGCTCCCAGCATGTCTTTCCACCCCTGCCCCTCATTTATGCTAGCAGAGTTCCCAGGTCCCACAGTCACGCCTAACCTCTAGCACTGCGATTCTGAATCCCAGTTTGTTATCCATAGGACTTCAGTGTCCCCCAGCAATAATGCAGCAGCTATCCCAGGAGTCGTTCTCTAACAATACACGACTCCAGTCCCCCATCTGACTTGCTCTTTTTCTTCCAGCTTAGATGCCAAGCCAGTTCAAAATCTCAACACTCATCACAACAACCGTAGCCTATTCTAGCTCCCCACTGCAGGCTCGTGGAACTCAGTGTCCTGTCGAGTCCAGTCAGTGGGCATTCAGCCAGCTTTAGCTCCAGGATTTTCACCAGAATTGGTCTAACTGGGCTGTTTGCCTAAAGCCACAGTCCACTCCACACAAATATCCCTATTTAATGTCCCAATTCCATGGCGAAAGCTCAGCCTTGAATGGTAACCAACTCCATTTAACAGTGAGTCTTTCAGGGGTCTCTCTCTCGTGCTGGTCCCTGTCTCCCTGAATTAACAGCATTCTTTACCATGATGGGATCCTCCTTGCCTGCATGCTTGTAACTCATTATGCAAGGGAGCATACATTTCTCGGGTATGGCCTGGGTGAAATGGGATCATTCTAAACGTCTCCATCCCAGTCATCAGGGTCACTACTCCTTCTCCAGTTTGTACTGCAGTCAATATAGTCAGTTTAGCTGACAACTTCTGTTTATTTTTCTCACTTACTTGCTTACTGGAGTCTCAGAAATCAAGTGTTCTTGTTCACCCTATGTGGCAATGATTTGATTTCTATTCCTGCTCCACTCAGAGTCTCACAGCCTCACTCTCATAGACTTGACTGCTGGGTTACCACCAATCTGCCACAAGTAAAATGCAGTCTGATGATGCATTCAGACACCCCTGCCAGTACAGAGCAGAATAAAAATGGCTTGGCTAATATCTCTTTTACTAAACAAAATTGGAGACACTGACAATTGCTAGTGCTGCCCTTGTACCAGACAATTTTGGGGCATTTACATGTGCATTAACATGTCCAAATGCCAAAGCCAAGGGAAGACCAAGCCTCACAGTGGTGAGTCCTTGTTCAGATCCCTGGATCGTAGGTGGCATCTTCTGGGTACTAATGAGGAGTGTGGTGCCGTGTACTATTACATCCTCAGGTTTTTCCTTTATAGTCTAGTTTCAAAGGACAACACTCCTGATCTGCCAGTCCAACCCCCTTTTTCTAGGGTTAGCTTTCCAAATACAACAGTGGCTATGTGACTAAATTATGTACAACTAAATGATCATTCTATGAAGCAGATCCCAGTTTCCAACAGTTTTGCAGCCTATTCGCTTCAGATCCACCAAGTTACTTTGGGTTGGCAAGACACCTATTGTGTGGCTAGGGTATTCATGGTAAGTTGTGCTGTAGCCAACGTCAATCTCTGTATCAAGACCCTTTTCATGAATGACCTCCTCACCTGTAACCCTTCCTTGTTCATCCAAGCTGCACAGCTGCTTCAGAAACGTGCTGCTGAACACGTGAAGCACGCAGCAAAGAGGTCTTCCTCCCCTTCCATGGCATAGCCCAAGGACTGCATTGCCCTTCCTTGTCTGTCAGTCGGGGTCTGGTGGCTGAAGGACCGTTTGGAGGAGCAGCTGCCTGCAAGGGCTCGCCTGCCCCATGGTGGTCTTCTTGCAGTTTGGGTGTCCCTGGTGGCATTGGTTCCTCTGGAAGTCTGCACAGGAAAGTTCTGCCACGAGCTGCCGTGCTACACTGTGGCAGCAACGCTGTTTGTACAGCGAAGGACCCTGTGATTTGTGGTGTTATAAAAGCTGAAAAACTCCATCATTGCCTTTTATATATAATTGAAAACACAATAATTGACTGCAGTGTCAACTAAAGAAGGTAGGCAGCACCCTTGGAAATACACACACAGGTTCACGCGCACACGCGCACACACAGCCTCCTGCTGCCAGCCAGGCAGTGCTGCGTGACTTGTCTTAATAGAAGGCTTAAAATAAGTCAGAATTATTTCCAGATTAGAGAGAAAAAAAATCCTGTGAAGATGTTTCAGTCTAAGCACAAAGAACACAAAGAGAGCAGTCTCTTTGCCAGTCAGCACAGCATTTTCTTTCCTCTGGTCCTTTGCTCTCTGCCCTCCTGCTCCCACAACCTGGCTTAACCTTTTTTTGTCTGTCTGATGCAGGTGAACATATGACATTGTAAAGCTGCTGCATCCACACCGGTGTATCTGTGAGCAAGTTTCATGTCTCCCAGACTTTCCCTTTTCATTTTCTTGACAGACGTCTCAGCCAAGCTCCCCAAACCAATGTGATTCCTTTCTGAACTCAATTTCAGCAGCTTAAAATACCCATCTACAACCACAGTATCCAAGATCATAAACTCTGTTCCCCCTGGTATCACCTAACCCTACAGAGCCTTTGACCCATGGCCACATCATCTGGCCGAATTCACAGCGGGGAATACGCAGGAGCGCTGAACATCTCTTTGCCAGCTCGAGGGTCCCAAATGCATCACAATGTCTGATGGAGCTGGTGCTCCTACCTCCGTTTGATGCACGCTGATGGCATTTCAGAGCAATACAAAAAGGTTTTCTCTTCTCCAGGGGTGGGAGAGCCACTGCAGGCAATTCACGAATTTCAGTGTTGAAGCACGTGGGGATCTTGCATGGTTTCCTTGATGCTTTCACTGGGAGACGAAGCCTGGAAGACATGCTGCATGGTAGTATCTAGCACAGCATACGAGTAACAGAACGTTGAAGGAGACGGGAAAGATGAGGGACGAAGGCTGAAAGAAAAGCAAAAAACCCTCCCCAAACCCCACCAACACCCGCGACTTCAGCTATTTACATTAGGAGAATTTTTCATTTTTGACTGCTCAAGTGTGCCATTTTGTTTACCTCAGGTGCTTTTAGGGCAAATTATAGAAAAAGGCCAGTTTACTTCACTCTCATTTTTAGACAGTTTCACTTTCAGCTTCTGCACAAACAACATGCTACAATTTGGGGGTTGCAAAGGCTGCAGGGAAATATTGATTTCCTCACAATAACACTAAAACAGTTCGACCCAACATTTTCTGAAGGCTTTTACAAAACATACATTTCGAGGGACAAGTTTGACTTGACAGACTTCTTTTAGAGAGCTGCCTTTCTTGCAGCAGCAGCAGAACTGTTATTTACTACATTTTATTACAGAAAGAGAATTGTTGATGCTAGAAATTTCTTTTACTCAGGTAAATAGCTCTAAAGTTTCAGATTATCTGGCTATGTGAAAAGCTGCACTGTAACGCAAGAGAAATTCTAATTATTCAGCTAATTAAAAAAGTCTTAATTATAATATAGAATAATTAATTTCTTTTGATACTTACAACTCAGACACTCCCTTGTATACCTCAGGGGTCCAGAAGTCTTAGCGAATGTAACAATGGGAATTGCTTCTTAGAAAAGCCAGCTTTCTCTAAGGCTTTTCTTAGCTTGGCAGTAGTTCTGTATACGAGGATAGGGACTGATGGCCAATAGTATAGCTGGAGATTCCTGAGCCATCAGATCTCAAATGCAGAAGGTCATATGCCACCTCTACTATCAAAAGCATTCCAAAAAAAGACACCAAAGTACCACGAACTGCGATACTACTAGTGCACTACTGCACTACATGAACTGCAGCTCATCTCATCTTGCCATCACAGCTCCAGTCACAGCCCCCTGTGGGCTACCACTGGACTAGGAACTCCAGAGCCAGTCTTTCTTTAAACCCCTCCGTCCCACGGTCTCATCACAGACTTCCAGTCTATTCCTGCCTTGTGAAACTGCTCCGTGTCATCCAGCCAACTGACACTCCGGGAGCAGTGCTGCTCCTCTACCACACACTACCAGCTTTAATGTACCTTCTGCCAGAGCTGCACTCATGGGGGCTCTGGGGATCACAGCTAACCCCTGCAGAGATGAGTTGCTGAGACGGACACACAAGGTCAGGAGATGCCAAGGTGGGAAGGAGGCTTATGCTTCCACTCAGAGCCATTGCAGTGACCTTTTCCCTCGGTTTATGCCAGTTGCCTCAACTACAGAGCCCTAATCAGTTTAATTCAAAGAAACAGAGCTTAGCTTCCGTCCTCCCCATCTCATTTCGCCCAGAGAGCTGGGTGGTGACTGCTGTCGCCAGCTGCTCTGACATTCTGGGGCTTAGCTGCTCCTCTTTGCCAGGAAAACAGCTATGAAGGACATCATGGGATTTGTTTGCACCCTCATCCCTCACACCCGAAAGCATACGGAGTGTCAATTTGCGGGGCAAAAGCCAACAGACGCCCTAAAGACAGCTGGGAAATACTAAGTATGCTCAGATGTTACAAACTTTGAGAGCAAAGGGTGGGAGAAGGCAGTGCAGGGCCTCTGGGTCCGCCAAGAAAGGAGTTATTTCATGGGACATTTGCATTTTTCGAAAGTTAGCTCATAGAAAGGACTTGATTTGGTGAAGGCCTCCAAACAATTGCTCAGTGAGATCAGTATCAGATAACGTATTATCTCCAACATTCAATACACCCTCACTTTCATGTGTTCTCCCTTTCCAGATCCAAATATCAACGTAAAGCAGCCACTGGGAAGCGTGGCACGCCCAGGGAGACCCTGCTGACACGAAGCCAGCAGATACTGAAGGTTCACACTATGCTGACCCTTTTCTTCCAAAAAGCACTTTAAAAGGATAGATTTCTGAAAGTTTTTGAGGCTCTCAGGTAGAGCATCTTAGCCTTAGACTTTGCGACGTTTTAGCAGCACCTCTACCTCTCTGTTTCTTACAGCACATCATGTAATAGGAACCTTCCCCACTTTCTCATCCTCTTGGAGGCTTCTGGAGGTCAATGCAGGACAATAATACAACAGACAGCCATGCATACTGATGGGCACTCAGTGGAACTGGTAGTTAATGTTACTCACAAAGAACAATACGTTTGCCCCATTTCTGCTCCTGGTGGAACACTAATTCCCAGTGAAAGCAATTGTGGCATCTTATTTCTTGCTCAAGGCTCTAAATCTCCTCTCCACCCATTCATGTGTCATAGATAAGAGAAGCATTTACATCCTGTCAGTCACACCCTGCTGCACAAGAAGGTGAAGCCACTTTACGCAGGTTAGTTAGTAATGCAAGACCCTTTCCCAGAACAGTAAACTTCTTTCTGACATCTTTGATGGCAAAATAGAAAAAGGAAAATTCAATCACATTTCAAACCCTAATAAGATTCACTTATCTTTCCCCTTTTTCTATTTTTAAAAAATACCTGCATTTGCTACTTTTACTGGATCTTCTCCCTCTTAAAATTCAGTAAACCTTGTGTGCATCCTCACTCATCTGCTTCTCTGTGAAGAATTAGAAAGAATTAATAAGCTGGGATATTTGAATAAAATCCTTTCTATTTCATGGCCTGATTTTACTTCCACAAACTCTGCATTTATAGCAACCTCATAAATTACCAACGTATATGGAAAATAAATACTCCTTGTCTCTCCTACTAAGCCTGCAGACTTAGCAAACAGATCTCTCAAAATCACAGGAAAAGGAAAGGATATTTTCTTTTCAACTCATTCAACTGGAAATACAATTTTGAGAAAAGCAAAGCAGTGTTTCCCTTTCACCGTTTCCATTTCATTTGGGCTGATAAACGCCTCTGGGACATAGCATTTCTGGTTTCACCTCTTCCCAGGAGCCTGTCTTTCTCTCTTTCCTTCTCTCTCTCCCCTTCTCTCTCTCTCTGTCTTTCCCCCTTTTCCAAGTGGCCTAAAAATAAGCAGAGCCTGGCAGCTGCAGAGTGTTGGCTGTCATAGGGATTGTTGGTATATGACCTTCTCTCCGCAGTAGAAGAGGACTCCTTTCCTGTAGACAGGTGTTGAGCAAGCTGAGAAGTGGTTTGACTGCCTTCACTGATGACATTAACCAAAGGATGTTCCAGAGATGTCAAAGTCCTGTGGTTAGGTAGGCAGCCAGATGTGAATGATGGGACTTTATTACCAACAGTCCCATCCAATAAAAGCATGTTAAGGCTTTGAATGAAAAGAAAGCCACTGTGAATTCATGTCCTTCTTTGTGCTTCCGCTGGCAGCAAGGCACTGAATTAGTGTGAAAATTGAGCAAAAAATTAATCTTTGCCTCATAATCCATTATTTAAAAGGGAACACTCACTCACTATAATTTTCAAGTCACTGCTCTAGCAAAGTCATTCTGAAATCTGTAAGTTTGCCATAGAGGAAAAATAGCAACATAAGACTAGGTCTTGAGATTTTTCAGAGTGCCAGACTCTTAATCTGCTTACTGCATTTACCATTTGCAATTTTGCGTTGTAGTTAGAGCCTCCCCAAGGTCACCCCAAACATCTCAAAGCTCTTAACCATCTGTCTCTGATTCCTAGAAATTAACATGAAGATGGAGAGAGAAAGACTGACTGGCTCATTAAGGGTCACTCTGATTTACCAGAAAAAAAGCACCTGTGCCAGCTGCACCAGGAGCCGCAAACCAAAAGCCTTCGGTCCCCACAGCTAAGCCCGTGGCCGCACCACGCCTCTGTCACCCAAATGTCTGGCTGCATGCTCCCTGCTGACACCCGTAAGGAAATGATGGGCAAGCGGGGGTCACACATGCAGGCTTCAGCAACTCTCACCTCTGCCAGCCCCAAATCCTGTTGCAGGGAGAGACGTGGGACTCGGGACCTCTTCACGCCTGCCGTAGCTTGAGCGGTCATCGTGTAGGAGGGCCTCAGGCACAGAGTTTGTTCAGCCAGGGTTTGCCTTCAGCACAGCTGTCACTTTAACATCGGTTTCTTAGTCTATATCACGCTTAAAATGAGCAGGGTTGTATAAGAGACAAACTACACAGCTGTGTTTCATTTGTCACACCACTGCCTGCTGCCCTCCAGCTTTCAATGGGATTTTGGAGAGCAGGAATAAAGTTGAGAGGATAAATCAAACAGAGAACCAGTCTTGTGGCTATGGGAACCCATCCCAGATCTTTAGGAAGGCTTGAGCCAGGTCACTGAATCTCTCTGCATCTACTTTCCCTTCCTGAAACATGGCAGTAAAACACATTTCTCGCTTATGCATGTAGATGGTGATGTTTGGTCTCCTGCTAGCTGTCTTGCAACCTGGGATGCCAGTCTCTGTTGGGGTCCGTAAGATTTAACATAATATAACAACGCTACTAACAATGAAATACATATGTTACTGAGCACAACACACATACACACAAATCTAGCTCCTGCTATGACACAAGAAAGAACTAGCAGGGAAATTTGTATTTTGTTTCTGCTTTTAGGAAGAAGAAAAGGAAACAAACAAACAATAATGGTTGACTATAAAACAGCAATAAAAAGAATGGAGATTAAACTGCAGCATGCAGGCACTTTAAAAGAAATAAATAGCAAAAAAAAGTCTAAATTTGTTTCCATTGGGTCTGAAAAAAAAATCCCGGACCAAAAAAAAAAAAAAAAAAAAAAAAAGCCACAGGCTGCCTAAAAAAAGATATTATGGAAAGAAAAGACTGATGAATACTTTGAGAATGTGTTAACTTTTAAACAGCTTGAATATTCAAATTGGAATAAAAATATTCCTTCAATTAAAAATTATTAAAATTAGCTCAAAGTATTTTTTGGTGTGTTCACTGCAAGAATTTAATAGGATCTAGTACTCAGCAAAGCTTTGAAGCAAAAATAACGTCTCAGGAGCTCATTACGCATTAAATCCTATCAAAAAGCAGGATCCCACTATGAAATTAACACAATTTGCAAATCATTATTGCAGGCTACTCCTTCCCCTGCTCTTTTGGTCACTTTTAACTTGAATCTGCGATGCTGTCAAAACCACCACCACCAAAAACCACTCACAGAAAAATGGGCATTGTATCTTGAAACATCCTGAGCTGTGAACAGCACGGTACAATAGTCACCCACAACAATATACACAGGAGAAGCTGTCAGAAAAGCCGAGAAGTAGAAAGTGAAGTGAAGTGAACCAAAGGATGTGGATCAAAATCGTGTTTGGGAACTTTTTATACAGTAGGAAATTTTGAACCTTGTGCCTTCCGGGCTTCTGTAAATGTAGCGGTGTATTTTTCAGTTTTCAGCCTGAGTCTTAACATGGCTGAATTAATTGGTTATTTTATAGGACATGTTCACTCACAAGTATTCATGAAATATGAATCACTGGACAAAGTCTGCTTTTAATGAAATGCTGGTTCTTGTTTCCTCTTGTCTGAATTGGAGGAAGAGAAAAAAAGAACAATCAATACAGTCTGAAACAGCTATAGCTCATTAAAATTCTAGGCTGTCAATACAGTATATGTCTATCACTTTGGAGGCTACTGAAGTGTTGGTGGTAATGGCACTTTACTACTGTATTTGTTAAAGTACTTGTGGTGTCTGCTAAAACTTAGCAGGTGTTGGCTGCCTTCAGTGTTTCCGGGGGCCAAAAGGAGGTGACAATTAAGGGAGAGTCATCAGTCTCCTCAACTGTCCTCGGCTAATGTGAAAGCCAATGTAGTTGAGTTAGGGGATTCGTCTCCATAGAGCCCAGCTGTTATTTTTAATGCAGTATGTGGAATATTAAACTGTTTATCTTGTTATTGAAGCCATAAGAAGGCTCTTTCATGTCATCATTTCTATTTTATTTTGTTTAGAGTCCTTCATTAACTTTTCATATGAAAGATCTGTAATTTACATCTTCAAAGAACTTTCAAAATGTAAGTTTTAGGGACGACAAGTGCTGTATGTGTGCAGCTCTATTCTGATGGCAGAGTCAAATCGCAAAAATACCATCAAGAATGTTTCTTCCTTTTCTTTTTTATTTATGAGTAAAACACAGGGGATTTCTCTGGGGAAAAAAGAATTATTCTGACTTGATACTAATCAGCACAAACAGAAGGCTAAAGCAGTGCTGCCTCTGAAAAGCTAAAGGAGGATTTATGATCTATGGTCCAGGGCTAAAAGCCCTAAATTAATTAGGGGTAGTTTAAGACCAGGAATGTTCTGCATATAACTATTGGTTTTGCTTTGCAATCCTAATTCTGAGCAGTCAAAACCCAAAACCAACCCCATTAAACCTGCAGGGGCTTTCATTCCTCCCTGTTAGGTCAGGGAACACGGCCTGATTTTCAGGCACCTGGAAGCAGACACCTGGCCGGTGCTGTTAAGCTTCATTTCTCCGTTATAGCGCTCAGTCTTGATAAGAAGTGCAGCTTGGAAGACCGTTCTACTAGGACATTTCAGCAGCAACCACAGCAGGGTTCAGAAGCTGTACACCAAACCCTTGCCCCACAGAAGTCGGCACCAACATCCCGACCATCCAGAAAGGTTTATATTACTACATCTAAGGGTGATAACCCCTCTCAAGTCAAGTCTCTTATTATAAATGGGTCGATCAATCCCCAAGATTGCTAAAGCATTCAGTTTCACATTGTGATGGTAAAGCAATTAAAAGCTCGGCCCTAAACAAATTAGATTGTGTATGTTTGTTTTTACAAACGCCCAGGAAGGGGTCAGATCTTTTATCACTGTTGTCAAGGGGGAGGGAGAGAATCCATCAAGTCACACAGAACTAATTTACACCACTTAGTTAAAAAAAAATTGGAGCTATAAATGGTAATCCAAGTAGAAAGGTTTCTTTCAGTACAGAAATGCACCAGGCTCTGTAGAAGCCTGACAGATTGTGAGTTGGTACTAGCTGAGGAATCAAAAGAATTAGGCACACACTGGAGAAAAGGGACCTCTAGCAACGACTGGCAAAATGCTGGAATCTGGAGTTATCTGGCCATGTTTCTACATGTAATCTTTTATCTCAAGGTGGTACTTCGTCACTGTGCCCTAGAGCTACACCACCACCGCAGCTCTGGGGATCACTTTACTGCACAACGCTGCGCGGAGGCGGCAGACGCGCCCATCTGTGCTCACCTGGCATCTCCCGTGGGTGGTCGTGCTCTTCACGGCACTCCGTTCCCTTATTCCTCTCTTTGATCCCGTCCTGCTGTCTCTCTTGCTATCGGGTACTGAGACAAATCCAATATCACACTGAGGTGGGGTGGTACTGATGGGGGAGACAGGGCTGGGTAACTCTGACAAGACCTGGAGACTGTATCCAACCTTGGGTGGTGCTAACGTGCGTCTGGGTTAAATTTCTCCTTAAATTCTCCCAGCAAGTCCACCCAGGCTTACGAGTGCAAACTGCTCAGAGCAGTGACTATCATTCACTGTGCCTTTACTCATCAAGGCACATGCCTAATGCCTTATCTTTAATGAAAGGCTCTGCATGTTCCTGTACTATAAATAATAATTTAAATATTGTATGCCTGAGCTCCAGTGGCTGGGGTTGAAGTGATCATTTTGGAAAGATGGAACAGCTCTCATCTAAAAATATGTATCTGAAAAACTATTCTGGAAGAAGCGAGACTTATAAATTGATAAATGGGTTGAAGCTGGGAGGGAGACTGTGATGAGAGGAAAAATTCAGCTCTCAGAAGGAAGGAAATTAAAGAAAAGCAAGAACCATTCCAAGACTTTTATTGTTTAAAATTAAGGATTTGAGGCGTAGCAATATAACAACTGGGAAACTGGCATTCTGAAAATGCTGACCTAGATGAGGAGGTTTTGAATCCAAAGAAACATCATTAAGGAGACTTTCCACTTAACAAAAATAAGCAGGAAAAATGGAAATGTTTTTTATGGAAATATAACTTTGTAGGAGATTAGAGAAGCATGACAGAAACCCAAAATGAGGATTCAGAGGAAGCATGTCTCAGCCAACTAAGTAGCTTTGATCCCAATTGATAGAAAGCATAGATACAATTACTTTCCAGTTCTCTCCATATGAACAATACGGTCAGACACTAACCTGCAGAGCGTAGGAGTCTGTCCCTCCACTGGCTCACACTGGATTTATGCTGCGACATGCAGGCTGCTGCCACTGGTGGCAGGCCACTGCAAGAACAGTCTCATGACTAAGGCTTTGGGGTTGTACAAAATTATACACTTTTCATAAATAAACAGTATTTTTTGACCTTAAAACTATTTTTTTCATGGAAAAAATGTAATATTTCAAATTTTTATGAGACTAAATAGCATTGAGTAAGAATAGCCCCCCCCGACGTATCGCCTTTAGTAATCCAGTAAAATTCTAGCATAATTTTTCACATTCTATGTAAAGAGCAGAAAACATTTCTTATTTCAGTTTGAATTTTATCACTTCACTAATACAAAAGACATGTACTTCTAAGCGTGAGCTACCAAAGGTCTTAGAATTTTATAACACACGGACCAAATTAATTGCTTTATTAATGATTATGATAAAAACAGAATTTTAATTCCTACTTATGAAAACCTATCTCTCTGAGAGCCTTTCAAATGTAAACACATGAAGGCTCTGAGGTGAATGCACCCAGTGATACTGGCACTCCAGACGGTGAAACTGGGGGGAGGAGGGAGGATGCAGCGAGATTCAAAGGGAAGAAGAGAAGAGCACACCGTGGGCCACAGCAGAACATGGAGCAGAATGCACTTCTGTGGTCATAATGAATGGACAACTTTTGTTTTCAGGAGCAAAACAACCTCCCCACAGTCTTACTTGAAACCAATTACGTAGATGGAGGAGATATTCAGAGTGTGGCGAGTTCTTTGACAGAGATTCATTTGAAGCACGCAGAAATCAGTGAGAAGCTACGGTACTGCAGTAGGTTTTGCTTTAGCCCTAAAAGCTTACAGTACCCACCAAAATGTCAATGAAACTTGGAACATCATTGGGGTGGTGAGCAAAAACTGCAGAAAACTGTTTTATTGACTCAGAAACCCACACTAGCAAATGGAGACAAAAGAGTGAGGAGATGATGGAGAGCTCGAACAGCTTCAGCTGAACTAGGGAGACAGAAAATTAACTGCTGCATTGGCATTAAGGTATAGAGGGCTGGGCGCTCATGGGAAGGGTTAAAAGTCCGCATTTACCCTGGATTGTGGTTCAAGGTGGGAGACTTATGCTGACAGAATGCAGGCTGGAGAGGGAAAAGAAGGCTGATTGATAGGAAAGAATCAAGCTAGTGAAAGTGAATAATAGAGGAGCAGACAGTAATTGTTGAAGGAGATTTGACAAACTGTTTCAGAGCAAGACAAGGAGCAGAGAGTCAAATATTGTGCTGCCACAAAAGCCAAAAGTCAGGGGAAAAAAAAGTAAAAGTGATGCTTTTTTTTTCCCTTCTCAGAAAACACCTAACAGGGGCCACATGAGAGAAGAATCAATAGGACTGATTTAAGGTGTGTTAAAAATTACTTTAAAAAGAATCTAAATTATTCTGCTCAATTTAATTGGTGAATCAGCAAGATCTATCATATAATATTTGAGACCAGGGTGGAGGATGATGAAATGAAGCACAGGGAAGAGCAGTGTTCCCATAGGAGCTCTTTGTAAGAAGAAGGGTTGAGAAAGAAAAGATTGGGAACGTTGGAGCAAGATCTTTTTAAGCGTGCTCTAAAAACATGACCGAAAAGTCAGCCCTGAGGAGATCACAAAACAGTGAAGAAAGGGGAGACAAGAAACTACAGCTAAATGGGCCCAGACTGGACAAGACATCTCTGTTAGCTGGATGCCACGGCAGGAGGAACCAAGAAGGAGGGGCTGGTTTGCTGGATGCCATGACTTTCAGAGACCAGCCCTGGCTGATGGATGCCACTACAAATGTGGCAGCAGGGCTGGAAGGGCAAAAGGGTGTATCAGCACTGTCTTCTTGTCGTGGGGCTGGTAACTGAGGAAACAATGAGGACTTGGGCAGTCTGGATTCTGAAGGATGAGGTCAGCAACAGGGCTGATTTTTTTTAATTAAACAGCTAAAAATTTGTTTGACCTATTGTTTGTACTGCTTCTGCATGCTTTTCTGAGAAAGAACACGAAGTAAAGAGCTTGCTCTGCAGTCTCAAAGGTCTGGGCCCTCAGTGCGTGTACACACGTGTTCCCATCGCCAGAGCTTGTGTGTTCATGGTCCGAGAGAGCAGACTGCGGGGTTGAGCTGGAAGTTTGCCATTATGCATGACTGCAGGTTCAGTTTGCGTTTGTACTTTACCAGTTGCTGGACCGTAGTCTAGAACTGTAGCTGGCCTGCAGGTCCAGACATCATCCTGGTGGGCTGGCATTGAACGGGATCACTGAGGCTCCCTTTGAAGGACCACTGCTGGCCTTCCCAACCACACCGAACTCCCCGTGTTCGCAGATAGACAAGATCTTAGGGCTGGAACGAGCTCAAATGTAAAATACTGCAGTTGGCCCCTTCCCAGGGGAAGCTGAATCTCTTTAAGGATGGCTTTAAAGCTAAGCATGGCTATCCTGCTTTCTCTCCCATCCCAAATGCTTACCACTGGGGAAAGGCCCAGATCATATTCAGCCGTGGATAATCCCATGCCTTGACAAAGGTAGAGCAACACTAGCAAGGAAGACAGGATTAAGAAAGAGTTGTTTTCTCCTTTAGAGTACAGATTGCCTTTAAAAGGAGAAAATCAACTGCAAAAAGAATCTCAGGAATGTAATGAAGCAGCACACTGGGAGATTGCACGCAGGAGCCTCGCACCTCCCAGCGTGTGTGAAACACAACCAAGTGTAAAAGCAACCACAGATTAAAGTTTGCCTCTTCTCAGTTTGACTGGCCTAAGGGAGACAATAGCAGGATTAAAAAGAATAATAATAACAATCAGCCTATGGGAGTAATTTTTAATAAAAATACGCAGCTCAGGAGAAAGCTCTGGCCTGTACCTGTCTGTGCGGAGGGTCCCAGGAGGGCAGCTGCTGCCGCTCTGAAATCAAAAGGAGCTGTGGTAGGGACACAAGAGAGTACGACATCAGTGGGATAAGTGTCTAGGACATGTGGGTAGGGGGAAGGTACGGTCTCAGCCGCAAACGCGCTGTGTGGGAGTAAAGGCACAGACTACGGATTTCAATGGGGTAACACCTCGAGTGCGTGAGGAGGCTGATGAAAGCACTGACAGCATACAGACGCTAATGAAGGCATGAACCGTGTGGTAGGGCTTTTTTTAAGGACTGCTTAATGAACTCTACTTTTAGATACATCAAGTACAATATGTAAAATATTCCCTACTGGGGTGAACCTCTGAGAGGCCGGGAATAGACCCCACTGGGAAAACACAGACACACCTGAGACCGCAAAACTGCACAAAGGGGCCATCAGGTACCCTGCAGTTGCCTTGCTGGGCTGTGGCAGGCTTACATGACAGAAGAGGACAGACCGAGTCAACACCAGCAGTATATATGCCGCAGTGGGGGCTTCCTATCACTTCTGTGTCTCGTTTTGCCAGTCTAATAATGGATCTAATCATATTTACCCACCTTACAATAGCATAGTGAAACTTAATGGGGTGCTTTGGATTCTTGGACGATAAGCCCTATAGAATTACGAAATTATAACAGACTCCTTCTCAAAGATCCTACAGTGTTTTATCTTACTGCAACTGCCATGGTAACTCACTGCCCAGAAAACCTTTGATAAAAATCTCAGTTGTCTGTTGCACATCTGCTTCTAAATCAATGGTAACCCTGAGTGTCCGTTATTGTGATCAGACACACCATTTTATGTGATGCTTTTTGATGAATGCCCTAACAGAGCTTCTGCCAGATCCCTGTCTATAGGCATTTCAGAACAGCAAATAGATTTACATTCCCAAAACACAACTGATGAATTAGTGTGACTCCGGGGCTGATAGGCGAAGGAAACTTAAGTGACACAAATGACCAAGTGCAAAGATGCCCCCAAACTAAGTATTGTATTTAGGGATTGCTAGTTATTTTCCTTACACAGGAAAAATTTACCAAGGAGATGTCACAACAGAACAATATCACAAGTATGCTTTCCTCTTTCCAGCTGTTGAATACATCATGGCAAACACTGTCCTGCCTTTTAAACTCTTTGATATTCATTTTTTCAGACATTCAACCAGTACGTGCCAACACCTCCATGGACCTAAGCTTCCTTAAAGGAAAATAAAGACAAAATGGCAGAAGCAAAAATATGTGATCCTTTGTGTACAACTCCTGCCATGCTGCAAATGCTATCAATCAGTTTATTCTTTATTCCTCACACAAAGATGGCAGAAGTACAAATGGAACTTATTTCGGCTTTGTTCTAGAACAAGAAGGATAACCTCCAAGTCTGTAAACCGTTTTTTGGAGGGATAGGTTTTCCTATAGTGTTAGGCTAAAGTGTCAGCCCCTTCAAAAGGGGCTGAAAAATAGAGAAGATTGCACCACTTCCCTAAAATTCACCGGAAAAAGCGAAGGAGCTTAATCAGCACAAGGCTGATCTCAGCTCTGGATAAAGAGTAGCCACCAGACAGACAAATGTTGCCTTGAGAACTGTGTAGCCTCCCTAAGATGAGACGTGAGCACAGTGGCAAGGGTTAGGGCAGACCAGGACGGTAGCTACCTCAGCAGTCATAACCTGCTCAAACCCCTGCGATCGAGTAGCCGGTGACGGGAGGGGCAGTGCTGGCGATGGAGGGGGACACTTTGCTCGGGGTTACATCAACAGGTGAGGACGAGAGGGATCTTCACAGAAACTGTGTTTTCGTCCCACATCAAAGCTGCTACGACTCTCCACTGAAACACACTGAGAGATAAACTAGCAAAAAGCTCTATTTAAGATAAAGCCCGTAAAGTTTGTTTCAAGTACTCACAGATCTTGAGAAATCTAAAAAGCCACCCTCCCCAGTCTCCCGTGAAGCCAGGCAGGTTAACGTGGAGAGACGTCTGCAAGATGGCATGTAGGGCACTGCCGCTCAGCGCCTCGGCTGCAGGAGGGCTTTGTCGTGGTCCTCAGAGTCACCCAGCCTCCATCACAGGCAACAGGACCGCTCGTAGAAATCCTGCTTAGCATGAGCAAAGGGTTGCGGCATCTGGGCCTTGGCCTTCAGCAGAGAGGCTGGCATACAGGATTAAAAATCCTGGCTGGCTGAGTTGACAACACCTGCTACTGCGTCCTGATAAGCCGGGCTACACAAGGACAATTATAAATGTCTCCAAGACATGTTAGAATACATGTTTTAATTTAATCAGAGAGAACAAAAAAGCACATTAATCACCGCTCTCTTAACAGCAAAGATGTCCAGATATTTGCCAAGATACCAGCATTTTTCCCAAACATGTCAGGTACAAAAGGACAACAACAACAAAAAATTACAGCCTTACAGGGGTAGGTACAAGGCCAAATTCCACCTCGTGTTATGCTGCGCGAGTTGCCAGCACAGACAGCTGGGGGAAGGGAGAAGCCTGGCAAGGCTGCTGGAAAGGCGACCAATGAAGGTCTCAGACAAAGACCTTTAGCTTTGTTCATAGCAAAACAACCAAGTGCTTTGACACTCCTTTACGCTAATACACCTAACCTCAGAGGACCTTTGCAGTAAGTGTTTTCTCTCTGATTCTGCTGGTAAAATGAAAATTAACAAGAAAACATTCACAGAAATGACAATTGAACACTGATGTACCAATCAGAGGGCTGATCAAGGAGCTTTCTGATGCATGATGGAATGATCAAGGAACTCTCTGATGTTGGAGCTGAGATATGTCCTTTCCTTACATTCACGGGAGAGAAAAAAGCTCTCATCGTAGTAACTTAATTTTTTTTTTTTTTTTTTGCATTCTGTGCCCTGCCTTAATCACTAGTTGCCCCTTCATAGCACCCACCATTTGTTTTTCATGAGACCCTCTTCAGATTTGTTCTTGATTCTGCTGATGAGCTTTTACAGGGGGAACCCAGTCTGTAGCTGTTTGCCTTGAGCGGATGCACTTAAGTTGGAAGCTCAACTGTATACTCGGTGGAAATGTATCAGCATGTGCTGGTGCCTGGGGGCAGCTAGGGTGCCGTGTATTAATACCCAAGTGTGAAGCACCTTGTCAAGTCTTTGATAAAATAAAGAAGCAACAATTAAGAGACCTAAACACCACAGAGGTAACACTGAAGCTGAAGAGCCACTTACCCGAAGAGAATGCTGAGACCCCCGTGTTCTAATACCCCATGCAGAAAGAAGCAAGCTCAGCTATTATTTTTAAATCCTAAAAAACATCTCTGAAAACTGCATTGGTGGCTCCTACAAGAAAGAATCTTTAGTAAAGTCTGGTCTATTATCTCCAAGTGCTAAGTCTCTTCTGCCAACTACAGTGTCATGCTTCCAGCAAGACCTGGATGGCTTGACCACATAATGTAAAACCAGACACCTGCAAAAATGTGCTGAGTTGAACAGTGTAGGCGAGCACCTAGACAGGGTTTTGCTGCATAATTCCCTGTAGGAAGTTAAACTCCTTAAACTGAGCTTCTTATGACATGAGGTCGTCTTTCTTCTTAGTGTTGTTATTTTTCCTCTTTTAAATTAACTCATGCAGCTGAGTTTGGAGGAGCAGAGTAGTGAGTAAAGAGGCGCTAAGTAATAATCATCTTCCCTAACTGTCAAAGGATTGTTTTTGTTAATGTAAAATGCAGACAATTTATTGACAGAAATACGCTGCAGAGGGATGATTGTGCTTTACTTTCATAGGCAAAAAAAGTACACAGAGAAGTTAGACGGATGGACTGGTTTGATCTCAAATGGACAGCAAGTCATAATGATATGTTCAACTGAGAGGCTCAGCCGGATCGACAGCTGAGAACATTTGGCAGTAAGAGATAAGCGATAATGATCTCCATCATGCATTTCTACAGCACCCTTTTATTCCAAAACACTCCTAATATAACAAGAGCCTCTTTCCTTTTCCCTTCTTACTCTGGGCTACACTTCATGCAGGGAGAGGGGGAGCGGGGAGGAGAAGGACTTACCTGTTTCAAACAGCTCTTGTAGGAAGAAGTGCTGAGTGGCAAATGAAGGTGCAAGAGGATGTGCTTTGATAGGCACACTTAGATGCCAATCCTGAACTAAGGCCTGGGAGAAGTCCAACTGAAGTCAGCGAGACTGTTCATGTGAGAAATGATGAGAAGGATTAGGTATAGCTGGAACTCACTGATAGCATAGCATTTCTGAAGCATTTTCCTGAGCCTGAGTTGGGCATCCCTTGCTTGGGCGATTTAACAGAATTACCAGAAATGTAAATTCTAACAGGCACGAGACCACCCTGTGCCTCCTGCAGGTTCACTTCAGAAATTTAACATGTGTGTTTTGTTCTTCTGACCATCCTCATGTATCCCTGAGAAATAAAGAACAACCTCACCAAGAGTTTGTCTGCAGGCACTGCTTTACATGCATCCAGCACATGTGACGCAGTTGTGCTGTGGCACATGTTAGCACTATCCAAGTTCGTCTGACAGGAACTAGAAAACATCTTTTCCATTTGAAGCCACAAGGGAATTTAAAGACAGAAAAAAATGCAGAAAGTACAAAATCAATTTATCCATGGGATTTTGGCAATTCAAAATAACCTCAGCTTGTTTAACACTTTGTTATTCATTAATTTTCTTTTATTACTCTATAGGTTGGCAAATGAATGCCTACACCTTAGTCATATTTGATCAAATAAGCTACTATTGTTTCCATTCCACTTCGTACAAAAATCTGGGGAAAAACAGTAAATACAAACAGGTGAGGAACACACTAGAAACTTGATCACGCAAAAAGCCTGATGTATGTTTTTGCATATTTCTTTTACTGAATCATACTTCACAGGAGGTTACCTAAATGGGAAGTTACTGGGACAACCTCTTTCAAAAGTGCAGTCGGATATCTAATGACAGTACGTGCTCAGAAGCTTGCTTTCCACGTTGCTTGAAAGACTGCATCTTTAGTAGCACAGATGTGCTACTAGTCACCGGTTGAATGACACAGAGATTATTCTTCAGCAGCCCAGCTATTTCTTAGAAGCCACCCACTTGAGTAACCTGGACTAACCCTCTTTACCTTCTGTAAGCTGGCAAATCGTAGCGGAAGGTGGCTACAGAATGCAGAAAAGCTACGGGAGAAAACATGTCTTTATCAGAAAGGAGATGAAATGGCCATGCAGCTCTTTGGTCTCTTTGGCCTTTGTTTCTGCAGAATGTGAAACTGGTAGCTCATGACAAATACCAGTGCCTTAAGATGAATATCAAATTACTGGAGAGTACAGAACAGTACTTGATCATTTATTGAAGAGCCTTGTAAAACGAATAGAAACTGGCATCCAGAGGCTTTTGCAAGTCATATCAGTATGTCTGGAGGCTGTGCAGTGGTGTGCCAGCTACTGGCTCGCTTCAGCAATGTGCTGGCACACCTTGACACAGCCTCCAGAGAAGGCAGCTGGGTTCCAGGTTTGTAACTAGACTTCCTAACTTGCCAATTAAATATGGAGGTATAAATTAAAAGATAATTAATGAATATTTGAAACAGTATGGGAACGATCTTAGCAGTATCAGGTAAAAGTCTTTACTTTAGAGGTAGATTTTATTGTTCCCCCAAACCAATCCGTTAAAGAAGGGAAGAAATCAAAAAAAAGCAGCTCTTCTGCAAAAGCTGGGCACAAACAATGGATAGGACCGAGTCCCTACTCTGGCTAGCTACAGCCTCACGATTTCTTAGGTATGTTAGCGCTTCCAAGATTACAAGTAATTACCTGTGAGGCTATGTAAACAGTCACTGTTACCATCCAGCTCTCCTTCAATTGAGACAGTTGCAAGCCTCTGCTCCCATGGCCATTCAGAATGCCAGCAAATTCTGGGAGCCAGTCCCGACTCCAACTTTTATTTAAGCACAACTCGCAGGAAGTTTCTCAACACAGCTACCAGAAAAGCAAAGCTCTCTGTTTCCTACAGGCTCTCCACCAGCAGCACAGGGGTGTTGACAGCAATTGAACAAGCAGCAGCTGTGCTTGCAACAGCCACAGCGAGGAACCAGCGTCCAAGGATGTCAGAGAGCATCAGAGATGTCAGCAGGCTCCTGCCAGCACCTTTCCCTTCAAAGCCTTGCTTTGTGCTTCCTATGTTTTAAGCATATGTCTGCATGGCAAAGAAGAAAAGAGGTGGGAAGATGTGCTTTATTTTCTGTTTGTACCACCTGTAAAGCTATGGATCCACACATCTTACAGACTTTACTGGGTCAACCAAAATATTTCTGGTATATTCACATCAGTGCTTTCAAAAGGATTATACTGGTAGTTTCCAAAATATGGGTCACCTGCATGAGAACTCTCCTGGGTGGAGGAACATGGTACCTGCTCCATTCATTTTGCCTGCAACAGAGTATTTAAGAACGGAGGCTGCAGCTTTCTCTGGGCTTTTCTCTTGGATTATTCTGAGGTTAATACCTAGGCACTGCTAATGAGCAGGCTGAGCACTGCAGCTGCAGGAGAGGTGGGAAGGGAAAGGTCAGGTGCTTGCTCTCACAGCAAAAGCATTTGTCACGTGTGGAGCTGAATCTAGAGATAGCTAGATGCTGCCTTCAAAATTCCTTAATCTCTTTGAGGAGTTCATTACTAAAAGGACCTGTTTCCTGCTTCACCAGGAGCTCAGCAATACAGAGGATTTTTGTTCTCTTAGCTTTCTGCTTCAGTTTCTCCTTACTGGAAAGTAAACCCCCTCTGCACACTTTTCAAAGATATTAGAAGCCTCCTGTTACATTCTTTAACTGGCAGCTCATCATCACCCTCAGCTCACATCACCTGACCCAGTCAGCTTGAAAACTGCTTGCTACCCTGCTATACATCGTCTCCCAAACCTGGCTGAACTCTCTTTTGGGGTGTTAAGCACCGTGCCACAAACCTCCAAGAGTAACAGGCATGAGCTCTCCACACCCAAAACCAGGAGGCTTTGGCCCTGACAGCATCGCTGGTACAAAGGTGAGTTTCTCTATGAGGAGCTGTACCAATCCTTACTTCCTTTTCCAGGTATTAAGTTCTGTGGAGTCCTCAATTTCCACCCCAAATTGTGGTCCCTGGCATGTGGAAGAACAGGGAATAGAAAGCCACCACATTGGTTAGGGGCTGGAGTACATGATGCATGAGGAAAGGCTGAGAAAACGATGTGTGGCCAGCCTTAAAAAAAAAGAAAAAGGTTGAGATGATCTCATTGCTGTCTTCAGCCGCCTAATGGCAGGGTGCAGAGAAGTCAGAGCAGAACTGTTGGAGGTGCACAAGTGATAGGATGAGAGGCACATGACAAGAGCCGTAATAAGGGAAATTCTGAGTAGAAGGTAGAGAAAAAAAAAAAAAAGTACCAGTCCAACACTGGAAGATGTACCCGGTGAGGTTGCGAAATGTCCATCCTAAGAGATATTCAGATCTTGACTAGACAGGGCCCTGAGCAACCTCATTTAGCTGGCCCTTTAGCAGGGGATTTGACCAGGTGATTTCCAGGGGTCCCTTCCAACATACACTACTCTCTGAGTAGTGTCCGCTGCTTTGTCAGAGGAGTCAATATGTTCAGGTCATGGTGGCAAACCCAGCCATACAGACCGACTGCTCCATCCCAGTCCTAGCTAGTTCATCAATCCATTAACGAGATCCATTACCTTGATGTAAAGCCTCCCACAGAAACTGCCCTGTCAGCAGCGAGGGGCTGCAGAGCCTTTCAGAACTCTTTCTGCAGGGGTGCCATGATTATGGTCATAAGTTTGCAATAATGATAATGGAGCTAACCATAATACCATTTCCAACTGAGGTAAGCTATGGATTTGTATAAAAAACGTATCAAATTATTTCTAGATTTTTTAAGTTCAGAGCCGACAGGAGTTTTTTATTATAATGATTTTGTATTGACATAACAAAGACTTTCAGCTAAGCAGTTAGGACTATATATTTCCCTCATGGCCTCCAAAAGCACCGTAAATTGAAATGTACATTAAAACCAGTCAATCTTTGTTTGCTGGCAACATTGAAGGAGAATTGACTGTATTTTTATTAAAAAAGCTCATATCTTACAGAGACTGGACTACAATGAGAAGGAGTCTTAACAAAGTGCTCATTTAAGATTTAAAAACAAATTCTCTATTTGACTAGATCCATAGAAGCATCGTTTTGCTCAACAAAAGTGTAAAGATGCTCATTAACATCTTCACAAAACTGACAACTTGATACAAGGCACCAGACTAAAGAAAACAAGGACCTGAATACTCCATCCTGCACTGACCCGACCCACACATGTGTTGCCTGCAGCTGCTCCAGCAAGCAAACAGGACAACCCCTTTCCTTCTCAGTCCTGGTGCCTGGAGAGACCTCTGTTCAAGCTCCTTAGTTGAAATACTTCAGTGGAAAGCCATGTTCACGGAGGACCTACATGTTCAGTCCTAACACGCTGGTAAAAAGAATAGGAAAAGCCTGGGATTGATAATGAAAAAAATTCCCCTGGACCTTAAAAACTTCACTCAGGTAAAGGGAAAAATAGTATCTAAAAACTATAAAGGATGAATGACAGGACTTGGCCAGGCCCTAAGGCTGTCCCTTCTGCAAACAAAGTCATCTGTACAGAAGTGATAGGTGCTAATTAATAAATAACGTTGTTTTTTCTTTACCAATTACTTATTGATACGCCCGATACTCCTCTTTGATAAGCCAGTCTAACTTGGTAATAGCTTTTATCACAGCTGTGAGCAAGCAGAATCAAGTATACAGTGCCTTTCCTTTTAAGTTTATCTTCTGCTGTTACAGAATTCTCTGCAGAGTTTGTTTGGAATTGCAATGAATTAAACACCTTATTTTTAATTATTATTATTTTTATTGTAGCAATACCTAGGAATCCCACTGTGGATAAGGGCTTTGCTATTATGTGAATACAGCTCTGAACACAGAAAAGGGCTGTGTCCCGGAGATCTTACCCCTGAGCTCTGTGATTGATTGCTTATGCGTATTCCTTCCAAATGTTATCTCTGAGCGAGTGTTTTCTGTAATTTATGTCATATTCTATCTCCTGCCTTGTTCTGTGTTTGTATTTGGGGACGCAGTTTGCACGAAGCAGCTGAAGACACAAAGTTGTATTGCCAGGCTGGCTGACAAACTCTACAAAGTACCGAGATCTGCAGTCTCCGGAGAATGAAACTAAATTCTAAGTAGAAGAATAGAAGATTTTCTAACCATGCCCAGTAAGTTCATGAGGTAAAGACCACATGGAAAAAAGGAGACAACAAGATCCTTCACCAGTACATCAGAGCTGATTTGAAAAACTCAAATACACTGTCACATAATGTGATCATTTCACTTTGTTTTCTTCAGGAAAAAAAGAAAACTGAAACCCAACATAGTAAACAGAGCAAGCAGATTGCTGGCCTTGGAGCAGTGAGCCTCCAGAGCACTGATTAAAGCCATCCACCCTCCAACACACACAACTCCTCCAAGAACTAGAGATATAACGAATGCCCTCACAACCTATTAGCAAGCTTTGTATTGTGAACAAGGGAGCCCTGGGGCCCAGCCCTGAAAGGTCATGAAATTTCTTAGGCTCAAACTAGACCTAATCAAGGTTTTCCCAAAAGCAAATGCAGGAAAATAATGATATGTAAGAGGAAAATCTAAAAAAATAACATAATTCTCCCATTCTTCAGAGTCTCTGAGCATAGCGGCGAATGGTACGTGGCTCTGAAGGGGAAAAAAAATCCGAAATTAGGTTCTGGAGAAAGACGGAGGGGCTTGTTTCTGCAAGGGGGTGCCAATGAACGAGGCAACACCCACAAAGCTGCCCTTCAGTGATGTAAGAGGGCTTGAATAAATTCTGAATCATGTTCACTACTTTCAATGGCCATGGGGGTACACTGTCCAGCTAGCCTGTGTTATTCTACCTTTTGTTATTCTCAGCACATTTTTACGTTAATCTTGAAGAAGCAAGCTTTTCTTTGTTAAAAACAGAAAGGGTTTCTTTTCTTTTTCTTTGACTGCATATATGTGTCACACCAAACTGTCCTCTCACACATACGCTTTCTCGTGAACAGAGAACACCTCTTCAGACACCTCCTAACTTGTCAGTAGTGATATTTTTTACAGCTTTTGTTAATGAGAAAGAATTAAGATGGGCTTACTGGGCCAAACAGGACTAGTTAGAAAGTTTGATGGTTCAAGGAAGAAAATATGGCAAATGGCAAAACCAAGTTTGCCATACATGTCTTTTGACCTTCTCTCCCCTTTTTTTAATATTCAGATACATCCCACAAGGACTATTAGTTGCAGAAGAAAAGTATTTACTAGTGATACAGCTTAAAAGCAAAAACAAAAATTACAGCTGCCTGCCTCAAAAATGCCCTCCTACAGTTCATTTATGGGTTTTCAAAGTGAAGGATTTTAGAAATGTAAAGAATAACTGACAGTTTTATATCCATAATGCATTCCTCCCTAGGCACATTTACAGCCTATATAGTGTGTGGTATTTAAAAAAAGTCCTGAGATATAAAACCGGTGACTTAAATACAAAATCACTTTTTGAAGCTAATGTAGTTTTATCAGTGGCAAGGATCCTATACTGTCTCTTTGACTGTGACCTATGCTTCACTTATATTATTTTGTTTGTTGGCCAGCCCTGCTTATCGTGAATTTGGTATTTGAGGTGAAGTTCTTTTTCAGACTCTTTCCACTGCACCATTTGTCTTCATAGCACAGATTGTCTTTTCTCTCGACTATTCCACTGACATCTTTGCTTGACTTCATGTTCTTCTATCCACCCCCCAGGCTATGGCTGCCTGCTTATTTATGCTGTCGGCTTAATTTCTTGATTGATATTCTCACATTCCCCCTGCTACTTACTTATTTACATCGCCTGCTTGTTTCCAAGTCCTGCTTCTTTAAGATCACAGTGCTATTTTATTTATGGAAGAGAATCGCTGTTTTCCACAGCATGTTCTTTATGCTTCTGCCACGACCTTCTACAGTGCCAGTTAATCATCCCAAATATTGCTACATTCAAAGTGCCGTGCTTTTCAATCCTCTGTGCCTCTCTGGTGGAACTCTCTTCCTGGGGACACCTCACCAGCTGAAGCAGTGCATTTTTTTTATTATATCATTATTTAGCACTTAAACAGCACTATATTCTCTAGGTAAATAAAAGATAAGGTTCTTATGCTACCTTACTCATGACCGATGGATCTTATTTACCCTTCTCCAGGGTACATGGGCAACAGCAACAGCTCCTACAGTCAAAGGGTTTACCCCTGGGTGTAACAAATTGGCAAAGAAAGAAGTACCATATGAGCATATGTGGCAGCCTATTGGCAAAAGATACAACATCCTATATGGGGAGAGAGACGAGTGGCTACTCTTATCTATAAACAAATGTTTTGGAAGGCCTACAAACAGACGGAGGTAAAATGTTGGCTCAGGAAAGGCAAGACAACTACCGGTTTCAGTAGCTTCACAGCTTCACTGGGCTGTTTGGTTGATGAAGGATGAATTCGGGCGTGAGTATCAGGACAGGATTCTCTGGAATGAGAGAAAGAGTGGGAGAAAGTGAGACTTACACTGGCCAGCCACTCAGAGAGAGCTTCACCTTGACCGAGTAGCCAGAAATCATCCTGCCCGAAGTGCGCTGCTCCTTTTAGCTATTGCCAGAACATTCTCATTACTCTAGCCAAAGGTTTGTCATGAGAAAGGTTGTACCAAGTTCTTTTTGTACAAAACAAAATGTACTGTGGCCTTTTCCTAATTAATGCTGCTGACTTCTGTTAAAAGTGATGACCTTGCACCTCCCAACCAGCACAGAGGGGACAGCGAAGCTTAGCTCTGCTGCTCAGGAACAACGTGCTGCTGCCAGTGCTTGCCATGCCCTTGGGTGCAATGCTGGGCTAACAGTGGTGACAAGGAGGAGGGCAGGTGAGGAGAAGAAACTGGGAATGTGACTGTTTAGGTGAATTTCCGAGTGTACAATGCATCCCACACAGATTCTTCTTTAGCACTGTCAAATCCAGCACACCCAGAATCAAGTCTGAGTGGTATCTGGCCCTGGTTATTTATAGCCAAGTTCACTGTCTGGTACCCCAAGCTCTCCTCAGCATGCTGGAGACACCCTCCCAGGTCTGATGGGATATTTAAAAAGTACTGGTGGAGTGCTTTGAGATGGACACGCTGAGCTGAAGTAGGGAAGCCTGCCTTTCCTTCGCAGGCGTAAAATGTGGGATGCTCTAACAACCCAAAGTTCAGTAAGTTGATAAAACAGACTAATTTGTGGCCTTATTTAACTGCCTTGCTAAATTTGTTGGCTGTTAAGAAGTTAGGCTTTTTGTTTTTCTCTGCGGTGGAGAGCAGAGTCCAAGTCTGTCCTGCTTTTGTACTGCACAGAAGGGGGAAGGAATCAGCAGAGGCTATTCATTTAACAAGTGGCAAAGTGGTGATGCCACAGGGGGGGAAAAATAGATGCAGCTGTGCCTGCAGCATTACTTAATCTTTCTCCCTCCATTGCCTTCCATGAAGATTGAGCCCCAGCCAGCAAAGGAACAGCTGCTGGTGGTTATACAAACTATCATGCCTGAGTCCAGCCTGAGGCTGGGAGATATGTGTTTGGTTTTCTGCGTAGCGCCTTTCATAGTTAAAGGTTCACAAAACTATCCTCATTGACTGCCCCAGGACTCTGCCTCAGTGCTGGCATGGAGTTGGGGAATGCAAAAGAGGCATTTGTTTTGAAGCCAAACTGTGGCCAACAGTGCAATAGCTGGGTCACCAGCAGCAGGGCTGATAGCGCTGCCCTTACTGCACTAAACACCCTTAGTGGCTGACAGGGAACCTCAGTTGAAGCTGTCTTCAAAAATCTGTCCTCCCTCTCTGTGCCACCCCACTGTTAAGCTCTGCATCCATGTCACGCTGCGTGGCCCAGAATCCTGCTGCCTTCAGTACAGGAATACAGGACTGGAAAGGACTTCCCGGGTTACAACCCGCTATTAAAGACAAGCATTTAATCACAAAGACATAATAATAACAAAAAGGCATAAATACTAATTTTTAATTCTCAGTTACATAAAGGCACATCCAAATATAAATCACAATGAAAACTTCAAAGAGAACTAAATTGCCTGATCCAGTGAAATAAATCGGATCCAAAGCAGCCTACTATCTGGCTGCAGAAATACAGCCCACAAGACATTAATTAATATAGAAGCAGAAGGAAAGATTGATGCCAGATTTAAATAGGTATATCTCAAATCACAATCTGGTCCAAAGCGTCTTGAATTATATACTTGAATGACATGACTAGTAGTGGGTGGTAGGGGGTGTCCTGCCCAATTGGAAGGTTGTCCCCTGTCATTTTGACTACCGTCAAACTTCAGAACACTGAGATTTCAGTGGTCTGGTTTTACTCGTTTACCCATGAGTTCATCTGCTCAGACAGAACAGAAAGCTTCTTTCTTCCATTCTTTGATGTAAAATAAAAATGATAAAAATTGACAGCAGAATCCAACTATCAAGAGTCTGCCAGAATATGCAGAAAGGAGAGAAACGGAGATTAATGGATCCCAGCACCATTTATCCACTTTCTATCCCGTTTGGAGTTGGACAGTAGAGGTACGGTGGCTCCACCCTGGATATTTTACCATTGCATTTGCAAGAAGACATGATGCGATGGAAGAGACCTGGCCATCCCTCCATCTTGTCCCACCCTCATACATCTTACAGAAGGGCTCCTACTGTTATCTTTCTGCTACAAGTAACCGGCTTCTCCCTCCCTACGGCACTGCTTAACTGCTTCCAGGTGGCTGTGCTGAAATGGAGGGAGCCCCTTCCATTTCTTACTGCACCACCAGCTTGCTGTAGCTGCAGCATAGCGTGAAAGCAGTCAGGACTCCAGTTACCACCAGTTGGAATTTCACAAGTACGTGAAGAGAAAACAGACCTCCACTGCTTTACTGACACAGCCTTCTGACTGCTCGAGCTGTGGATGCAAGGTGGATGAATGCTTGAGGATCAAAGGTTTCCAAGTGTCACTGGCTACTGACTCCTTAGCAGTAGGTCAGGAAAGTTCTTTACTTAAGAAAGGGCTTTTTCAGTTCCTCAGAGTGGTAATGCTTTGTTCACACCTCATCTTTAATTCTTGCGGCAGTTTTTTCTTTCACCGAGAGAGCTCCCAGAGGACCCTCCCTCAGGATGACTAACATGCTTCGCTGTACTTCAGCACATTTTCCTGTGCTTGCGTACTTGCAAAGCAGCCAGGATGTAACAACCGACAGACCCTGTGCACAGTGCCTGGCCCAAGTCTAAGGATGACATGTCCTATTCATCCAACGAGACATCTATTAAACTTACTATTGTCTACCCTAAGGGGAGAGTGAGTTGTACAGTAATTAGACCTTCAAGAAATCCTCGAGGCCGGCTGAGATGCCGGCTCTGTGCACACAGCCTCTGAACACCTGGGAAATTCCAAATGAAGCACAGGCGTAAGTCCTGACTTAAGTGAAGTGATGATGAACATGTGGGCGTAAGAGCAATACATTCATGAGACTTAAACGATTTATAAAAGAAAATCTGGCTTCAAAGGAAAGCAACCAGTTGGTTTAGGCAGATGCTTATTAAAAGCTTGTGCATTATCTCTTGACCATGGTATTTTTAAGATCTCATCCTAGAAAGCACTGGCACTTTCTCAGAGGTAATGAATGTTCTTACCTGACAGCGAAGCTGGACAAAGGGAGCGCTCGGTGACTCTCACAATGAGGCTCAGAGAGAGGATGGAGGAATGAGAAAAGCAAAGCCTCAGGCTTGGATGATCAGAAAATCCTGAAGGAGTTCAGATGCTTTTCTGAACCTGTTCTGCCTAGAAATCACAAAGGATCCACTTCTCTCATGTGATTCGCAATAGTGTTCTGGTTTTAGCTGGAAACCACACTGTATTTCAGCAGATTTTTGTGCTTCCAGCCTAAAAACAAAAATTGCAAGAGCACAATAAATACTCTGTTAAGTCTGACCAAACTTCTAGCCTCAGAAAAAATATGTATCCTTGCTTTATTAGACCCAATTTGGATCACCCATCTGTTGTCTGAGGGAGTTTGAAAGCTCATGGGTGGAATAAAAAAAATAAAATCTTTCCATCTTCTTAACTATTCCACTGGAATTTGCCCACTAGTTTCCTGCCAAGATAGAAGTGTCTGAAGGGGACAGCACCTGAAGCTTTTTGGAACTGGTTTAGTTCAAGCTCTACGTAACAAGCAAGTGACAAGTGTATTGTGTATTGTCACGGGCATCTTTCCTCGTAAAGAAAAAAAAGGCATTTATAGATCTGGAGTTATTTTCCCCACTCCTCTTTATTACTTTTCCTTTGTTCTCTTGCTTATCTATTCCTTTTTAATGCAGAAGATAATACAATTCCTATTCTCCTGGCTTGTGATGTTCAATGCATTTTGACATGTGATGCTGGTTGATGAAATTGGAGGAGAAAAGCTGCGTGATGATTTAAAGTGTTATTTTCATGATTGTGCCACTCTTGAGTATGGCACAAAGGCAAACATGACACATGAGCCTCCCGAAGAAAATAATCAGGATGACAGAACGTTAAATTAAAAATTAGACTGTCCTGGTTAAACCAGGATGTCTGGACATCTAACCTTATAGGATTATATCTAACATCCTTTTACCAGCGACAGTTAATGCTTGAAGGGATTTTATTCTCATGTAATCCCTGCATTGCTTTCAAATCTGCTTGTTTGGGGAGATATAATTAAAACTTATTATTCCTCCTTTCTCTGCCAACCAACTGTCAGAGAGCAGGAACAGAGAAAACAAGATTTCTTTACCAACGAAAAACCTTGTTTTTTTTATAACTAAAGCCTTGTATATCTGCTTAATTTCAAACCAAAGGATCAGTCCAGCCCTTTTCACTGGCAAAATGTAGTGGACATGACAGGCACTGATATCAAACTTCCTTTAAGAAAAAAAAGAAATATGTTGACAGATCATTGGAGAAACAGGATTTTTCAGAAACAATCTCTTTCTCCTCATTTCTCTTTGTTCTGCACCTTAGAGTGTATCAGCTGGCTTTTGCATATGATGCAGTAAAATGACTAGACAATTGCTATTGTTCACACCACTCTATCTGTTCTGTGTATTTAGTGCAAAAGAATAAAAGAGGTTTGTATATAGTATAGGCGTGTCACTGGACAAAAGTGGAAACCCCACATGAAATTTAGGAGGAATGCTCTAACGTACATATAGTACGTATGAGTGATACTGTGCTGTTTAGATCCCCGAAGGAGTTTCAAAGATTTGACAACCTTAAACCCAGGGATTCAGGACTTTTTCATTGCTGATACACTCTCTCAAGTCAGTTCAGGTTGATCTTAATAGCTCAAATCCAGGAGATGAAGGATGGCATCTCTACCAGTTTCGGAGAGGACAGAGAAACCTGCAAGGAAAACTTTAGACACCATGTGGCCAGAAGAAACTAAAGCTTTGCTTTTGTGTTTTACTGGCATTTAAATAAACTGATAAAGGCAAAACTCAGATAGTGGGGTGTAAAGGGTAGCTGGAAAATTTTTGGTGTCTATTAGCTGTATTAGAGCAAACAAACTTTCACTCTTCCTCTTTACAGACATTTGTCTTCTCCTCAGTACTGAAGCAAACAAATTTCTCCCTCTGTTCCACTCCCCTCCTAACCACCCATCCTTGCTCAGCGCACACTGGCTCTTCTTTCACCCGAAATCCAGAATCCAGAAGCAGACTAAGCACAGCCCAAGCTCTTCTCCTGCCCTGGGACAACAACGTACAAAAGGCCCCCCCCCCGCCGTGCTAGCCCCCAACCGTTCACCTCACGTGCTGCTTTTGACTCCCCTGGTAAAGTGCCACAGGAGACGTGGCTTTATATTGCTGTGACACATTTCCCCCCCGCTTCTCAAGGCTGGCACGTTCTACGTAAAACTGTTTTGTTGTGGTTAGCTGAATCACCTCATTCCTCAAGGAGTGCTCACAGCTTCGCTGTTAGCGTGACGTTAATATTGGCCCCGTCCCCGGTGGACAGGCAACGCGTGAGTAACCCTGCCCACGGTCCTCACCTCCTCCTCACCTCCTCCTCAGTCACCTGGACCCTTCACTTACAGGTCCGAGCCGCGCTCACAACTGTCTGCAAAAAGCCTAACACCACATTTCTGGACGCAAATCGGACCAGTCCCTGTGCGCCGAGAGGCTTCTCCTCCGCGGGCACAGCCACCCAGCTGTGTCCAGCAGGATCCCAGCCATGTCCAGCAGGATCCCAGCCATGGGCAGCAGTTTTCGCCGCCTGCTCTGCCTGTAGGCAGCTCCAACCCCGCCACACTGGCACAGCGGGTGCCTCGGGGAGGTCTTGCTTCCCTCCGAGGGAAAACTGCAGCCTGCCTGTAATTATTTTTCAGCAGATTTCAATGGACTAGCCACTCAATTCTTCTAGGAGAAATCCACAGTAGTAAACGATCCTATTAAGTTTGGTGTGCAACTAAGTCCCGAAGCTGCAAAAAAAGAGTGATTTAATAAATAAAAGAGGGTAGTTTGAAGACACACTCATAGCCACTAAAGGTCAGCGATTACAACAGTTACCATATGGCACTATGTGAAGGTGGGAGGCGGGAGGGAAAATGCAGGCTCCCAGTTATCACTGTGTGGTATCTGGCAGATGATGGGCTTTCAGTGGTGATACCGTATACATCACCGAACAGATTCTGCAGTTATACCATAGCAACCTTCGTTCAATCAATGAGGTCGTAGCAGTGTCAACACCAAGAAACTACAGCTCCTTGTTTTCTTCAGATAAGAATTTCTGAACAACAAAAGAATAAAAATACCCAAACCAATCTTCCCTGCAAAAGTGTGGGTGTGATTATCACATGGTGTGTGTATCAGTCAGCTCGGCCCCATGATAATTGATGGGGCTGTACTCATTTAGTACCAGCTTAGATCTGATACATAAACATCTAGCACTCCCTTTAGCAGTCAAAATTAATCAGGATTTGGGGTTTTTTGAAAGCTAGGACTGAATTCACTGAATACTTCATTTCCTTGAAGAACACTATTGCTTCTACAAGTAAAGAAATTCCCAAAGAAGTAGACTTCCTAACAGCTCTCCCTTCAAAGAAAGCAAGCAAGTAGCTTTTTATTTACCTGGGAGAACCCCTAACAAGCAATTCTCAGTCACCCGCAGGTGGCTGATTGAAATATTAAGGTCTATTTCCTGCATCATGCTTGTATGGCAGCTTTGCTGCAGCTCATTTTTACACACTAAAAGAATGCATTATTTGGGAAAAAAATGCAGGAACTAGAACAGGTTTTTAAGTCATTTTAAGGCTAAACTCAATTCAGCCTGCCTTTTCTAACTCTTTAGCAGACATCAGCAATACAAACCTTTTCTTCACAGGTGTTAATCTTGTGGTAGACAGTTTATCATTACAAAGGATGAGAAGATACCTCCATTTCAATGTGCTAAGTAGCTGGCCCAGAGACCAATACTACAGTACAGTCTAAGCTATTTATTCTGCTTTTGTAGAACTTGGTGACAATCACGGATATGACACATTTCACCCTTCTTCATTCCTTCCTGTTCTTCTTCCCTCTTAGATCCTGAAATTCAATCCTGTGTTTAAATACATACCTATTCAGAACAGATCATAAGTCATAAAATTCCTTTTGACCAACCTTTTGACCAGTTTTAGTCTGAATCAGGACCTCAGTAGTAAAACCAACTTTTTCATACTACTTTTGGTCATCTTTAAGGAAAATTCAAACTTCTGTTTCTGCATACAACCCAAAATCTGAGTCATGAGAGCCAGAAGAAACTTCAGCAAAAATGCTGTAGAGATTTCTGATGCAGACAGTCTCTCCCTTAAAGCAGCTCGAAGTAGCGATAGCTTTCAAAATATCCAGGCAAGTCTTCAGTCCATACAGTAATCCAGTAGGTTCATATTCACTCTTTGTGAGCCATGAAGCAGGTATTAGACTGTAAAAGCTAACAACTGAAAAAGAGTTCCCTTCAACCCAGAAAAAAGTCTTTGGACAGGGGACTATAAAAACTAACCAGGAAGTTTTTAATCAGTTTGTGACTATAAAAATAAGCAAAATTTAAATAGATAACATATTCATTCTCAATTTTTCTACTTGTGTGCAGTAATGAATTTAACTCATCACTGAGACAGGGCTAAATTCTACTAGCCAAAGTCAATGGGGTTAAATAAGTGATTTATGTCAAGGCAGAATTTGCCTTGTAGTCTGTATTTGAACCAGGTGATCTACTCAGGAAAAGCTACCGCTTGAATCCATGCTAACCTATCTATATTATGATATTGGTTTCCTCACTCTCATTACTTCCTTTCACACATTAAGTAATTGAGTAGCCACCTTTTTATCATATCACCCCTATTTTTGCTATGATATTTTATCTACTTTTAAACAGTAGATAGAAGCCATATCAACCCATTGCTGAAATCCTTCTTATACAAGGACATGTAATCTTTTTCATTACACAGTGCTTTAATAACTTACTTTGTTAATAGCCCATTCATTTCAGACAGTTTGATATGGCAGATCCCGACTGGATTTAGTAGTTAGCAAAAAGCTATGTTATCTTTCAGAAATGCAAATATATTATTTCACTCCTATGTGTTGATCCAGATTTTAACCTAACGTATGATTAAGATAACATGAACATCTTTTAGCAGCAATGCCGTTTTCCAAAATGCATGCTTCAGTGTTGAATTAAAACAAGAGCTGGGTAATCTGCAACTTCTGCTGAAGGAAGCAAGGAAATGTTACACGGCAGCTGCAGAGATCAGAGAAGGTGAAGATCATGATAACTGAAACTACCAGAGGAACTCAAATAAGAAGTTAAATACAAAGACTGGAATTTGGCCAGCAGATCTAGGTTAATGGTCTTACCCTTGAAAAACTTCATAGCAAGTGTTCAGCACCTAGGTTTTACAACTCATCTTGGATAGCTAGGTGATGTCTGCGCTGTAAAGATGGCTTTGTTTCAGGGTCAAAGCCTGAGGAACGGAAAAGGGCAAGAGCGATGTATAACATTGCCAGCTTTGCTCTCTAAACCTGGACTGTTCCTCAGAGGTCTCCCACTCAAGTGTAGCCCAGAATCAAAATATGTAGCCCAAAACACAGCTTCACGTCTTCAAAACACTCAGACAGGGATATTTAAATCTAAAGCAAAATACCAGAGCACGTAGATTTCAGTTTGTCACTGCCATAGGGTTCAAATAATTACCTAAATACAACACTCATTACATATTCAATTAAAATTTTGTCAGCCACAAAAGCTTAGAAACACAAACCTGTCCCAGTCTACATTCAACAAAATGAAAACCAGTTAACTAAATACCATAAGACTCAGTGGGAACACTGACATATGTATGCAAGTTATTTTAATTAGACTATACAAGAGAGACACACACAATCTGCTCCCTTATGAAAACCCAGATGTAGGCTTAAGTACATACTACACCTAGAGTGAGGAACATTACCAAATGCTAAGCCTTCTCAGGAAAACGTTCCAATCAGCGACCTCTGGAAAATTCAACATTTCTTTCCAGATTTCTAGGCCAGTCCAGTGTCTCCAGCATTCACCCTGAAATAACTCTTGCAGGCAACCAGTCAATTACTACAGCCAGCTCTCCCACCTGCTTTTATTTAAAGTATCAGCAGTCAGATATTTTGACATCAGCAGGTGGAAGAGCCTCATTACTTTGCAGACCTAAACCCACAGCTTAATTAGTAACATAAACATCTATAAAGGAACAAAAGGTGAGGGACAGCTTGTTTAGCTGAGCTCCCATTAAATGATCGCCTAAATTTATGTGTACTGATCTACCTGCTATAATAGCTTGGCCTCTTTCTCCGATATCCTTCTCTGGTACAGTGCCAGCTTCATAGTGTGGGGATCATACCGAGTTAAATGAGTAGTGTGGGGTGCCTTATCTGCAAAAACACACTTTCCCACTGCTCATGGTATTATGAGATTCACACTAGTCATTGCAAATTTTGCTGACTCGAGTTTTGTTAAAAAGTAATCAGAGGTAAGTAGCAGTGCCAACCAGTAGCTTGAGAAACTTCAAATGAGAATGCAGATTAGCAGCTCACTCGAGTAAGGAAAATTTCCAGTACTGGTGGAGCTTCTGCCTTCTGGGAAAGAATAACCAGATGAAGAACATTGCCCCAGAGCCAGGGTGCCTACTGCAGAAAGAACGTCTTGCAGCACATCACAAAACCGCACAGCATGAGACAAGCGTTTTGTGACTATACCAACCGAAAGTTACATTTCTTTCTAAAATGGGCGGAAGTCAATAAATTCCTACGGATAGAAGGAGTTAATTGATTTTGCTGCCACCTGTGAGCCAAAGTAAGCCGTGAGTATAATATTACTTACTGGCTTCTTCACACTATTGCGAATATTTCACACAAGAGAACTCCAGACAAATTATTCTAGTCCTGTGTCTTTTTATTGCTGCTAATAGCTTGTTTCAACAAAGAGTCAGACATTCCAAAATTGATGGGAAGAATATTGACATTGGCTTAATAAATCCTTCCAACCAGAAAGAGTTGAACAAAGGGAAATAGGTTACAGTTTTCCTTGCGGACCTGTTCCATAATTAAGAAGCTTGGGGCAGATTTTAAAGACCGACAATTCCAAAACACGTGTCAGTTTGTAATTCCTCTGATCATTTCTTCTCTCAGTGTGCCCCTCTACCATCTAAATGCCTTTTAAAGTCTGCCCCTTGAACATATCTTTCCTTGCCAATTTATCTCTGTGCATATCCTTTTTGATATGCAGGAAGCTTAGATATACTACATACTGATGGCTAAAAGTGATGGGCTGCAGAAATAAAGCCTTAACTAAGATGAAATCAGAAAATCTGGAAAACTACAGGGACAAGGTTGCCTGAGCAGCTTGTTCCAAGATTAGTGGTGTGCAAAGTTAAGGTTTTCAGCCAGCCAGCCTTAAGTTTTTCAGATATTCAGAACAGAAATTATGTGGCCTTGAATTCAGCCCATCGCAGGCAGCTTAGCATCACTTGACTGCCAGAGCCAGACTGATTTTTATGATTGTTAATATCGGTTGCATAATAAGCTCATATGTGAACATCACACACAATCCTGATTAATACTTTTGTGACAATGTAGTAGCGAAATAGGAGAGGTATCCAGGGCCAGAGGTAGGAAGGGGAGGACTCATCCACTTCGTGATCTGTGTCACACAGTGTGATATCGCTCCATCTCACTCAGCCGCATAAAGAAAAGGAACACAACACTTCTTAGAAGAGATCTAGTTTTTCTAAGACAGGAGTATCTGGAGGACAGCAGAATAGCGACAGGGTCTGTTATGCTAGTGAAAGATGGATAAATGCTTTTTAAGCTCTTTGCGGGCACTTGACAGTGAACCTCAGAGGTACAGAGCGAAAAAACCCTTGCAGTTTCCACAATCTTGTAGATAGAGCTGTAGTTGATACGACCTATAAGAAGATCTTAAAACATATACCTTTACAAGTAAATTTCTTTCTATCTAGGGAATTAATGTAAGAAGGTAATTTTCTACCCACTTCTTCCTCTGCCAGCCGTTTTGCTTTCTGAAGGACGAGCCCATGTTCAAGCAGACTGGGATTTACAAAAATCTTAACAAGCACAAAGGATTTTTTCTAAACCCTTCTCTGCTCTGTTGCATGTAGAGTTTTGCCTGCCTCATTCTCCTTTTATTCTCTCTCCTACATGATGCCTCTTATCTCTCCCTTGCTCAGTCGCTGTGACTGGTCCCTCTCAAAACTCTGCATATCTGCTTGGCCCATTGCCTCAGCTGTGGGGACAAAGCTCTGCTCACTGATATCTCTCAATCATGAAGCATCAAGCTTAGGGCACTTTTGGGAAAGATGCGAGGCTATCTCATCCGCCTTCTTGTCCACCTGGAATGCCGTAGTCCGAAGGGATAATAGAGACATTTGGGACAGGAACAGGAGCCCTCCCACACAGCAGGAAGTTGTGCTTACAAATGTTGTCTCACATGGAAGGAGTAACTAAATTTTTACTCCCTAACTGGCTGGACCTGTCATCACTCCAGCAAATAAAGAGTGAGGATGGGTGGAAAGACTAGCTTTCAGCCTGATCTGAAAATCATTCCTGAGCTACGGGAATGGCAGTGCTTTCAGGCTGGCTGCTAGAGGAAAATGTGGCTCTTGCATGTGAGAACAGGGTATAAGGAGAAGGCTACGGGGCTGGGACAGTGCATAAAAGGTCTGAAGCTTTGCTTCCCTAATTTTCACCTCAGTGAAAATTTCCTCTCCCCAAGTTATAGAAAACACAGGTCTATTCCTAACGGCTGTTTGCTCAAGAACAGTTTTCTTTGAAGTTCTGGCAAATGGTCCCTGTGAAAACTGCTGAAAATTCCAGTACCACTGATTTAGAAATGGGCTTTTCATAAGCAAATATCAAATTACCTTGCTATCTTCATGTGAGGCACTGTTCAGTAAATAAAGAGGACTGATAATTGACAAAAAAGCCAGACATCCAAGTTCCAGAAGGTGAAAAAAATTCCTCCGTATCGGCCCTTTGATTCCACCCCAATGCAGCTGAACTCTGCCTACAGAGAACTTCTATTTAAAAACCAACAGCAAAATATCCTTTTCTTTCCTTTGTACATTTTTCTGCTTTGTGTTAGGGAGTTGTACCGACTTTGTGGAGTCATTGCAGTTACTTGTAAATGATGTATGAAAAGAAAAGTTCCTGTCCTTTCTGTGCACCAAGAGAATACTGGCAGCTCTCAGCAAACCCAAGGATGCTGCTTGTTTATATTAAATTCAAACTCATCAAGTAAAGATCCTGAATTGAAAGATAATTCTCATCCGTCCGATTACGTCTATTACTACTTCAAGGAGACACATTTCAGGAGAGTCTTTCTTTGCCCCTTTATCTCCCCCTAGCCCATCTTCAAGTTTTAAAGATTTTATTTTTAAAGGGCAGGTTTCAAAATTTAGAGGGTAAAGCTTGGGGAGGGGGATTTCTAAAGGCCTGGGTATGGTTCTTTCTGATACCACAGGCAAGAATTCCCCCAAAGACTGATCTTACAACCAAAGAAGCCACTGGTGCAGTTCTAAAAACCAGAAAAAGACCCCATGACAGAGACTACGGGCCAAACTCAGCTGTTTTCCCTCTTAAATTCACCCTCTCTTGGTCCAGTGGGAAATCCAAGCTATTCTGTATAGGTACTTGATTTTCACAGTCATTAAAGACTTCATTGTGTAACCACAGGAGTCTCTTGTTTATTAACAAAAAACCCAAACAAACAAACAAAGGAAACGATCCCCTGTTCTCTAGGAACACCCCAAGATGCAGTACCTATATTTGACTGTTACTTTTAGACTGCTGCAATAGCAGTTTTTTAAAAGGGAGATACGCTGAATACAGCATACTGTTTGTTGTACTCTCAGCTACAGGTGAAACTGCAGCCTCTGTTGTCACAGCTCTGTTGATTTCAAAGCCCCAGAATTATATCTGTGCTTTTCTTCCTGCCATGCTGTTTGATTAGGGGAAAAGTCACCACAGTTCTGCTCTCCTGCATTTAAGCATCTTTAACACATTGCCAGCCAGCTGACAAAATGACTCTTAAGCATAAAATACTCCACCTTCTCAAAGCTGCATGTAAAGGAAAATGCAGATATTTTACTTCTTTTTAATGCTTAAATAAGCAGTCTATTCTTTCAGAGACATGAACTGTCCTCCTTCAGTTAACTACCTTCTCTAACATGCTGTTCCACTATAAAGGCATGTAAATAAATTACCTTATTTTTCCCATGTGAATAACACACTGACATTTAATTCTAACTAATGCTCTAGGAGGCAAAAGATGGGAAGAGCTGGGTCAGAAAAAAGTATTCTCCTGCCGTTTGGAGTGAGAAGCAAGGAAGAGACAGATGGCAGCTTTCCCTTCTTTCTGAAGCAATAGTGTCTTAAAGCTCTTGGATGCTCTATTCTTAAATCTATAAAGAGGTTTGAAAGTGCCTGTGTGTGAGAGGCTGGCAAGGGTGTACTTGTCTATGGGAAGTATTCCTCCTGCTCTGGATAGGGTAAGAAAAGACAAAACAAGAAATGGCTGGAACATTTGGACTATAGGTTTGCAATGCTCTGTGCTGACCGGGTACATTTAGATTTCGGTTCAGCAGCTGGATATTAAGAGAAAAAAAGAAAGAAATATCTCTAACCCCAAATTTCATCTTAAAATCAAACACCCCTGCAAATGCTCCTCCATTATTGCTTTTGATCGCACATCACCTTCCCCCTTGCCTCCCTGGGGGTTTTAGAAAGAAAGCTAAAAGAGCTCCAGCAGACAGTGATCCTTCACCTCCTTCCTGGCTGCTATACTCCTGCAAGCCGTTCTCCAAAGGGATGTATGGGCAGACTTGGAAGTCAATCACAAAGAAGTCCAGGTAGAAAATCCATCCAAAGCCAACCTAAAGTACTGCACACACTCGTCTCCTCGATTCTTCCACAGCAGACCAGCTCCAGACAGCAGTGATCATCTTCTGTCGCAGTCTGCCACAGCCTGGGTGGGACAAAACAATTTCGCAGAAATCCTGTTTTTAAGATTCTGTTTCAAGGTGAGTCACGTTCTGTTTTCTGTGCTGTGTGGAGCTGTGATGTCTGTCCACAGAAATACCCAGTCTGGCTCATGACCCACGGTGTCGGAGACTGTACGAAAACAGTTTTAGTGAGAAAAGAGATTATGGAATGATTAAAGGTGCTTGGCAGAAAACTCTTTGCACCTTTTTTAACACTTCCTGCATCATTCAGTTCTTCTGTAGGTTCACGAATCTGGATCTTATCAAAGCCTTCAGTGACTGAAAACTGTTGCCAGTTCTTCCTTGCTCCAAATAGCTACTGTGGTCTAGGCGCAAGTACCAGGAAAATTACCACCTTAATTAGCTCCACTGCTGCTGCTCCGTGGCGTTCCCTTTGTCTCCTGTGGCCTGGGAGGTTGCTCCGAGTCATTCAGAGGCAACACAGGTCCCCCTGCACAGGCCTGAAACACAGGCAGAGTGAAGGCAGCTTGCAGGCAGCTCTCCCACCCTCACCCCCTCCCGTCCTACACGTGGGAGGGAATCTCAGAAATCACACCTTACACGTTGTACCTTCTTCAGGAAAGAAGAGTATTTCAGAGCCAAATTTGTGAATACGCTGACCAACACAACCCCAAGGTTTTATAATGCAAAAGGCAAATTACAACTTTAATTCAGTTATACTGGCTATGGGATGGATAATAGACTTCGAGCTACATTGCTGTCTCTCCAGCGTCTCGCAGAAATATTACATTAATTCAAATAGTGGAAATAAGAACGTCAAGGTTTGCTCTAGAGCCGATCTTCTGGTCTACTAACTGAGTGACAATTGCAATAGTTTGTTTTCTGACCGAGGCAGCCAGATCTCAAAAGCCTTACCTTGCAGTAAGTAGAACTGAGGTACTTCACAATACACTTGATTGCATCCATACAGAATTGTTTAGCGCATTTTAAAGACCTGAGTCTGCAGGGGTCCTAGTGAAGGGAGGCATTAAGAAAACAAGGTTTTCCAAGTGAAGAAGTAGTGACTTTCTGTTTGCAAGAGTTACGCTGCCTTGCTCGTTGTTTGAGTTTGTATGCTCGTGTTTACTTCAACTTGACGTGGTTGATCTCTGTGCCAATCACACACAAATATGTACATCAAACTGTTTTTGCAGTTAATCAAGAAATATAGAAAGATTTAATCTGGATTTATGCTGCCAATTTACCTAAAATGTAGAGTTATGTTTTTCTGTTCTATACCAGTTCTTGAATAAGGAATCCCGTATTTCAAACTCATATTTAACTTCACCCATTCACATGTACAATCACTATGGACATATTATTACAGTAGAGGCACGATGCCAGACTTCCTAGGTGACACTTACATTTTCGCCAAGCCATTAACCTTACATCAAATTCATTTTCAATCTACTGTACCTCCTGAAGGCTTAGGATATTTGTTTGGTCAATCAGTTCTTGTAAATCACAGGCTTACCTGAGACCTGACTATAGTTTTGCCACTGGAACCTATCACAGTGCTAAACATAAGTTCAAGAACAGCACTGCCTTGTATAAGCTGAAGAACAGGTGCTTCTGGAGACAGAGGCTCCAGCTTTGCATTGCCTATATCTTTAAGAGAGTGTATACCACAGAACTACATACGGTGCTGATTGTAAGAGTTTGCTATAGGTAGCTGATACAAGGTATAAACTTTTTTCAGATGTTTTTAAGGTATCATATATAAAACACTAAAGGAAGTACAGCTATCTGGCATTCTTGTCAAAGCTGGAACATTGGACGTTATGTATAAAATATTTAAGAAATATAGTTTTGATGTGTTATTTTCCATGTCTTTCTGCCTGCAAGTGGAGAGGTGGATGGGATTCCCAGAGAGTCTCTTTTATAGATTCTGCTGACAGCTCTACAGATCCACTTCCTTTCAAGCCCCGTTGGTTCTCTTTTTAAGGAAAACACAAAACAAAACAAAGCTGGTACATCTTCTCCAAACTTTACACAGAAAAATAAAAGAAACTTTGCCTACAGAGAAGTTTGTTTTTAACCATTTCATTTTTATGTTGTTTCATTAACTCTGGGTGCCCTGGGGCACGAGACACACACAGAAAACAAAACCCAGAGACTTTTGCCCTCATACAAAACCTGTCCCTAGCCACCAAAGTTAAGCATGGCAGTCTCACAGAGCCGGGTTGTTAATAGGTTTGGATGTCTTTGAGATAATACATGATAGATAAAACAATACACGAAGCCTTTTTAAAATCTATACCCCATTCCTTTTATTTGAACCCCCAAATCTCTAGTGGCTGGGAAATGTGAAACTTCATGATTAAAACCAAAATATCTAGCTGTTCAGTATGACTTTTTTTTCTGATGTACTCCTCACTTTACGTGTGTGTTAATTGACTTTGCTTTTATTGGGACTTACCAGGGGACTGAGTTTTAGCTAATCACTACTAAGCACCTGACTGTTGCGCAAACTAGACCAAAGAGCAGTACGTACCATCTGGAGAAGGAGCAGAGGGATGGAGGAAAGACTTCTGGCTTCTACTTTGAGCTCTGCTACTGATTTTCCACATACCGTTTGGCAAACTGTGTAACTTTCCTTTTCCCCAGCCTTATACTTAACCAGCAAACCAGTTGTGACAGTCAAAGTCTTGAAAGCATTTTGAGATCCATGGATTACAAGTTTCCAAAAGTTTTCAAAGTTTCTCCTCACGCAACTGTCAAGTATTATTATCGGCTATAATCTCCCTGTCAAATGTTAGGGGAAGAGGTAGAGAGGGATGGGGAACAACCAACAACAATACAAATCTTCCACCTCCACAGCCTTCTGAATTTATGACCCCTATCATGGGTTAAGGGTAATCTTATATTCATTGGTGTCTGTCATACGTACAAGGTGCTGCTGGAGATTGGCACAATACAGGTAGAGGTTGAGAAATCCAGGTATCAGCCTAAAATCGTAACGCCAATGCTACCCAGAAGAAAGGGAGGAGGAAATATTCCCTCTCCTCTCAGTGTTAATTGCCATTCTGCTATCTCACCAGCTACCCACTGCAACATTAGTCTCAATTAGCACCCCTGATGGTAGATGCCCTGTTGCATGAGTGATTTATGTCTCACACGCCAACAACTTTGTAAGGGCCTGAGTTAGGCAATGAATCTGCAATCTTTCTAGAGTTAATCCATATGAAGGCAGACCCACAAGACACTTTTGCTTTACATAGCTGCTCCTGCCCACCCAATTCTGAATTAAAACACAGAAAAGTTGGTAAAGTTCCCTCTTGCAAGTGGTTTGGACTTCTCTCTGCAAAGCTCACTACAAGCTGGCAGTATGGCACTGGGCCTTTGCCAGCATCAGTTTTTAAAAAGCTTTACCCTGAATCACTGATGCTTCTATCAATCCCTGTAAATAATGGTTTACAGTATTACCCAGGTTTTACGTGTTAGGACAACGGCTGCATAATATTGTTGTCACTGCTGATGCTTTTGGAGGAAGGGGAGTCAAGAATATGGTCTACATCTCAGCTGAAATAGTAAAACAACCACCTAAGAAACGATTGGTTTTACATGCGGCGAGTCACCTGAACAAAAATAAAAAATTTTCTAAGTAAGTTTTTTCAGTTCAGCTATTTATTAGTTGCCTTTTAAACTCCTGTTTGCAAACACTCGCTCACACTGGGTTTTTTTACAAGATCCCAGATGTTTACATAAGCAAGGTATCAGAAGGCAGCTTGTTTCACAGGTGGATTTCACCTGTGTAGAAGCTCATACATTACAAAAACTAGCACAGCCTGCCTCAAAGCCCTGCAAACAAGCAGGAAGCCCCTCTGTTCCAGGATCCAATCCGTCACAGACAGAAACCAGCCTGCCTCCATCCATCAGCGGAGCCACGCTGATTTTCAGCAGCTGGCAATCTGGCCCCATATGTCTTAGCTGACCAGTCACATAGCACAAATAATGAACAGTCACAGCAAAAGATTAATGAACTCCAGACCACAAATCACCCATGCAAATGATCCTGGGATTACTAGTGTTTGTGAACAGTGAACACAACTGCAGCTTCTCGCACAGATTACAATTGAGCCACAAAGACCATGTGAAACAACGCGTATGTGAAAACCTCAGCGGGACAGAGCCATTAGCACAGGATTTCAAACCATAGAGACAAGAGCAACGCATACAAATTTGATCAGGAAATCAAATGCAAACTTTGGCTAAAAAAATTGGTGAATAAGAAGTTTGCCAAGAAATGCTGTTTTAGGAGGATTGTAACTACCCATGAATTCAGATTGAATTTGATAAAACTGTTTTGGCTCTAAACAGTGAAGAAATGTTTCCAGTACCTCCAAAATATTTAATTCTGTTATGTTTCGAGGAAAATGTTATGGCTTTTTATTTTTCAGTGAGACTTCTACTTTGAATTCTACTTTGATTTGAATACCTTATTTTAAAATGGTAATAGAAAGTATGTATCATCCTGAAAATGAAATGAAATGTTTAATTTTGGACCAAATTGTTCAAGTTTGGATCAAATTTGGATCTTCACCCATAATAATAGCACACACGCTAGATATATGTATAAGTGCACATGGATGCATGCATGCTTTCCTTTCAACTGGTTAGGCCAATGAAGTGGAAAAAACCTTCTGACAGTTCTACACAAATATTTCTATCAAAATGGCAAAGCCTTTCCTTCACACCCAGAGCATGCAAAAATCCCATTTGCTTTTCTGATCCTTTGCAGTTCCTCAACCTTGTACTACGGCCCCATGCTCACAGCTCTGCTTGATGAGCTGAACAGATCTGATGGGTGCGCAGCATCCCCAGAGGCGCCCAGACAGGTTAGAAAGCACACACTTCCCTGAGCCCCGGTGGCCCTGCAAGTCTCTCGGCATTTGGGACCGCATCAGCTAGGATGTCTTGGATCCTCCATGGTAACCTAAGCAAACGGTCTTGGGGAACCTCTCCGTCTGGCCAGAGCAGGGTGCCAGGGGAGGACCGAAGCTGTTATTACACCAGGCTGAAACAGAGAGAATCAGACGGTATCTGGGAGGTTGCAAGCATACGGAGCAAGAATTCAAGATTATTTTTGTAGTTGCTAAATTTAGATTGCTCCCCTGAGGCACCAGCCTTCAGGGATTTCTGCTGTGGGAAATAAAGTGGCAGGCACGTGTGGAGGGCAACTTGCTTCTGCTCTCCTGAAAGCCTCCCAGAACGTGCTGTGGGGAAAGACAAGAGGACAGAGCAGGACTGACATTGGAACAATTCCTTCCAAAGTCTGGAGTTTAATTTGTCCTAAAATGAAGCAATTTGTCATTGGGTACAAAGCACTGCTGCTGACCTTTAACATCTACAATGTATATATCAAATAACATATCTTCTGTCATATTCCCCTTTCCCCCCTTCACTTCAGAAATATTGCAGAATACGCATGGAAATAATCACATAAAAAACAAGCAGTCAGCGAAGGTTTTCCACCAAACAGGATACAAACCTCTTGGTTAACAGCAATGTCACAAAGAAGCTGTAAAACCCCCAAAGTCATTTCCTCCTTCTAATTCACAATGACATTAACAAGATCTGAACCCTGACCTGCAGGTGACTAAATTATGTTGCTAAGCAACTACACTTTCAAAAAAGAGAGAGAAAAGGAGCCAGCGGTACGCGCACACCAGGCTGCTGGTATGGGGTAAATACACGTTGTGTCCCACTCCCCACGCGTGAGACCCAGCGTGGAAACTGGCTCCCCCCTCCGCTGCGGGAAAGGAGCGGGGTTCCTGACAGGTCTACGTGCTGGTTTGGGTTTTTCTTTTCTTGAGAGTCCACACAGATAGGTATACAAGAACACTGCTACAGCTAAAAATGACAAAATTAAATATAGCAGCCATTTTTCTTTGGAGAAGAGGTGCTTATAAATTCACTTCGTCCAAAGTATCTCTCGCTTCGGTAATACATCAAACTATGCAGCCCCATCAGTCTGAATCAATTAGAAATTACTCACCAAGTAAATTACATTGAAAAGCTTTGATTTGTTACTGGAGTTTGTTACTGCTCTCTTCAATCTTACAAGACTGAAAGCAAAAAAGTAATAATGTGACAGAGATAGTGAAATGTAACTTTTATTGAGATTGATGGGAACCTATTTGCCACAATATTTGCTTTTAATAATTTAATTTTTCAAACACTGCAAAAAGAGCCATAAATATTTGATTATTAAGTTCTTCCAATTTATGGTACATTGGTTTGCACTGGTTGCCTATCTTTTCAACATTTTTATTTTTCATTTCTAAAAATAATTTTACCAACCATATGTTCATAACTACCTTTTACTTTGCCTTCTAACCATGTTCTTTTAACTTTCATCTGTTGCAGGTTAGTAACCTTTCTACAAAAGGCACTTCAGGCACTGAAAGAAAACACAAAAGGATGACTCCCTTAAGAAAATATTATGTTTTTTACAGCTTTGGTTTATTTTTGAATTCTGTAACAGGGCCAGCTCTTTCTGACACGAAGGTCACTGACAAAACTTACAGTGATTTTGGTGGGAGCAAGGCTCGCTTCTCTCATTAGCATTGCTTATGGTTACTGTGACTGCTGCACAACCAGAATGCAGGATTTTGTAATTGGTAAAACGGAAAGCATCTCTCAGGCTAAAAGATAAAATAATAGGAATACTAACAGAATTTATGTTAATCAGAGACAACTTTTCTAGCTAGAAATATTTCTTCTTGTACGGAATAGGTTTGCAACTGCTGATTAGACCGGAGGACTTTGCCATTTTTGAGGACACAACAGCAGATTAAATTGCACAACTGGACTTTTCTGATATGACAGTTCCTACAGATGTATGTAGAAAACAGGCGCAAGGGCTAACCTTGTTACTGTTCACCTGGTCTTCAGCCATATCTTAAACGTAAGGAAGGGTATGAGCCGAAACACCTTTTACCTCTTGTTATCCCCAGGTTGTTAACAAAGCAAGGAAAAACACAACCAGCATTGCTGCTAAGTGTTCAGATTGCTGAATTTCATGTGCTGAGAAAGACTCTTTCACTCCTCATTGATGACTGAATGCTACCAGCTTCTGCTTGGCTGCCTCAACTGGATATTAAACTAGGTCATTTTGCAGATGCCAACTACAGATTTTCTGGTAAAACGTGTTAGTGCCCAAAGAGCCTTTCTGACAGGCTGGTTGCCTTCTAGGTGAATTATTCCACCTCATACCAGGCAGGAATTTCTGGTGCTGGAGATACCATACCAACCTCCTCCCCCCCGCTTCCCACTCCCAGACCTCTACCATTCCTGACCTGATATTCGTATGGGAGGATTAAACCAAACAATGTAGTAAAATGTAGTAGTATATAATAGTAACACAAAAATTAAGACGAATGCATGCTAAAAGCCCTTCTAACATAAGGTGCAGTGTTCTATGTAAATGTCAAATTCAAGGGTGTGTCATTTGTAGAGAAAATGACTCAGAAACTGAAAGACAAGGCAAAAGGAAGAGTCAGGTTAAGTTCTTTTAAAGGCTAGTAAGTAGATGACAAATGTAGTTCAAATAGTACAGATGAAGAATGAGTCATTATTAACGACCAAGGGCTTTAGCTATTGGTGCTGAATGGAAAAAAAATCATTATGTTTGAAGCTTTAAACTGGCATAGAGTGGAAATTATATGCAATCCCTGCTAAGTGCCGGATTTTACTGCTAGAAAATCCCTCTGACTGAAATGTACTTCAAAGTAAACTACTTTAGAATTTCTTTGCACTGTTGGATGCCCAACCAAAGGTCATTCTCTCTCTCTCTTTGTGCATCATTTTAGCAATTTTTAAAGTTTTTTTCTTCCCCTCTTCTGAAGTTTACTTCTATTTTTCTACACTTCAGAGGGCCTGAACTGAAAATTGGATAACTGCATTTGGAAATTAAATGCAAAATCAGGAGCCTACAGTGATTTAAAATGAAGATGTTTATTCATTACGGACCTTTCCCTGCAAGGCACTGGCCACCCTCTTGTGCCATTGAACTCAATACGTGCGAAGGGGTTACGGAGCAGCAGCCCCGGGTGGGAGTCGTGGGCTGGAATCCAGCTCTTCCCCTCCTCCCACTCACAGCCCAATTACTCACAAGATTTACTTTTCCCTACAGCAAATTCCCACCATGCCCAGTAAAAATCCTTCATCAAGGAAGCTTTTTTCTTAACGTTTTGGGATTCTCTGGCTCTAACAGCTTTCTCACTCACTTAGTGTATTTTTTCCTCTCCCGATAATCAGAGCACTGATACAGCACCCTGGTTAGAGGCTGAAAGGAGAGTTTCTCACTTTGGTTTTAAACACATCTGCTACTAGTAATAGTGAGGAGCACATAAAAGGTGGCAGTGTTCGAGCGAAGCAGAGGGCTGTGTAGAGGAAGTACCGGGCATGTCGTTCTCTTTTGTTACTTCAAGAGAAACCCCATCCCCAACCTTCCAGGGACAGCAAAGCTCCTCAGGGTATAAATTGGGGTACGCTTCAGTGTAGGTACAGACAGGTTACGTCTCACTGCTTTAGCTCTGCTGCTGCTGCTCTGTTTAGGACACTGTAGAGCAGCCTGAAAGTTACTCCAATTTATCCCAGCTGAATATCAAAGGTATCTGGGCACTTTTCCCTCTCCACCTATGATATATATGAGGAGGTGATGGAAACACATGACTGAAAACCTGTAACGGAACACAGCGCCTGAAGATCCCCCTCAGAGCAGGACAACAGTGCTCTTGGGTCTACAAACAGACTGTGTAACAGCAAGGCAGCATTAGCTGCTCTGATTTGATGATTGCTTCAAGACTATCTCTTGGACTGCTATCAAAAGAGCTAATTCAGCTGAAAATTAACGTTGCCAATCTTCTTACCCCCCTGGAAAAAAAAAAAAAAAAGTTATCATTAGCCCACTGCTTACCAGATAGCTTACAAAAGCACTAGCACCAGCAACACCGGTCCCTGAGCATGTGAACGCTCCCTTTGGCAGCCTTCCACACTACAGGCAATCATAAACCTGCAGTGAAAAATCCCATTCCTTTATTTATTTTCTTTCTCTGATGCACAAAACAGCAAGTAGCTTTTGACCAGCATGTGATCTGAAGGAGAGAAGGAAACACCAGGAACAAAACAACAGTTAATTGTCATGAGAAAAGGACAGACATGCATGTTTCAACAACATGGACTGCTGCAATACATGGCACTATGTTTTTTCTTACTATTTTCAGTGGCAGCAATATGACTTTTGTCTCGCAAAATGGCATTGCATGTTGCAAATAGAGTGTGTCCTGAGGCCTTCCAATTTTTTTGGTAGAAACGAAGTTGTGCTTACATGGATCTCTGTACTACACTGACAGGAGGGAAAGAAAGAGGAAAGAAATAGGACAAAAAGAAAAACTCTTCAGGGCAAGCTAGTAATAAAGGAAACGTGAAGTTTTTAAACTGGCTAGGGCATTGGCATAGCAGTCAGGAAACCTACATTCAGTTTCCAATTTCTGGTGCAGTACGATCCTGACCAGCTCTCTTCATCTCTCACTTCTTCCATTTTTTTTAAACCAAAAATGACACTACTAACCACCTTTCCTTATATTTGTGTTGTGAAGACTAATTCATTATTAATAACGGAGAGAGGTTCAGAAACACAATGATGCGTGCCATATGAGCCGGCAGAAACTCTTCTATCCCCCCTGCACCATGATTCATACAAAAAGAGATAAAGGGGTTGATTTCTAGCAGGAGAGCTGTGACTGCTGCAGATAAAGGTTCCCTACAGACTAAAGAAGGCACTATTTGAAGGTATTTAGTGCTAGAGCTTTCCTTACACAGCCATCTTTATTCTACATAAAAGCATATTTACAGAATCCAGGCTTCAATGTGCTATAGAGGGGCAGGGAAAGGGATTTGTTTTCCCCCTTTCTCCCACCAGTTTTCCGCCTAAGACTGATCTGCCTCTGTCCCCTGCCCCAAGCCATTCCTGGGGACAGCTCTCTTCTCACCTGTACCCTCAAAAAGCCACACAAACCCCCCCACCCTTCAGAGCACAGGCTCATATCACTCGCTGCTTCTGAAGCCATTTTAGTTTACCTAGTAACACTCTGAGTGGATCACGACTTGAAACTTGGATTTGTCCTTAAGAAAACCACATATCAAAGACCAAACCCCAAATCTGAGAAAATGTACAATTCTCTTCTGAGCATCTGTGCAAAGTAGGGCAGAGGATGGAAAAAAATCACACACCACATTTCTAACTGAATTAGTGGAAGTCACTGATACACAGTGATAATGGCACCTGTGCAGCCACAACTACCGTCCTCAGCCAGCATATATTTACAAGAACCCCCCTGTGGGGAATTGGGCTGCAGTCATTTTGGGAGCAGCACAGACCAGCCATCGGGGGGTCTTGCAGTGGGGAAGGTGCTTGTCATGGAGAAATGCAGGCTGAAAGGGGATCCTGGCAGCCCAGACCGTGGCTCAGAAGCAGGGTGAAAGGATTGTTTGGAACTTTAATTGGAGTTAATTCTGCCTTTTTGCACTTCCAGTTTCTTCCCATTTCTGAATAATGTAGTTGTCAAAGCCTTTTTTTTTTTTTTTTTTTTTCCTTTCTTTCTTTAATTTAACAAAAAACCAAAACCTAATTTTAGTGGTGTGAAGCGAAGTTGGGATATGTAGCCACAGCTGTGGTAGGGAATTTAATCGCCTGATGGTAGGAATAGTGGCTGGAATTTTTGGCACTTCAGAATTGTATTGGCTTTGTGTGGCAAGGTTCTGGTAGTGTTATCAACACCTTTCTAGCTACCAATGCAGAGCACAGCACTACAAGCGCTGCTATGGGGAGAATTAACTCCATCTCAGCCAGACCCAATACAAGAATGCATAAAAGTAAAAAAACCCCAAACCTCAAGAGTTACATGAAGAACGTACAACGAGGTGCAGCGTGGATGACAAGGACGGGTGAGGGGTCTAAGCGGTGTCCAGACAAGCACAAGACATCTTGCGACACTCCACCAAACAAGCTGAGCGTTTGCAAGGGCAGTGGACCAGCTCTTCAAGGTGTTCAAGGTCGAGGAGGTTGGAGGGAGCTTTGAGCAACCTGATCTAGTGAAAGATGTCCCTGCCCATGGCAGGGGGGTTGGACTAGATGACCTTTAAAGGTCCCTGCCAGCCCAAGCCAATCTATGATTCTCTTGACCTTAGATTAGGCTGCACAGGCGCAAGGATGACACGGAGACCAAAGGCAAGCAAATACATTCCAGTGCTTTGTAAATGCAAACAGTCCTCCTCACAGGATTTATGCCAGTTGACATTAGGATTAACTTATTTCTTAATTAGGATTACACACACTTTACTAATGCAAAACGAAAAGAAATCCACTGCCTGATAAAATATGGCCCTATATGCTATCTCATAAAAGTCTTAATGTAAATCTCCATTCAAACAGGAAAAACTCAGTGGTGAAATATGAGCTGACCTCCAGGCATCTGGAGAACTTTCTGCCCTTCAGATAAGGCGAGTGTTTTGGAAAGTAAATGCTGTCAACTACACGGTAGGTTCAGGGGCAGGAACAAGGGCCACTGTGACCCGCACCTTCACAATTCCTGGGATAAACTCATTTGTCACCATCAGACCTCCCACGCCTAGATCTAATGTGTCTAATACTTTGGTGTAAAATGGTAGGTTGGGCAGAATCCGACCTATTATACCCATCGCAGAATTATTTCTGTAAGTAATACCTCTAAACTTGCAAGAGTGCCTAGCAAATGCGCTCTGGTTTATATACATAGAAAAGGGATTAAATCCTCTGAAAAATCCACACCACATTTTACAAAGCTTCCTGCTGGTAAAGAAGTTTGTGATTTTTAATTAGTACTATGCAGACATGAGGCCAGACATGCAATGTTCAATAAACCAGATAGTTTTTACATCAGTAATGAGTCTTAGAATATTAATGTAGGGCCTTCAGAAGTCAGAAACAGAAGAGTGAATGTGCAGTGATCCTAACATTACCCCTAGGTGCATGTGAGTAGCAGAGATATTAACAACCTCAACAGCGTAAAGTTTAAAAGAAGAAAAAAAATCCATAGAGGTGGAAATGTATATTTTGCATGGGTTAATATAATCAGCTGCAGGTAGATTTCAGAGGATTATTTCCAATTTTTTTGAGAAGAGATTTCTTTTGTGGGCATGATAAAAATTGTTAATATGTTGCTGCTGTTTTATTCAAGGTGAAAATTTTACTTTAATCACTTTCAAATAAATGCGAAACTCAACCATTACTCCCTTCTAATAATACTGAAGAAAATAGTTCACACTAAATCTAACATAATGAACACAGCATGTTCATAGAGAACTGAGTGTTCTGAGCTTAAGTCCCCTTTAATCCATAATTCCTTTGGAACTACATATTACATCCACATGAATACCAAAGAGGTTTATGATTAATGTTATTTTAATGAATAATAAAAGAATTGGTGATGATTTATACAGAGTTATTTTCAGGTTTTTTTCACATAAAGATTTGTTGGTTAGAGAATCTAATATATATAAAATAGAGCACTACAATCTGATTGGGATGGTAATACTTTTGCAAAATCTTCTAAGCAACGTGAATGCGTAGCTGAACTGAGCTGAGAATAGCTGCAAGCTCTGACAGGCCTCAGGTCCTCCCTGAATTCTTCCCTTACCCAAGCTGCACTGGGGAAACACGATAAGAGGTGCACGTTCTCAGAAGGGACTTTGCAAGCGTGAGTAGCGGGGCCTGATTCTCACCTTGCACTGGTTTGACTCCAGGTTTCCCACCCAGTTACTCCTCACGTACGGCGATATATGGGAGATGAGACCTGGCCATACCGTGCGTGCTCAGTGCAGAGGAATGCTGGGTCTCAGCTCCCACCCTTGAGCAAGATCCTCAGCTGTTCTAAATGCCAGCAAGGTCACTGGCAATTAGTTACACCAGCACAATAAATGACAGAAAGTCACAAGTGGTGTGATTTCCAAAAATAACGGGCAGTTAAAGAGCTTTCACGTAAAGACTGAAGCTGGAGTTTCCTAGTCCCTCAGTATAGTTACATTACAAACTTGAGTTGGCATCAGCCAACTCGGATGTGCAGACATTGAAAGCTGTCCTGAAAATGCTCTGCATATGGAGTGGGATTACAGCGGCTGGTGATCTCGAGGGCTGTGGTTCTCACCCTGCTCTCTTGGTACAGAGCTGCAGTACTGGCTGCCTCTCACTGCTTGCTTTCTTGCCTTCTAATCTGAGGCGCTGGCTCTGGCCAAATCTATTTGGCTCATCTTTCCAAGAAAGTCAAGAAAGTGAGAGAAGGGCTGTGAAGCAGTGATAGCACAGCATAAGCCCGCATATACTGTATCCAAATAACCTATTAATGAAAACCCTTTGGCAGCTGTTTAAATGCTGTGAGTAGAGAAACGTCTGCAGTCAGAACTCTGTGGGATCCCTTCCTGAAAATGCCATCACCATGTTGTTATAATTAAAATAACATCCCCTCCAGTGCCAGCTATCCTTATTCGGTACCAAACACTGAACCTCTTCCCAAATCACTGGGGTGAAAATTACTTTTAAAAAACATTTTTGGAACTGATTTAAACATAAGCTTTCACACTGGAATGAACTTTCCCAGGGACAACAGTTGTGTTCCTTCCCCCAGGCTCTGTGCTAGAGGCTTCTGTGTAGTTATCGACACCTGGCTGGATGCTGGAGCTGGTTTTCTGGACTTAAGTGTTGGCAAACTCTAGATCATATTCCATAGTGATCTTTTTTTGATGTTTTTGTCACTTTGACCAAGCAAACAAACAGCCGCCACGATATCTCCCAGGGGAACTCCCAACAAAGGTTTAGTCTGGGAAAAAGTTTGCAAGCATGGAACCAGGAAAGGCATGAGTTGGACATGAATGGCCACCAAAATTAACTCAAGTAGTATAATTTACTGTAAAATAACTAATTAATCATTCACATTTTTTGTGTGCAACCGTGAAAGTTTCTCTCTGGAGGAAAGTTATGGTGTAGTCTGCTTTCCCACACACCTGTCCAGAGTTGAGATCTAGGCCCTGTCCTGTGTGTTGCTAAAGGCTATCAACCCCCTCCTAACATTGACATTATTTGGTAGGGTTTGTTACTTCAGAAGGCGAGAGTGGCTGTCTGTAAAAACAGCACTCCTATTACTCACCCTTGGTGTTTGATTCCCTAACAGTTACTCACAGCGAGCCCAGGGATGCCCAACCTACTTATCTCTCCGGTGAGAGAACTTGGCGCTTACTCTGGAAACACCCCTCTTGGGACCAAATGTGGTAAGGCAGAGCCTGGGGTAGAACTGCTGAATCCCTTCCTTAAAACAAAGACCCCAGAAGGATTTTGAATCTCTATTTTTACCCAGAGATCTGCTTGCACAAAACAGAATCAAAGAGTTTGAAAGCAGATCTCCCTCTGCCTTCCCTTCTGTGTTGTTCTCATCACAGCGAGCATTCAGTGGCTTCCTTTGCTGCAACAAGCTACGTTCGGGTGACAGAAAGCTGCTGGGAAGGGACTCGTGTATTTATACACTGGCATGCTGTGCCTTTTGAGGAGCCACAGAGTATCTAAGGGACTAGGTCTTCAGAAGGGTATGGGTCTCCCGTAGCTCGTGTGTCTCAGCAGCAGCTGGTTCCTTGCAAACAGCTCAATGCCTTTAGGTATTTGAAACCACACTATGTATCAGCAGTTAGGTAAATGATTCTCAAGTCTTTGATGATTGTATCATCTCCAAGTCCTGGCTTCCCTCTGCTCTTCTCATCAGTTGCCTCCTCCATCTCTCGTCATCTCTTTGTGCCCTCTCTGTACTCCAGGAGCATCCCTCAGGTCTGCCTGTGTTCACGAAGCTCGTCTGACCAAAGCGCAGCAGATGGTACCACAGCCAGAAACAAGTCCCCCTCCCTGCTGCCTACCCACACTCTTTTAGAGGACACAGTAAGCTGCAAACAAACAAGTAAAACACACACCAGGACTCTCAAAGGAAATGTACAGTTTGAAGGCTTCTAATCAAATTTCACAGGTTGAACAGCCTCACCATTTGTGGGAGATGCTGCTCGTGCCCTACTTCCTTTCCAAATAGTCTCATGCTAGCTGTCAGACTTTCTTCATCCCCTTTCCTATGCAAACTGCAAGACCTTTGACAAGTAAAAGGCTACTGAAATAATCACAAAGTATTTTAATCATATGAATTTTATATTCTACAGTTCAATCTACATTCGGTCAACAAGTTAAGAAGCAGAACAAGATCTGGTCTGTAGGAAACAGGAGCAGCTTTTTTCTGATGCTAGAGAGCTGCTCAGTTTACCCTGGATTTTCTGAGGGCACAGACCATTGGACTGGGGAATATTTAATATCTGAAAATACATCTTGTTGTAACTTTTATCACCACCTCAGTTATTTGGCCCTCTCCCAGCTTTTTAAATTACCTCAGTTTTCTAGAACAACTTGGGTACTTGATAAACAAAATGCTTTTCTCGTGCCTCACAAAATACACAGTGTGTATCTGCTAATAACGTCAAAGCCATCTTTCATAAACTTAGGCAAGCACACCCCAGAAAGACTTTTCCTGTTAAAAAAATACCGGGCCACATTTTGTTACAACTAAATGTTTAAAACTCTTGTTCTAAATGTTTAGAACCATAAAAAATACATAAATGTTAAGGGAGACAAGCAAGCAAACAGACTGCGTGTGTGTTGGATGACCTCATTATTCCGCTGTGACCAGCTGGAAACCTGCTGGTTTGCAGCCAGCCTCTCTCGTGTCTGTGAGACCAATGTATAGCTGATGCAAGCTTCTGCTGGGTGGACTGTGAGAGGTGGAAAGAAAGTTTCACAACTAATTTGCTGCTTCCTAAAGGGTTTGTGTCCTTCCCTTTAGAACAAAGAGCAAGAAACTTTGCTCACTCTCTCCTACTAACAAAGAGCTGACAACTCTTCTAGTTTCCCATGCACCTGGCAACTCTCCAGTCCGGCCTTCCAAACATCATCTGGGCTGCTACAGTTATTGCCAGCTCCAGAAATATAATTTCTAACAGAGGAACATCAGAGGTATCTATTTTATCATCAACATTTTCTGTGCTGGTGTTTCACCTTCAGTGTTTTGCTATCATCTTTGCCACAATCACGTTTTAGCATCTGCTGTATCAGCATCATGTTTCAGCATCAGCATTTAACCATCAGCTGTTCCACCATATGGCATTAGAAGCATCAGCAACATAGCACTTAAAACACATACGAACAACAACAAAAAAAAGCATTTGTAATTCCCCTCTACCCCCATTACCCTTTCTTCATGCCATAACCACCTTTCACTGGGACAATACCATCCCTCAATCATCTTTCTTCTTCCAGGAAGAAACACAGCTGGAAAGAAATTAAAAAAAAAAAAACAAAAAAAAAACCAAACAAAAAAACCAAACCCAAACAATTCAGTTCCTCTAGGCAAATTTGAAAGCATCTCTCTTGTGATCTGAATTTTCTCTGAGGTTCACTGAAGCATTTTTAAGGTCCTATGCTATGAGAGCAAGCTAAGGGTCACCGACTGTCATGCTTTTAATCACGGCTGCCATTTGGCATGGGAGTTTCCCAGCAGCAGTGACAGGAAGCCTCCTGGAGAGCTGGACTGAATTTCCAACTAAAGCAATCTTTTACTACCTTGGAGGATAAATTTAGGACATTATTTAGACTGAAGTTCTTCAGAAGGACCCAATTTATTTTACTAACATTTAGCGTGCAGGACAGGTTGGTTGAAGTAAGCACCATTAGCACAGCTGTCCTTGTGACTGGACAATGCTTTAGACCAACATTGAAATGTTGCATAGGTACAGAAGTCTGGGAAGAGTCAGGGTGTCTTTATGTCTGAAGGTGATAGAGGATTCTTGGTATTCCGTTATTCACATCATATACCATCAATTTTTTCAGGTGGTACTAAACTCCCCAGCAAACGGTACCAAACATGGTCCTTTTTGGGGGCTTCAATCTGCAAAACCAAAGCATGATTTAACTCATGACCAAATGAATGTGATATCTGTTTAGCTTACAAGCAATTATGTCTCAAGTTTGTTCCGAGTAAAGAGTGCCATTTCTTCCACCCCATTGTAAAATTTGACAAATGCAAATTTTGTAGGCTTTACTTTGAGTGTGAAATTTTCCAACACGGTGCCTGTTTATCTATGGAAAGCTGTAGCTAGTAAGATACCTTTAAGAAAAATGCAGCAGAAAGGGAATTAAATGAGACATAGGGCTTTTCACCATTGTGGTCAGAGTCTAATCACTCCTTCCCATGCTTTGAAGAACAGTCAGTATGAATCAGTAGTTTTCCATTTTAGAGTATACCAAGGGAAAATGTCGATCTTTGGAAACCACTTAGGAGCAAAGAAGGCGAACTGAGATTACCAGAGCACCAGAGAGCTGACAAAGCCCACGAATGAAAGGACAGCATTAGCTGGCCTCTGATGGTATAAATCATGGTTAGCAATGCCATAGACACCAGTGCCAACAATTTAAAGGAGGAATATTAATACAAAAACTGTCAGAATTTACTCTTTATATTGTCAGGTCTTCAATGATCATAAAATCTTATTTATTTTGATTCAAAGTTTTAGATCAGAAAATCTGAATATGCAGCTGTAAAAGAGAGTTAGCACTAGTTTAATTGACAGTCTGCTAGTCTCTAAAGCCACCGTTTTCACAAGAGGGGTGCAGCTGATCGAGCTGTTAGATGAAAGGCGCGACATAGCTAGAAGCCTAGTTTAGACGTGAAGATGTCCAGAGCAGCAGCAAGTCTCTGTCTATAAAGATGTAGTTCAATGGAAATTGAGAGGTACCTCTCTTACACAGTGATAAGGTGTCGTTACATACAGTGGACTGCCTGAAGTGAGGGATGGCCACAGCTCCTCTCCAAAATAAACCCAACCAGATTCCGTACTGACTGCTAGGCTTTTTAAGCCATGCCTCATAATAAAGAAATTTTCCCATGTAACTATTGTCCTGGAAGACCTGACTTATTGTCATCATGTGGATTATAGGGATTTGCCACTTAAGTGCTTTCAGAACCAGTTTATTTCATGACTTTCTGGAATGTATGCTGTGATGTGACATCCCACTTACTGGTGGGGGGGGGGGGGGGATCCTAGCAGCACGTTATCAACAGTTATTTTACGTCTTTGAATACATCCTTAACGAGCCCGAGAGTCTTGACACACAGCAACACTTCTCACTGTAATATACCCTATTTTTCTTCCAGAAAATGAATCCACTATGCTTTCCAGCCAACATAAGCTTTTGTAACCAGCAGAGCCTGCATCTGCACTGCTAATCACTCCAACCTTGTAAATCGTAAACAGGTCTCTCACAAAGCCGGAAGTAACACTTCCAGCTGTAATGCTATTAACCTAATCCCTGGTAGTTATTACAGAAACTCGTGACACACAGCTTAGCAGATACCAGAAAATACAGTTTTTCCTCAGCAAAGTTGGAGCTGATCTTTGTATGTTATAAGCACTATTAAAACCGGCCGAATTAAAATGTTGAAGCTTCTACAGCTTTGGTGGCGAGATATAAAAGTGGGTTGTATCAACTTTCCTGGTGCAGAAAGGTAATGATACAGGGGAACGTGCTGCCTGCGTGGTGCAGTCAGGTTTTAATGTTTTGCATTTAAACCCCTACCCCAACAATTTTCTTATATGCAATTCAAATTCACCGTATTCTCTTCTCTATGTCTTGCTGTCTTTTCCACCCTGAGAAACACGGGGCAAAATCATGGCCACACTAAGTCAGAAGATAACAACTCTTTAAATCTTCTTACTTTAAGTATATTGGTAGATTCTCAATTATTCTGAGAAACTTCTAGAATGCTGTTACAATGTAAAGGCACCAAAAAGTGGGTGGAAACAGTACTTCACTTATCCTGGAGCAACTAAACACATCTATGATTGCCGCGAATTTATATTGTTCTAAAAACAAGTGCCTTGAAATTATTAAGTCTCACACATTTCTAGGGGGTGCAAAGATATCAGCGATTTGGGTCTAAAATTACTGCAGAGAGCTTCAGGAGAGAGGTGTTCCCTGTGGCCTTTCATGAAAACTTTGGGTTTTTGTTGGTTTTTAATGCTTTTCTTCCACTAAATTAAATTACTTTAAGACTGAAAGTTCTCTGTTTGCCTTTTTTCTAGGGAACTGTAACTCCCACAGATAGAATTCTTGGCAGTCTAACTGCAGAAGAAGACTGGAAACCTCACAGATGTGGTATGAAAACTAAGGATAATCTCAGAGATAAATAATGATACACTCTGTTCCTACATCACTCAGTAATGCAGACTCCGCTCTAACTGGGGCCAGCTAGTTGGAAAAAATTTTTGAAGCTCCACTACCAAAAGCCTGAGCAGTACTTTGAGATACATGGGAAGCTACTGTTTTAGATGTGAAATGTAAGATGTTTAATACATTTACTGCGGGTTAGAATGTCAAAGTTTCAGTTAGACAAGACAACTGATTCCACTTTTTGTGATTGCTGAGTTGGGTAAGTCTGCCAGGTATTTGGATGAAGCTCTTATGTGAGGAGCACAGTACAGGTCTCGCTGGCTAAGGTAAGTTATCTTAGAAGAAGTTATCTATGAAGAAACGTACAGCTCCTAACAGCTGTAGGATCTATCCCCCCCAGGTTGAGGACAAGTTGAAGGAAGGCGAGGAGAGCGAGCAATAGGAGCCATGCCTCAGAAGCAGGGTGAACGCCGATGTGATTCATGGCACGACACAGCTTCAGGAGCAAACCTTGCTCAAAGTTGGACCCAAGACCTGCAGGTATAAATTCACAGCACCATAGTCTTCTAATATTTCATTAGCACCTGAGCTGACAGTACAAACAGAGTGAACACAAGGAAAACTGAAAAAGCGGAGCACTCGGAGCTCTTTGTTCTGTCCTGCGTTTTGACTGTTGTGCTCTCTGCAAATCTGAACAAGACGACGGCTTTTTCTCTTCTGAGAATCAGGCATTTAGTTCTGGAAAGTGGCCCACAGAAGAGGTTTCCCTCCAGAAAAGGAAGGAACATTCATGTAATTTTAAATTAAAGTGTGCAATTACTGTTCTTTATTGTTGCCAGTTAAAAGAGATTTGCTACAGTTGCTTACATACACGTATAGGAGCTGAAAGAAACCAGCAGATTCTATAAGAAGGTTTCCTCCTGAGAGGTGTGAATTTCACAACAGCAATAAAAATGTTTGCTACAGAGCGAGAGCTATGATTTAAACACAGACAAATGCTTATTTCCCTTCTGATAGCATTTTCCTTAGTTCTTTCTGACGCATATAAATACACTGCTTGGGAAAAAGACCTGGAATATTATTTTAAGATAAGATAGTACAAGTTCATAGTAATTAAGTCAAACTCTTTTTCTATGAAAAGAAGTGAGTGAGCAGGTTTCCATGGTAATTCTTTTCTTACCTTTTAAGACAAAGGACAGCTTAGAGCTACAGAATTAAGTCTTTTGCATCCCTTTCTTCTCATGCTTATACAGAAGCTGTTTCTGTTTTAAACCATCAGAGGCTCATCTTTTCTGATAAATCCAGCTTCAATATCAATTTCTAATGCAAATTTGCATTAAATATTTAATAATTTTAAAAAGGAAGACATACAAAGGGTTAATGAAAATACCGAGTCCTGATTTTTCACAGCCAAATTACTTTCAGGTTAGCATTGGAGGGAGGGTAGGGGTTGCACAAGTCTAACTGAAAGAATTTTACCTAATTATTGAATTATTCCAAGGTGCAACTTCAGGGAGTTAATTGGCACTGCAACAAGGATGAATTTGGCCCAACGTAAATTCATCTCTTCTCCATTGTTAAGACTACTCAAAAGAATGTTTTTGTAACCTATTTCTGAATCCAACCGTTGTGTTTCATTATGATTTTCTTTTGATTCTGTTACCATGTGAACAGTAAAATACACATAACCACTGCTCATGATCTCAGAATGTCAACCAAGGGGTATTTTGTGCTTCAGAACTGATTGGAGTGACTCAGAGCATTCTTTGAAAGTTCTTTGGAAAAGTCACATGTGTGTTTAGATCTACAAATTAATTGGGGATTAAGGAACCAAGAAGCAGGCAAGGGAAAATTTTGATCACCTCAAACTCTATACAAGAACTTTGCTTTGAGAAAACCTTTACTGTAAACCCATTCTTAATTGTGGATTAGATCCTGGGCTGAAGTAAACCGGATTAGTTCCATTGACTAAAACGACTCAAATTTAGTGGACTTACAAAATACAGTAGAGTGAAGCCAATTTATATGAGCTGAAAAAAATGGCTCTATATTTAAGACACTAGTTTGCAAGTTCTCAGTATATGGATTACTGACTGCATTTACATTCTATTTAAACAGACAGCACCCATAAATCTACCTGGCTAAGTGGCATACTGTCCATTTACTCCTCGTATAGATACTGATTATTTATTTATTAATTTTGCTGTTAAGTTTCTTAAAGACACAGGCCAAGATTTCTAACTACAGCTGAGGAGCTCATCACACAGACTGGGAATGCTTAGGACTTCATGTTTACAGAGGGTAACGCGACAGACTCAGCGAAACAATGTGAGAACAGATGGGATCCTGGACTCCCTCAAGAACTGGCAGTAAAATCACGGGCTACCTTTAGCTTACTGTTTGTGACAGTGCAGGAAATAACAGAAACAAGCAAGAATTTCAGATCCTGTATTGAATTCAGAGACATTCTAATTATAAAGGCATCCTTTTAGTATTCAAACCGAGTCAGTTCAAAAATAGAATTACCTAAGGACAAGTACAGACACAAGCAATGGCACTCACTTGGTATTGAACAACTGATGTAACTGTTGGCTACATAAAGATTCAGTGGGCTCCTTCACTAGACTGACTCAATAGCCCCCCCCACAACAAAGTGAAGACCCAGGCTAGGAAATCCACAGTACAACACCGTGCAGAGTGACCAGCGTGGGTGCAGAGGCCTATTCTTGCATTGCTGTACTTAAGTAGCAGCATCTGAAGATGACTGCTTTGCACAGCATCCTTTAGCACTTGTAGTCTTTGGATGAGGTTATGTGGATCTGGGCTTGCTCCGCAGGCTGGGGGAGCTCTGCCCGGCCACCTTTTCTTCGACACAGCAGTCATCAGTCTGGGACAGTCTCAGCTTTGTTTTGAAGTCCTACAGCACACACAAATTACAACAGCCCACAATGACTCGTGTGGCAGTTAGCAACCGAAGGAAGACAATTGTATGTTTTTGGCCTCTGCTGCCTTTTGCTAGTTTACCTACCGCTTCATTATTCTCAGGGAAACTCGGTGCTCTCACCAAACGGGGGAAAGCTGAGCTGGGTCGCAAGGCCTTTCTTTGGCAGCCAAAAGGTCACACGATGGTTGCAATCAAACACATTTTTCAGAAACTAGTTGGAAGATTTTTCAGGGGTTGCTAAGCTTCTCCTGCTCCTTTCCTGATTTAACTCCTCCAATCTGCATCATTCTTTCTAATAGAAAGTGTAAGTGGGATTGTTTTCCTTGTTTTTTTTTCATGTAGTTACCTGAGAGTTACCGGCCACGTACATTAACAAAGAAAGTGGTTTTCCCTGTGACAGACATGGATATGGCAATACAGAAAGTATCTGAGCAGTAGCTTCTATACTGCTTTTAGCCCTGCTAAAAGCTCAGTAGAGACCAAGAGCAAAAAGGTGAGATGAAAATATTCATGCCTCTTGTGCCCTTTGGACAATGACCTCTTTTGTTTAACAGTAGCTGTTCTTAACCTGTATTTTGTAGCTTGCTACAAACCATATGCATTTCTCCAGCCATTTTATGCAGCTCTTAGATGACAGAACCATCTCTGGAAGAACTGGTGGAAGAGAGTGGAGGAGACACATTAGTCCCTTCAGTAATTCATTTCTCAGGAATGCTGAAGGGCTTCTATCATCTTCACTGGAGAAAAGCAGGCAGTTCAAAACACTGTCAGAGCTGAAAAACTACTGGAGTTGTGTAAATCCTGCAAAGAGCAGAGAAAGGAAAATTGCTTGCATTTGAGAGAAGCTGTGAAAGATTTCTGGAAGTGTTTCTGGATCAGGAAAGAGAGACAGATCTGGGATGCCTTCAAGACAGATTTCTGAGTGCCAGCAAAGGCATTGGGCTGGGTTCAATGACCTGACTATAAAATGAGATGGGTAATACTGCCAGCTCTTTGAAAGAAAGATTATCTGGGTTTATTCCCAGCTGTGCTACAGAATCCCCATGTAACTCTGGACGAGTCACTTGAATTCAATTTTCTTCTGTTTACCTGTCTAAAAAATCAGAGCGCAGGGTAGATAATTTTCCCCACTCACTTCCTATTCAGATTATAAATGCTGCAGCACAAGATTGCTCTTCCTTTACGTCGAGTGCCAAACATGAGGTCGGCAAGGCTCTTGCCTCAGCTGGAGCCTCTTGATCCTATCATATAAATCACAGTAACTGCTCCCCTCCTCCTTCCTGTGCCAAAAATCTCCCTTCCCCCTTGCTGTTTCTTCCTTCCCAAAATTAATCCTTGGGTACTCCCACTTTCACACTGTCCTCTGCCACTGCCCACCGCCAGGCACAGGCCATGTCTTCTCTACTCACCTAGTTTCAACTAAAAAGAGAACGGTGGGCAGCCAGCTTCGCTATTCCAGCTTCGCTTCCACATTTAAATGTCATTTCTTCCCAAGGACGAGACAAGGAAGAACAATTACAGATGGTGGTTATTTTTATTTAAGAGCAAAACCAATGACTTTTATATAACTTTTCTGGTATTAGCATAATGTCAGCAGCTTTAGCAAACATCTTAAACCAGAAGAGCTGCCAAATTCTCAAGTGGCCACACCTGATTTATAAGCTGCAATTACGTTTGTCAGCTGATAACCAGAGACCAGATCAGTTTTCACCAACTCAGTGGACTGGAAGTGAATATTTTATTACCTTCTACCCAATATTTTTTTTCAGATACAAAGTGCTTTCAGTAAGCAGTGACTTTCCTAGCTGGAGCAGCAGGAGATGATTCTTGGTCAGCAGGGCAGAAACTGAATGCCTTTGTCATGTGGCAATGCTAAGAAACCACAAAAGCAATTCTTCTAATCTTTCTAATACTTAAAAGGAAGTTTAAGAGCTGTTCTCAACACCACGGTTCCACACACTTCTCTCATCTTATTCTGCACTGTAAACCTTCTTTCCAGGACTTTCCTGCCTGATCAGTGTCATTCACTGCCTGATTTTCTGCTACGGACACAGAGGTTGTGCGAAAAATCTCTCTGTTTCTTCTCGGTGTCTCTGCCTACCTATCTTACAGTCAGGATGCATCACAAGTACCACCACAAAAAAAATCCTGGGTATGCTCCAAAAATAAATTAACTTTCCATTTTCAGATAATAACTTCCTGAAAAAAATAAAGCAAGCTATTCTTCCTGTAGTTCACAGTCAGATTGACATTCACTGAAAATTACTGTTCAAACATATTCCTTTACTGCAAAGACTTGATCCATGGCACATGCTGGGGTAAGATACCACTGCAAAGCCCAACTTCCACAAAAACACAGTGAAATTAAAATTTAAATTAAAAAGAGAAAGAGGTCTACCTAAAGCAGAAGTTCCAGGATAACAAAGAATAAAGATTCAACAGAGAAATATTCATAAGTGTGATGTCAGCTCTGCAATCTGGAGCAAGTGCTGCTTTTTGACTTAATAACAGTGAATGTCAAATTCTTCAGGAAAGGAATTTGCAAAGTCTTGGTAACAAGTCTGCTGTGGAACTAAATCGCAGTGCATTCACCACAGTAGATTATCTGTCACTCATAAAATCAGTACTTTCCAAGTCGCCTCTTAGCATGGCTCAAAATATAGACACAGATAAAAATATTTAGAAAACCCTAGCATAACCACCAATATGACGCCACTTTCTTAACTGATTTATAACTTCAATCTTCAAAGGGAAGATCTGCAACAAGCAATCTTATACTTGTGTAACAGTAATAAAGTTATCCGTTTAGAGGAAAAGTACCATATTCATTGGCCAGATAATAATAATAAAAAAATAAATGGAGAAAACAACAGCTGGATCATACTTTAAAGACAAGCAACAAAACGTCCAAACCTATCTAGAGGGATCAAATTCCAAAGCTGGAGAAAGTCAGATAGCCTGGTTCCCATCCCATACGGGCATAAATCAGGACTAAACATGCCAAAAGCCAGACCGGGATGTTAATCATACTGACCGAACTGCAGATGTCATCAGTGGGATGGAGACAATGAAAGTAGTGTTAATGAGATTAGAGCCCATTCAAATGGTACTACCTCCACGCAAAAGGATAATCAGGCTCTGATTAGACAACTCCTGCGTTATCACTTCAAAGCAGATGCAGCAAAACATCTTGATGGAAGAAACAGAATGGATAGGGAGCATACTCTGTGTGATGCATGAGGAAAGGGTAAAACAGAAACGTATCACCACTGGTTAAATAGAAAAGAAAAACTTGACATACGAGGGAGAGTCAGGACTGAAAACATCAGCCTTAAAACAAGTGGTGATGGTATCACATTACTTAGCAGAGGTAACAGTAAAATGCCTAATGGACATAAAAATTTCAGTTTGACAATCGTTCAAACGAAGGTGGAATGGTTCAACTAAAATTTTGAGACAAAGGTACATTGAAAAGAAGGGAGTTTTATTATTATTACTATTATTTTCTGATTTAGTTTGCCTATAATCCTCAATGAAGCCCAAGTAAGCTGCAAGCAGAGTGTCTGCAGCCTTGGTGGCAGTGGGACCCTGGAGGAATGCAGTATTTCTGCTGCACTAACACCGCTCTTGCCCACAAAGCATGGGTTTGCCTTGGGGCAACCACTTGTCGCAATCATGGAGGGCAGAAATGTCACTTCTGGAGGGTATTACAGTAAAGAAAGGTGAACCCCTCCCCTGGTACAGAAAGGGAGGACAATACAGAGGGGCAGATAGAGAAGCACTGGCTGGGAAAGAATGCTGGCTAAGACGGGCAGGTGCTGATCTGACCAGGCTCTCTGTACGCCACTAGCAGAGATCATGTGGTGTTTGTATGGTAAGTGCAGAGGAGGCACTTACCTTGAGGACTGTGGAATTCATGCCCATCCCCACCAGAACTTGGAAACTCCTGGTAAAATCGGAGCCTCACTTCCCACCTGTGCTAAGCACAGCAGTGGATGTGCTAGCATCAAGCCTGGCACAGGAGGTATAAACAGCAGCAGGGAGCACCCACCCGAAGGAAGAGTGCTCACTGACTCACTGGTACCACGCTATAGAGCCGCTATCACTGAATAATCATGTATTTACATACTGCCTATGACCTTCAGCTCCTGTATAACTGGAGAGTCTGCAGGTATAAACCAAAATCTGTTCCCTGCTACGGTATCCCTGGATATCTCCCTTTCTTGTTTTCGACTGAGATAAAACAGCACAACCCTACAGCTCCCATTCCTCCCTGGTTAGCTGGTGCACTGGGACTTCACACTTCACCTCACTCTTCTTTAACTGCGTGTGATGGTAACATGTCCAAGCACACAGCAAAATACTGGGAGGAAAGGCTGGGAAGTGGAGGGAGATACAGCTCGTCTCTCTGTGCCAGCACAAGCAATCCCTGTATTGCATTTCAAGAAACAGGCTTAGTCAAATAACTTGCAGAAGTGCTTACGTTGAATTGGGGGCTGGTTTGAACTCAGCATGGTCCCACTGATTTCAGGGAGATTGCAGAGAATTTGTCTTTCTGAGCGTGTTTTGCCAAATTAAGCTGTGGAGAACTATTTCCATAGTTTGAATGAAGATATACAATTTACTACCTAGTGGAGACTTAATTCTCTGTCTGATAGACAAGAAAATCCTTTCAGTGAATTATATCAATGTCTAGCTTTTCTTGTATGCTGCCAGGGCAGGTTTCTTGTAACACAATGGCCAGAACTGTGAAATTTTGTGATATTTGCCAGGCAAATTGGAAATACAAATGATGCTGTAGCTGCAGTCCTTGCTTGGCTAGTAGACCTGAAAAGCCACACTGATCCTTCTCGAGTGCAGTAAGATGTAACCTTTACGTTTTCACTACATCTTCTTTCTTTAGATCATTTTTGTCATTCAGAGCATTGGCAATCTTTCTGGCTAGGTGAGCACAGAAATGTTCAGGTTATAATATATGGAGCATCTGAAAGGTATGACAAGGAAAGGAAGCATTATAAGTATCTCAGAGAGATTACAGGGAAGGGAGATGCGGTATTATAAGAAGTATTTGAGAGGCAGGACGAGGAACAGATATGCAGTGTAAGGGGATCACTGACATAATACTATAAAGAGCACTCAGCATCAAGGGATGGAAGGAATTTGAGAGATACAGTAAGGAAGAGAATTACTATACAGAGTATCTGAATGATGGGAGAAGGAAAGGAGATATGTGATATTCCTGAACTTTTTATCAAAACTGTAATATTCATCACGAGTTGCAAGCTATTCAAGAATGAGTACCTTTCATTGGGTGGTGTGGGACTGATAAAAACACTGAAAAGGCTGTTGGCAGCTTTGAAGTTACTTAGCCATGATGTATGACTGAAAATGTGTTGGGAGAAGCCTGATGTGGCAAGGTGCTGAGCACCTTCACCGAGGACAGCAGGGGACAGCCTTTACAAAGGTGCTGAGCAGCCACAATTCCACTGAAATCAATCAGACCCGCAGGGAGTCACCACCTCTGAAAAATCAAGTTGTGGGAGTTGAAAGCACCCAGCAGGTTCAGGTCTGAAGTGTCACATTAGGGATGTGACAGCAATATCTAATAAATCTCTCTCCATACACATATACGTGAGCACGAGCATGCGCATGTGCGCACACACATATATTTTGCCATACTCCTCCATCTTCCATTGTTAAAATGATAGAAATGTAACATTTAGCAAAGGCAATCAGAGAAGTGGTAATTATCACAGTGGGTCTGAAAACCTTTGGCAGCCCAGTAGTGGGAGGGAAATACAGTATATCTTGAAAGACAGTACAGACATGAAGAAAACTTTTTCCTTAAGTATAGCAAGCTGATTTTGATTATTTTATTCCTCCTTTAATAACCTGCAATTGTGAATTGCAGCACAGTTGCGCATATGCCTTAGGATGAGAAAAATTCCCTGCTTCCATCCGCCAAATAGTCTTAAACCCTGATATGCACATTAAGTCGAGATCTTATAGCAATCCTTCTCTTGGTTAAACATTTCCTACCTCTCCCAAAGTGTTGTCCTGTCCCACCCCTCAAGGCAAAGCAGTGTGTACAATAATGGCACTGTACAAATACAGTGTGACAATGCTAATGTAAGCATGGGTCAAAGCACTGTCACCAACACTCGTTTTCTTAGAGAGGACAAAAGGAGATTAACATGGTGACCCAAATCCTGCAACAGTGTAAGTGATGGTGGGCTTAGCTTCTTGGAAAATGCATATGCAGTGAGCAGCAAAACAAAATATCTTGCCTATTTATACTAATTTTTACACTTGCTGTTTACTAAATGACGGCAAGTAGCCTTTTCCGCAAATTGTATCTCCTTTTCCCTCATGTCTTCACACAGACGACGTGCCACCTCATTTCTGCCAGCATAACTTTTGATAGACAGTCTCCTGTGGCACCTTCTTATAGCAGGGTAATCTGTGCCAGTTCCTGGAGACTTAGCGCGCTTGTCAGAGGTAGTTGTCTTAGCTCTCCTTTGTTGCGCTATTTTGAATTGCTATCATGCTCACGCTGCATAAGCACAGAAAGCATTGTGCGTTCTCCAGAAGCTTCAGCCCATGTGGGGCAAGTCCCCTTGCTTGGCACATTCTCACCGCTTTCCTGAGGGGTTCATTCTGCATCTTTGAGTAGACACTTGAGAAAACCCTGCTTCAGATCTCAGTCACAAGCTGATCTTTTCTTTGGGACTCAATCCCTAGAGATCACAAGAAGGGCTCTTCAAACTTGGATCAGTGCAATTTGCCTTTTTCACCTTTCTTTTGTAATTTTTAAAACTGCTCTTATACAATTCCTTTTGCAAGAAGTGCAGCACTTCTCAAACCTGAATATAAAATTAACTGGAAATACTAACACTGTAAAATGACTGTTCTTACTGATCAGCCCTCAGACGTGTTCTGATATCTCTTACCTTCTGTACAATATAAAATGTAGTTCCACTTGGCTCATAGCAATGCCTCTTCATGATAACACTTCCCATAGTATTTGACAAAGCCAGACCAGTCAGTCAAAGACTGTTCTCAACCTAATGTCTCTCCAGACTCCTCAGCCTAGACAAAGAGATTTCTGAAGATGTGTCAAGGCTACTGTGAATCCTTGGAGCTATCAAGGAGTCATAGTAGAGTAATGATTTAATATCTGCCCATTAAAAGACAACTGATAAAGCACCATCTACTGTGGCTAGGGCGATCTCCTGCTACAGACGACTCCAGGTAAGTCTGACTGATTTCAGAAGGATGAACAGAGCAAAACCAGAAAGTCTACAGCTAGCAAGCCAGCTGCTGTTGCCTAAGGGAAATTGCCAGTCAGTTAATGCGTGGCTATTCGTGTGAGTAAATTACATGTCAAGTCACTTCTATTCTCATGCTGTTGTACTTTGTAGAACTGAACAATCAGCAGACTGATCTCACCCCAGAAGCAATGCTTTTTGGTGGCATTTGATCTTGAAGAAGACATTGCTGTAGAAGAGAGCTGCTCAAAGATAAGACAGAGTAATCATGATACCAGCTCAGCTAACTGCAATAAATCTGTTTTTTCTACCTTTTAACATCTCTGGTATTCCTCTAGATAAGGCACAGATTCCCTCTTTGAGCACATTTGGACTGAGAGAACAGCATATTAGGAACTCTTTTGCCTTTTGCAGATCTTTTTCTCATTCTGCTGCATGTTTGTTTATCATTAGCACGAATTATGATGGGTGTCTGTACAATTTGAACAACCTTTTCTCTAACAGCATCATCTCAGTCTTTTTTCTCTCTAAGCTGCAGTTCACTACAAGGGCTGTGACAGCTTTTATGTTTAACAGAATCTTTAGTCTGGCAATCATGATTAACTCGTCTCTACAGAGAAGTGCTATTTTAATAAGACCAAGTGAAGAGTTCTAAGAAAATCTTTTCCTTTTTTTTTTTTTTTTTTTTTTTTTTTTTAAGACTTTTATACTTCTAAGAATTAAGACTCTGTAACTAAAGTTTAGATACAGCATAGCCAATTCTTCTGTTGGCCCCTTGAAATATTTTGGAAGGTTTCCAGCAGACCCAATTATTTCAAATATGCTTCAGAAGTTACATTAAGGCCAGCATAACAGAATCTGTGAATGTATTCAGTCCTTGCCCTCTTCTGACCTCTGATTTCTTTCCAAATAAAATGTTTAACATTACTTTTTTTTTATTTTATTTTTTATGTTTTATAGCAGCTTCTGAGGTTCTGGCACTGACATTATTTGAGATGTAAATTATCCAAAACCTAACAGCTTCTTTAGGGTCATGGTTATGTTTTGGAGCAATAACAAATCAGGAAACCTTGTTCCATGATGCTTAGACAAAACAACATATTGTCCTTTCTTATGAGGCTCGTAAAAATCTTCATAAACACCAATATGCCTTGCATTAGCCTCATTCTCCAGGTAGTAAAGTCATTGTCCTAAAAAGCCAAACATCCTCCTCAAAGTTTGAGAAAGAGCAAGACCAGGAAAAGGTAAGGAACTGAGGTGATCTGAATGCTAGAAACCACCTTATCTCCTGTTCAAACCAGGGTGAATCACTTCTCATTACACAGGAAGATTTGGAAATTAAAAAATAATGATGTAGAAAGAAAGCAAATATGAGTCTTCATCTCGCTCGTCCCTCTTCCCTCCTCCACTTCATAGCCCAGTGCTGTTAGATGTTTAGCCTGAACTGTAGGATTTAGCCAATCTAGGTACAATACCTACCTGGGGGCCCAAAAGTTTCTGAACAGCTAGGCCAGACAGAGGATGAGGTCAGGTTAGGAAAAGCTTGAGAAAGAAAATAAAAGCACAGTAGGGCTCCTACTTTTCAGGTCTTTATCACACACCATGATGCTATACAGAAAGTTTTTTATAAAAAGAACATAAATGAAGGAGAAATCTAGAGTATCTAATAACTCTGTAACTGAACAGCCTGATAAAGTTTTTGTTTGGCTTGTTTTATTGGAAACCCCACAGAAATTGATCTGAAAGCAAAGCAAGGGCCAGGGGGATTTCTCTTCCTTTGTCACAACTTTAGTTTGTTCCAATGCACACAGCGTTCAGCTCCAGCAAGACTTCTTGCGACATCACAAAAAGATCAATAATCAGCAAAGGTCTCTGACGTTTCCAAAAAGTGGGAAGAGTGAAGAAAAGGTAGATGAAGCTATAACCAGTATGAATCTACTGGTAGGACTGGTCAGCCAGCTTTCTAAAGCAGCTCACCTTTTCTGTGGAGTAGGGAGATTTCTGGTCCTTGCCTTTCTTGTAAAATTCATTCCTGCATGAACAGTGTAAGATAATCACATTGGAACTGGATCAGTGGAGAAGTGTGAAAAATGTGGCAGCATTCAAGTTTCTATTTGAGAAGAGGCATTTACCAGTCTTGGGAGAGAGAGAATAAGAAAGTGTATAATTCAACATTTCCTTTTGATCTGTAAACTACTTTTTTCTTCTGAGTTAATTTGCTTAAAAAAATGCACAAAGAGGGAGGGCAAAGCAAAAAGTAAATGTGCTAAAATCTTTGACAGAAATTCAAATGTTTGTGAAGAAATGCGTTTGTTATTCCATGCACAGAAAGCGTCAGTATTTGCTTTGCTTAGTTGGGTGCATAAATCTAATGGCAGAAGAGGTCTTATCACAGTATTAGATTTGAGACAAATTTACAGAACTGATGCCCTTTGTCCGTTAAAGAAATGTGATCCACTCTAACAACATCACTGTGAATGCACAGTACAAACCACTAACACGGACGCTGTGCACTGGGGCAAACCTCGGTTTTCAAAGATATTGCTTAATCTAGTAAATTACTGGAGGGCGCATTGATGGGACCACAGTAATGGAAGCACTGTAGTGTAAATTCCCATGCAGAAGACATGGCCTGGGGAAATGACAGACGGGTAATATCCTAAACTAAAAATGTAAAGAAACTGTCTTTGATCAGATTATGCTTTCAGGATAACACCACCTGTACTGGGCTGCTCAGCCTCTTAATAACACTTTGGATTAATATCATGCATGGAAACACCACATGCAATATGAGCTCCGCAGTATTAAATGCAGAAGGATTAACAATACTGCTACCCTGAGTTACTCTCTTTCCGTGAGTGCAAAGGTCAGCAGCCTCAAGGAAGGTTTCCTGGGGGATAAAGAAGACTGGATGCGGAGCTCTGCTGCTGAACGGAATATTTCGTAGCTAGCAACTGTGTGGGACAGTGGTGTAGGAGAAGGACATTTGAAATGCACTGCTAGTGTTATGGTAAGTCTTGCTCATGAAAGATGCCCTTTTACCCTAACCCACATGGACAGGAGATGGCAAAAAATCAATTTTAACAAGAGAAGGATCACCCTGTCTATCCAGCACCCACTCGATACAGTTTGTTGAGGAGTGAATGTTGTATGACAAATGCTGTGGGACAAAACCAGGCTATGATATATAAAAGCTTAGTTCCTAAGGCACAGAAGAACTGGGTTCAAGTAGATTATATTTGCTGGTTCCATACAAGCCACTGGAAATACAACAGAGCAATCACCAATTTCTAGCATCTCCAAACTGTTTGAAATTTTATTTTTTTTTTAATTTTTTTTTTTTTTTTTTTAAGAAAAAATCCAGGTCCTTGCCATGCTATAATAAATTAAACTGAAACCCCACATTAAATCAGTTTGGACTCTGGAGTATTTAAAATCTGTATCCCAATTTTGTGATTTAGACCTATTTATATGTAAATTAAAAAAAGGAAAAGATTACTTCCCTATTATTTCCCTTATGATAAATTAGCCTGAATTAGTGATGAATATAAAGAATTAACTCTTATATTCCTTATGTTTTGCCTCATTTACAAATGCCATAAGAGCCCATTAGACACTTGAAAAAGCATGTCAAGTAAAAATAAAATTCTCTACAGAAAACAAAGTAAAATGTTTAATGATATAATGAAGACTCATTAATGTAATGTTTATTTTTAATATTAAAAATTCACAAGAATTGTCATAGCTCTTGTCTTAATCAGATGAGCTTTTGTAATATTTATTTGTGTTGTAATTCATAAATATTTATACATCCATTTCCAAACTTTACTGGTCTTTGCTTTATTAAATAAATTTTAAACTTGTTAATATTTGAGAAATGTTTTCTCCATGTTGCAAGCCAGCCATTTTGCAATGCCATGTGATCACAGGTGGGGGTAGAGAAACTTAGAGGTACAAGCCTCAGAGTAACCTTTCTATACCAACCTACTACATAATATATACCCTATTTCTTTCAGGATATACATGGACTTGGAAATGGTGTTAAATGTGGAGGGCGGAGAATCAGTCCCCTCACCCTCATCCTTCCTCTCTCCCTGTGCTCTGTGGTCAGCAGCCCCTTCCCTTTCTCCTGGTTTCCCAGATGGTGTAAATAGCTGGTCCAGTCGTCAGGGGCTTAATGTCCTATCTTGCACTCCTAGGTATACAAACAGGGCCGTAATCTCGCCTTAAGTAGTACTTCCATAAAAATCCCAATATATAGGAAAGAAACAGTCTATTACTGAGCGATAGGTGAGAGTCTTCTGTTTCTGGCCTCTTGGCTCAGTGCACTGTGGTCTGCTCAGAGGAATTAAGGCATAGTGCAGCAGTCCATTTTATTTTGTGCCTGATCTCATCAGAGTTTGCAAACTTATCAAGACTGAGTTAAATCAGGATGTGAACAGGAGACTTTCTTGAAAGACAGAAGCATTTGAGATAACATTCAGCATTCTGAGTTCAATGGATATATAAATAAATACGATATGGAGTCTTTCAAGTAAAAAAATCAAACATTATCCCTGACTACTGGAAACCCTTAAAGAGTCCTTTCATCACAGAAAATCTCCCAAACAACTAACTATTACAGATGAATGAAATTAACAGCATACATCTTGGGTGAAAGCTGGTACTAATTCATACACTGCTTTAGAAAACGGGCACAAGGCACAAAACTCCTTTAGTCTTCTCGCAGCTTTGCCACTTTCGACATCTTTACCTGTAGATTGAAATAAGATTTCCCACCGTATTAATTAAGGATAAATTTGGCAAACACGTAAAAGACGTGTGGCACAAACGCAAAGCTGTGAGTGATACTCAAAGTGTCTTTGAGCTAATGAGCTTGAATACTGTAAATGCTATCCACGCTAGGCTGGTACTGCCCCGGCTACTACTACGTGCTGGTGCTCAGCAGAAGTAATTACCGCAGGGGAGCACACATATGCATAAATGTATAGCTGCACCTATGTGTACCTGTGCCACTCTGCACTGCCTGAGGTATTGCCAAGAGGAATATGCAATGAGCGCTGCACTGTGCCATGTAAACACAGCCTTTAAGATGAAGGGCCCCAGCACTTGCTGAAATCACAGCCATCTCTCCCTCAGCCCCTGTACTGGGTATCCAAGTACCACTGTGCTCTCTGCACCAAATATGAAGAAATTTTAAGTTACCCAGCAGAACAAGGTCCAACAAGTAATTTCCTTTTAGGTCTCCTGCTCATGCCAAATGAACTGGAGAGGTTTCATACCGTCTACCCAAGGTGCTTATGCTAAGAGCACTGATGCCTCTGGGCTCCTCCAGTTACCGCAGGGGAGAGGCTGCCAGCTCCCGTGGCCAAATCAGCCTCTGCAGGACACAAAGCTAAGCTAAAGATGCCTGTTCATTTTCATGATTATACAAGGGCCCAGCAGTGACTGCCTTGCTCACGCAAGCTCCTCGGTTAAATGCTTGAAATTAGATGGGAGAGTTTCCTCTGAAAGGCTCAATTGCTGATAGCATACAAATAGACTGCTAGAAAATACAAAAACTGCCTGTGTTTCTAAGCCTTCTGATACACCACTGTGAGCTAAATACCTAGATATCTTTCAGGAGAGTTTTTCACTTCATCTCTCTTGATTTGCCATCCTCTTTATAATTTGTGTAGTGATATTCATAAACAGTAATTATTTATACATAGTTATGGACCTAAAATTTGATTCTCTTCTCACTTAAGCTATAAATATGGAATGAAATTAATACGAGTCGGAAAAATTAGGACCCTAAAGACTGGAATATATGTAAAATCACTTACAGTCCTCTAACTTTTTAAAGTGATTTTTTACTTTAATATTCTCTCGGGTTGCAAACACTACAGGGGAAAGTGTACATCCAATCAGGAATACATTTACTGAAGTGCTTAAAAATGCACGAAAGCAGTTCTGCTAATATTAAGTTTTCTAACTCTCTCTCTCTCCTGGATTAAAAACAAAGCAAGCCCTTTTATCCCTGACATTTTAGCATTTGGAACACATCAAAATGTTTCTTCTACAGCATTGGAAAGAAATTCTAATTTTCTTGCCCTCCTGTGTTAGAGGCAAAGAAGCTAACACAGAATTTACAAATTGAACTTTGCATTTTCAGGGAGAAAAGAAGGAAGGTACAGAATCTAAACACAAAGAGAGATCTATCCCTCTGGGTTGGTATCTAAGACACAAAACCTGCCTGTGTACCTTCTGAACCTGGTTTCGGTATCTTTTTGAAATATGAGTTTAAATCAAGCACATTTTATTGGACTGACAGAGTAACTAAATAAATAGCTATGCTATTTAGGAGGTCAGACTAGATGATCTAACCCTTTCTGTCCTTAAAACCTAAAAATCTAAAGACCAATTCTTTTAAGATTTAGATTCAAAATGGAAGAAACACCTGGCAGGCTCAGGGGATATCATGAGGATTTCACCACTTTGGTTCAGAGCTTATGAAATCTTTTTCACCATGGAAAAAACAAACCTGAATCATATTCTTTCCAGGCTTAAAAAAAAAACACTGAAAACACAGTACTAATCTAGAGCAGAACAGGCTCTCCTGTCCATCACCACTTTGAATTTAACACTCAACTTTGAAGTTTATAAATTAGGTATTTCTTTTTTTTTTTTTTTTGCCCTGAACTGAGACATACTGAAAACAGAGGAGGTGAAAGAAGAAGAAAACAGGTAGAAAACAATTCTGAGAATGACCATCATAAAACTGCAAAGAGTATATGCCCATCTGCAGAGATTAGCAGTATCCTGTTTAGCAGCAAGCTTACTTTTCAGCTTCTAGCCTCAAGGACGACACCATTATATCCCACTCCAGTCCTAGGCTGCAACATTTCACGTGGTTCTAATTCACTGTGACTTCTGTAATGTATTCATCCGAAGCAGCACTTGCACATATGCAGTTGCTGTTAATTTTAATCTGCTTCATTATTATCTTTGCAATTTTATAAATGCGAGCTCAACTGAAAAGGACATTCAAAGAGTTGGTGGGGTTTTTTCCCCTGGAAATGAGTGCTGAGTGATGCTCACCATAAATTAATTTTTCAAGCTTTGTAGAGGTTATGTAAATTTGCAGAATGTTCTTCTGATGTTTAAGCCACAATTTGACAACAGCTTCAAAAATTGGTCGAAGAACTCTTCTTACTAGCATCTGCTTGTTGAAATATATGTAATGACATGGTTGTGTAATGCTTCCCATTGATCTTTGGATGCCAGGTGATCACTCAAGCTAAAAGAAATGCATGTGCACACAATGGAAAAGGGGAATTTAGATCTTAAAAGCAATGGAATGAGGGGGGAAAAAAGTGGTAAATTTCCTTCACCTTCTTTAAATTAGTATTTTAAAAAGACCCAGTAACAGATATAGCCACAATGGTAACTAAAATCCCTTCAGCTATTGTTATTCATTCCTACTGCTGTTCTTGGTAACTGTTTTGTCTTCCTTATCACAGCCTAGAAAAATACTTTAAATTGGGATCCTCAAAACAACTCCCAGTTTAGGTTTTTTTAAGTAAAGTTTAAAGTAGCTCAACTGCTTGTGGAAAAATGGGAATCACTGCGATTTCCTTTGAGGTTCAGCTGTTTGAGAAAGCACTCGCTTAATTAAAGCAGAAGGGAAACTGTTTTACAGAGTCTGACATTCAACGTCTGTAATGCTTTTGTCACAAATGATGTCTCTTTTCAGCAACATGGTCTCCTTGCCACCAACATAAGGCTTAGTTTAATTTAAAATACAATTTAAAGTTTTATACATGGTGGGAACTCTCTCTGTCAAAACACTCTGCTGAACACAATGGGTGCAGCCTCCTTTCAAGCATGCTGTGTTAGTTTGGAGAAACACAGACACACAGTCAGTGCTGCACAAGTATCCAAAATTATACTTAGAGGATAGCTGACGCTGCTGGGCATTTCCAGTAGATAAAGATTTCAGTATATGAACAGGTGTGACAATAAATAATAGAATTCCAATGTTATCAAAATAATCCATCTTCTTTGATAAGCTGGCAAATTTTCACTTCCTAATGTATAAAATTTAATTATGTTTATATATAAAAATGTAAATAAAACTGTGACTTCAGTCACCAAGAAATTAAAGGACTTCAGACTCTCAACTGAAAATGTATCAGAAAATACAACGCAGAAAATATTTTTCCCCCATAAACAACTTAACTTTGTTTTCAAAAGCTCTCTTTTATCATAGAAGTAAAAAACTCAGCATGACTTGTCTAAAAAACAGCAAAGAGGATTTGGGATTAGTTATCAGGAAGAAAGAATTGTGTAAAATACTGCAGGTGACAAAAGTGTGTAGCAATACATGCTTGGCTTTATTACTTCTTCAAAGCAAACAGGCTGTATATGATACATATATTAACAAACCCATTTCAGAAAAATACATTGCTCTTCTACCAAAGGAAAAAAAAACTATTGCGATGAAACCCTCATCCACATCCCTAGCCAAGAATCAATTATTTATGGAATTACTAAATAATGAATAATGGCTTCTTTTTTTGAGAGAGAGAGAGATGTGCTTTTGATTCTTAAAACGTGCTTTTGTTCTCTATGACAACAGGTTACATTAACTGGTGACCTAAGTAATGCCATACATCACTTTGCACAAATGAATGCTCACTGTCCAGTGGAGTTACACCATGGTGGGCTGAACCAGAGGCTTTTAGGGAGCTTTAGTCATATGCTCTGCGACAGACTTTGGAGTAATGTCAAAACTACTATTTAGTCAGTAAAGTGACCTGAATCTCTTGCTTCCAAAATATGGAAAAACACTTAAGAATTTACACTCCACAGCACAGCAAAAATGACAAGCAAAACTACTGTGGATTTCTACCTAAACAAGTGAGCAACAAATCTATCAAACCCTTTTTTTTTCAGGACACAAACTATTGCCTTTTGACAATATGGAGAGCCTGAATTTTGAGATATTACAAAATAAAATACTGGGAAACAGGCACTGTTGATATCGGACATTCCTGATTGCATTAACCTTGTTAAGTGGCATTCTATTTCTGTGGATAAGTCGTGATGTCATTTGTCACATTTTCACTAGTAATGCAGATGAACATGCATGGCGGATACTCAGTGAGACCAGGATGGTTTCCCTGAAGATGCAGCAGATAGCTCCCACTAGACTTTTGCTAACTTCAGTGTCTTCATCTTGCGTTGACCTGACAGATGGTAAAGGTTCATTCGCTCCTTTTTTTTGATGTTTTCTTTCTTCAATATCTATTCTGTCGGTGTTTCACACAACTTTTTGGCATGGCATGTTGTGTCCTTGGGTATTTTCAATGAATTCTTAGGTTAATTATTTATATTATTTTGAAAAGTGATCAGATTTTGAAAGCTGCTGTTATACTCAAAGTCATTGGAAAAGTCGGTATAAGCACCAGATGTTAACTTTTGTAAAAGGACATGAATACAGATTTAAACAGTAATTGACAAAGCCCAAAGTTTGGAAGGGAGCATGTGGATAAGCACCAAAAAAAGGGTGTCCTTCCCAGACCCTCATCTCAATTATTTTCCAGTTCCTTTGCTTTTCAAAATTCGGTGGAAAACCTTTTTAGTTCAGGTTTAGCACAAGATTCCCAATATTACCCACATCTGGTCAGGTTAGTCAAACTGTCAAGACAGACTTTCTAATCGTACTTCAACACTTTATATGAGCTGAAGCTGGCAGCAGAGGAACGTGAAAACACAGCATGACAGGAGGGAAACTGACGGATCTCTTCCAGAATCCACAGATTCACTCTGAATTTCTGGTAAAATTTTGGGCTGATTATTTCTCTTGACAAACTGGTGATGAATTTCCATGGAGCCAGACACTGAGTTTGATTTAGAAACACTGCCCTTCCGCTCATGAAAGGTTTAATTTAGCTTTTGTTATGATAACAGGAACCTAGTATGTATGACTAAAGAAATTCTAGTCTAGCTTATACAAAATACTGCATGCCTAACTAGAATGAGCTATAACCCTCACTCTCCCCCAGATAAAACACTGACATAAATTAAAGTATTTAAAAGTCAAAGCTTAAGGACACCATAACTAGGTGTGATATTCTCCAGTTTGAACTATTTCAGTAGCTTTATTTGTGTATCCTTGTCCACCTGTGCCATTTTTCTGTATCTGAAATTCATCCTCTAAAATCCTCTAAAATGTTCACCTGCATATTCACAGGTGAACATTTTGTAAGCATAAATCATGTGTTTCCCATCTCTTCTTTCTTTGAGAGTAACTAATTTCTACTGCTTATTTAAACTGGCAGAGTGCCTGCTTTATTATCAGTTAAGAACTTGTGCACAAAAATGACACCAGTTTGCATAATTATCATGAAATAAGACAGGCTTTTTTAGGGGTAACAATCTGGTAACTTCATAATAAATCTGTCTGGAGCAATCGTAATTACACAGTAACTCATCTTAATACATTTGTATTCGCAGCAGATAAGTGTGGTGATAAGAAGTCCCACTATCATCTGTGATTCACTGAAATGAGAGAGTGCATACAGAACCATTATATAATACAATTTCTAGAGCTTTCTACCCTGTCTTAAAGGCTTGCTGCAAGAGCCCAAGGGTTTGTTTATCTAATCGGAAAAACAGCTTGAATGTTGTTTTTATTTTTTCCCCATAGCCAATGACATAAAATAACATCAGAAATAAAATTTCCAGTGTGTGTTAAATTTGGATACGTTCACAAATCTGAACATACGCTCCTTAGTTCAATCACTACCACCAGTTGTGCATGTAAATTGGTTAGTTGCCTGTTTACCTATTAATGTAATAAGCAACTATTCAATGAATACAGGGACACGGACATATAAATATCTTTTGAATCATCCAAATGAAATACTCTTTGCAAATGTACTTTTACAGGGCATGATGATAAGAAACAGGTCTGACGAAAATGTTTGCTTGGCAGAGGAGCACAACAAAGAAAGGAAGAGTAAAAGCTGTGATGTATTCCATACAACTGGATAATGAAAGGATGTTCTAAAACTTGTTCCTATGAATGGAAACTTGAAAGCAGCTATATGAACTCACATCAGTACTGATAAGAACACAGAAGATGAGACAGATTTTACCATACAAAAGACAAGCAGGAGACTGCACAGAGTTGGTTGTTAGTAACCACAAGCAAAAACTTGAGGAAAAACAGCTTAGAGAAGCACCACAACCTCTCAATGATATTCCCACAAAGTTCTAAAACTGGGACTCTAAACTGATACAGTATTCTTCTACTATAGTCTTACTTGTTGCTGGACGTGGCTTTTTTCAGTCCTCATGCCACTGCAGCCACTCAATGAACCGTTCTCCTCGCTCTGCCTTCCAAATTCTGTTTATTCTTCATCCCTGGTCTTCCCTCTGATTTACTTCCCACCTTATTAAATCATATGAAGCAGATCCAGAGAAATCGCACAGTCCGTATCACTGCCTAAAGCAGGAATAACCACACCCAAGACATTCCTGAGAGATGTTTACCTGAGTTGCTTTAAAAAATTTGCAATGAGAGAAAATCCATAACCTTCACAACTGCTGTCACCAGAAGAAATGTTTTCTTAATGTCTCTCTTAAATTCCCCTTGCTGAAATTTAAGTCTCATACTTCTCACATCATCCACTTCTATTTTCTCTAAGTCTCCCCAGTTCTTTCTCACTTCCTATTTCATCTCTCTCTGTTATCAACCTCATTTAGTCCTCATAAAGTAAACCCAAGGGTTTATTTTCAATGACAGACAAATCTTAGAAAGACATACACCCAACTTCATTCTGATTTGGATGGTGCTCTTTTTTCCTGCTTCCTTCCACTTTTTTTTTTTTTTTTTTAACCCTTCAGGCTGTGCCAGGGAGCACACAGTACAGAACCCAGAAGTTATCAGTGGCTCAGGAAAAGAAATCACTAGATTTCCCAAACCCCTGAGATCCAACAGACTGATGGTATTCTATGGATAGAGTTATGAGCAGAAAAGGTGCCAAGTATTTAAATCAAGAAAAAATGTAATCTAACACTCATATATCCCACACCAGTTTATCATCACTGGCACTACAAATGTTAAGTGGAAAACTGTCAAAAGAGAAGATACATAGTCTACAAATCTGGTCCCCTGAACACGGACTTAGTACAGCAATTCTTAATTGCCACTAAGGTAAGTCTCAGAAGTTTCAGAAGAGTTCACGTGCAATGAAACTTTATTGAAAGTTGCAGATGGGGGAATGTAAAGGATATATAGGATTAATTTAATGTTGATGAGAAAATTTAAGATGAGGCTCAGGGAATTAACTCCAGATGCAATCTGATCTTTTATGACATATAACTAATTACACAGGCAATAAAAAGAAATTAAATTGATTATTTTCTTTGACTCTTTGGTTCTAGGATTAATGTGTAAAGCACAATATTTGGTTCTATTTTCACAGAGCAAGAATGACTTTTTCAAGGAAAACCACCTAAACATAATTTGGAGTTATAGAGAGGCAGTGGCAGAACAGTATAAAACCTCACTCTCTCTCTAAAAGGGAGAATCCTGCATCTGTGAACTAGAGGACCAGACCTGTAGACAGAAGTTTCTTTAAAAAATTGAAAGAAAATAGAAAATTAGTACACCCTAAGTAATGAGTGGGGAAAAGTAAACAAAGACACTTCCTTGTCAGTTCTGTTCAAGAATGACTGCAAAAAACCAAAACCAAAACCAAAAACAAACCTCCTTTTGTTCTTTCTGAATTGGATGAAGAGCTAATATATAAATAATAATAAACATACAAACCAGTATCTCCCAAAGAAGTAACAGGCCTCTGCTACTGCAATGGAAAAGATCTTGATGGTTTGATGTCAAATCTTCAGGGATTTACTTTATGGTAGTGGCTAGAAATTTTAAGCAGGCATGAGGGCCCTATTGTACTAATCACTATACACATAATAATCTCTGCCTCAAAAATCTACACTGGAGATAGCTAAAATAGGTTACAGGTAACATAAAACGTAAGTGACGTGGAGAGATGGAGAGGGAAAAGGTATGGCATCAATGTGGATGCTTTCCATTGGTCCTCACTCACCACCCTGCATCAGTAGCTTGTCATGTATGTCAAAGACCAAGAGGAAAAAAAACTTTTTCTCAGCTCAGAAAGCAACACATGTTCTCGGAAAGATGATGATTACAGTTTTCAAACAGAGAAGGAGGGGAGAGAGAGGACTAGTAACTATCTTTTCTGGGCTCCAGCAGTTCACCCTTATTTTGCATTCATTCCACACATGGCCATGGTCAACGGTGCAATGCTGCACTGTTGAGATAGTACTAATTTCAAGCTATATTTAGTTTTTACCAAAACCATGTAGGTGTATCATTATAAGATATCTTGAAAATGTTATCCTGCTAGTCTAAAGCACATTTCAAAACTATTGTTTTAATATCAGTTAACTCTTATCTATCTACAACCCTAGCCTAACCTCATCTCTATCACGCCAGTCTCAGCTACATTTACCCCACATTCACAACGAACTCTGCCAGCCCTCTCTGAGTTTCAGAACAGACTAAGTCTGAAATGCAACTTGGCTTAAGAAACTTCCCCTTATTTTTAAATAGCACCGACAAACTCTGATTACAATACAGAATGTCCTGTTGGACAAGGGCACACTGGGCCAAAGACACCTCTTGTGCAACTCTGCCAAGCTTGAGATGACGCAAGGGATCCATTTAATGTTTTTCTCCTCTTGTTCAAACTGGCCTGAATTCATTATGAGAGCCAGAATTGAGACTGGATACAGTTTTACTGCTACAAATAAACCAACATGACTAAAAGGAGGAAATGGGAACAATGAAGAATTTAGTTTCATTATTTCCTCTCCAAACCCTGAAGCTGATGCTTTTTGTTTGACACTACCACTGAATATCTGACAACCCACAAGGTGTCATAAGCACACGGGCAAGATCTTTCAATGATCAAATAGAAGGCAAATACAGACTGTGCAAACTGCTTGCCCAAGATTAAATAGTCTTTCATATAAATTGAACACAACATTTCAGTAAGTTACAGACTGTTTAAATGATTACCATGTAAGTATTTTCCTCACGCTCAAAGCTCTGTTGTATTTAGCAGATTTCTATAGATCTGATTTCAGAAGATTCATTACACAGGGAATGCCCCAATACTAGTTTGTAATATTTCCTGACCTTGTGGTGTTCTCTGACTACTGCTATAATATAACTATATGATCTTCCGATTCACTTTATTGACTGTTTTAATGGAGACAGGCACGAGGGTGCCTTCAGCTGCTATATAGCTTCATTAGACAAACATTACCACATTTACAAGAAAGCTTAGTGGAGAGCCTTCTCATAGGCCTCCGTTGGAAGAAACATACCTGGTCACTTTATTTCCTTGGCCACGCTGTAACATCACACACACGGAATTACCAGGCTTCGCGTTAGAATCTCAGAGGCTTTTGCACGCTAACATGGTATATATCTGAGATGAAACTTGGAAAAATCCCCTTAAGTCCTGTCTGTCTTCCTCTGTGCAACAGAATCAAACCTGCCTGTTAGGCTTCCTGTGCCTGTGACGAGGAAGACAAAGGAGCACCAACTTTTCTCTACTTAATTTAAGTATGGGCATTCAAGACCTGGCAAGGGGCTTTTTGATGTCTGCCCCCATAAACATTGCTTTTGAAGCACAGAGTTATACTTTCAAGAACAGTGGTCCTGAAGAAGGTAGAAAAGCATCAATAATCTTCCCAATGCAAAAGGACTCTCAAGAATCGCCTCTGGCAACCATGTTTGAGAAACATGAAGGTTGTGACAAATTAGCCAGGGGTAATGTCTTCATTTCTTGACCACCACTTACCATTGGGGCATCTACATTTCCACAGTTTGTTAATATTCTGGATCTGCACAAAGTGATTTTGACTTTCTCCTTTAACTCTGAAATATTCAAATAGGGGTTGGTAATTTTATTTTTCAAAATTTCTCCATAAGTATTTATCTCAAGGACTGAATAAAATGATTCAAGTAACCTTAGAATATAGATAGCTTGGCAGTAACTAATTTGCTATCTTTGATACACCAGAGGTGAACAGATTAAGCAAGCTAGTTTGCTATCTACTAGATAAGAGAGGAATGTATTATCATTTTCTCTGATTAGTATCTTGTGCAGGTAATTATACTTCTCCTTTGCACATAATTAAAGTGAAGGTTGATTTCCATTCATTCTTCACAGTGGTAAAATTATCAAGTTACTTCTCAACTAATTATTTTCTGTAGTATAGCAGTGTTTCAGATCCCTGTCACATTCCATTTAGCAAACACAAAATAGCTCTGAATAAGACTTATCAGAGCCTGGGACTTTTATGCTATTAATTTGTAGGGGAAAAATCTTTAGATGGATGCTATCCAAGCTGAAAATGAATTTCATTCCAAAACATCCAATCAGTTTTGGGTTTTTTTTAATCTAGCACTGAATCTTTTGCCTTTTTACAATCTCTATCTTTTGTTTGTTTAATTTGTCCTTAATTTGTTCAAGTTCACAATGTTTTATCTGGCAAAGATTCAGTGCATTAACTTCTTAGGATAAACTTTTTTTCTGATTATATTAATTTCATATGAGCTACACCTTGTTTTAAGGCTCTCAGGGTGCTAAATATAGCAGCGATATGTGTTCGCTGGGATTACTTTTTTGAGACACAGGTAGAAACACCACTAGCATTGTGATTTGTGGAGAAGTAGCCATGCAGAATAAATTGGCAAGAAATCCCTACATTATCAACACATGGAATTGTTGGTTGAAACCACTTTTTAAAAAGGCAATTTCTTATATATTTTTTCTGCCACAAGCACTTAAAGGACTCTGACTGAAACTGCTGTCATTTGCAGAAGGAAAATTTAGCTCCTGCTATTATTTTCCATCTTTCCATTTAGCATCCTTTTGAAATAGCTCTAAATTACATGGTCTGCCCCACTCCTGATTCTTAGATTTTATGTCACCCTACTTCAATGGTTTTTCCCCTTTCTAACAGTAAGAACAAAACATAATTACTGTTACTATTCTGCAGGTGTCAAATTTAAAGCCATCCTTCAGCTGCTGCCACTTGGTGATTCACTGTGGTGATTTTTCTTCTCCTGTTCGTTGTCCTGCTTGGCCATTGTGGTTCTTTGTTGTGCTCCAAATGCACAAGTTCTGCACGTTATTTTTTCTGCTCAAATGTAGTTCTTCTCTGCCAATTGGATCAATTTGATTCCATTACAGACCTCTCAGAGCTGGATTCTCCTCTCTTATTCCAGAGTAACTCCACTGAAGATGATCTTTTTTCTTGACTTGTCTCAGCAAAAATTAGTGTAGAAACTTCCTGTCCTTTTTACCCCTCTTCTTTTTTTTCTTTCTTTTCCTTTCACAGCACTGAGATGTAGTATTTGCCTGCAACAGTCCTTTATCTGTGGTAGACAGTTACAAATTTCAATTCCCCCCACCTCCACTGCTATATCGCTACAGACATAACTTGATAGCTTGAGATTTTAACATGACCCTCCACATTAGGTTTTGCTTGACTCCTGGCTACTGCAGTTATCTGGCATCTGATGTGCCATAAATTATTTTTTCTTCTCCTTTATTTTACTCTGTATTATGATAATTGGACGTATTGTCTCAAAGATCTGATCCCCTTTGCTCTCCTTTCTCCTGTAGCTTTTTGAGTCTGTTTTCATTGCAGTCCAGGCAAGGTGCCATCAAAAGCCTTGAACAATCCTGAGAAATGCAACCTGCCTCTGTCAGCTCCCATTTCCATCTTGAAGTTTCTGATGTCTGCAAATTATGGAGCAAATCAACCTACCTTCTCTATGACCCCCACAATTTATGACTCGCTTATAAAATATTTTAAAAATAAGAACTTTTAATCAGGTACACCTCTCAGTAACTCCCTCCGATCCCCTCCCCCCAGTTAATTTAGTGCAAGAACATTGCTAGACAGGGAGCATGGAAGAATTAAGGCAGTTTATCCACAGACAAGGTACAGCACAAGCAACACATACTTCCCAATGCCATTTGATCATTATGCTTCAGGGGCAGTCCATGGAGAAACCGTATTTAAAATACAAGAGGTAGAGCTCTGTCACCATTCCTGCAGGCACTGATCCAGCAGAGCACTTGAGTACATCCATAGTCAGATTCATTTCAGTGGAACTATTATATGCGCAAAGTTTCTCATGTATTTAAGTGTTTTGCTGGATTAAAGCCACAATCCCTTGATTCTGATAAAACTGGCCAGTGCCTGTTAAGTTCCTCAGAAAGTGTTTTGTTCACTGGGACATGGATTGTGATCACCAGTTTGATCACACAGCTGACATTCACCTCTCCTAAAATAACTGTTCTGTTTCGGAGGTAATACCTAAAAGTAAAAAAAAAAAATAATCCTCCTGTCCTCTTGCCCCTTACCTAAACTAGCCAAAGGAAGACTTGGCCTCCTCAAACTTCATAAGTTTATTTTACAGAAATGAATGAAAATATCTGGCTTCTTTCTTACAAAATGATCAATTAAGAGCTGCACTCTAAAACATGTTTTGTATCTGGTATTTCAAACTGCTTTTAATATTGCTTGAGCTAGTCCTTTCTTTGCTTTTTCCTAAGGGGTACTGCATGTGTGTCTGATTTTGTTCTACAAGAAATAATTGTGAATATAGGAAAGTGAAGTGAGAATACATATTCTACCCTTCTCATCCCTGAAAGCAAACTAATGCTATAATTTTTTTATTTTCTTTTTTTTTTTTTTTAACTAAAAATAGATTTAAGAGATACCTCTCTCAAAAGAATTCTGTCCATGGATATTGAAACTGTAAGTCATTCAAGTTCACGAATGAAAGTCCTCTAAGGCAAAAGAGAGCAAAGCTCAAAGACTGAGCACCTGTCCAGGAAAGGAATTTAAATTCAAAGAAGAAATAAGGCACTACAGGGTCTGCATTACCTGGCCACTGGTGCATGCCTTTGGTGCTTTGTTAGGATCAGTGCCAGGTTTCAAACAGCCAACAGCTGAGGCAATATCCACTTAATAGGCACTCCAGTAAGATTAACTGTAGTTTACTCTGAGAAAAAACTAAGCTTTGTAATTATTGCAATGCTTTGAATGCTGCAAAGAAATAGAACACAAATGACATATGTAAGAATTGTATTTCTACATTGAAAACTATTGGCAAATTGCATCATCTTATATACGCGTTTTGTCGATTTGCTAATTGCTGTAGGCAGTGATGTTTGAACACACACACACACACACAAGAATTTTTCTGTGTTGCCTCATTCTTCTCCAGTGTAATTTTTAAATGGATACCAACTGCACAGCAGTCACACAAGTGTCCTACAGAAATTTTATTACACTGACTGAAACAACAGGAGGAAAAAAATACTAGTTTTCTTTAAAAAAACCAAAACTCCTTGTTTGCTTGAGACAATAATCAGTATGTGTCAAAATTGAATATACTGTATTTAGCTATTTATTTGTCTTCTAATACACAGACAAAGGGCAGGAAGAAAATACTGAAATCTCTGAAGCGATTTCTGAGAACTTTCAACAATTGAGCATGAACTGAAATCAGTCCTATTCATCCCACAAATTCACATATTTTCAGGTAGAAGAGCAATTGTTTCCAACAAATAAAGGAAAACAAGGATCAAGAAAAACAAGCAATTATAATAGCCAGTTGCTTTTCATCTGCAGTTATCAAAACAAGATGGTTTACTTGGCAGATATGGATTGCAGAGCACTGCAAGTACTTGTGAAACAAACAAACAAACAAAAAAAATAAAATAAAATTGAACAAACAGGGCACATGTCCGCATCAAAATAGATCATGATACTTGCCATTCTTACCAAGCCTGTTCTGCAACTCTTCCAAACCTGGAAAATCCAGCAATAGATGCAGATCGCTTATTTTTTCTTCCTTAAAACCTAAGCTACTATAGAACCCTAACCTTATTCTCAAGTATATTCAATCCAGTATTCAGACCAAAGTCAGACTTACACCATCATTGCTACTGATACTAAGGTCCATCCCAGGTTTCTCGGCATGCAGCATTCAGCAGCATGTTGTGACTTTAAGTCCTTTCTTTCACAAATCCTAACCCTATCTAAAGCCCACTCCTCCCTTTAAAGGCACAGAAATTACTTTCATTGAAATAAAATATGGGCCATGGCAGTCCTTAAACTAACTGCCCAAGGCCTAGAAGATCCAGCCATAAACTGAGTTCTTTCCAATTCCATTTCAACATCAGGTTCATACCACCTTTAACTATTTTCAAGTGATGAGAGTGTGAACAACTGCATACAAACACCTCTTCTCTTGTCTATGTTCAGACTACACACAGTACAGCAGTTTCAGGATTCAGCGGTAAACTTAACTCAGACATATTTCCTTCTCAAAATCCTACCCTAGTGCTAACCCTGGTCTTTGTTGTAACTAGAATTCTGCATCACACCAAAGCATCAAATACTACCTTGACACTGCTATTAAACTTCACATCTGGATCCAGAAGGATATGGCAACAAACCCCAGTAAAAAAAATGATCTTTCCTCCTAAGTCTCAATCCTAACCATTTAATTAGCTGAACCTCACTCAAGAGGACAGCTAGAAAAAAACAGGCCTTTATCATTCATCTTCGCTGACGTTATCGCTCACACAAAAATATGCAAACTTACCCAAAGCAAACTCATACATGCCTCTTTTGCCAAAATTAACCTGAAATTCAACCTTAACCACAGACCATCACTATACCAGGGAATCTAAACACAAGCAACTGCTCCCCACTGAACTCAGCCCTCATCCCAGATTTCGTGGACTGGGAGAATACTGCAATAACCCTAACTTTTCCAATTCTAACTTAACCTAACCATTTCCCTTGTCTGAACCCAGATGATTTTTCCGTGATGAAAACCAAACATTATCTATTCTTCCATACTTATACTCACATTTATCCTAGAAAACCAGGAGTACTGCAGCAATAAACCTGATTCATAAATATGTCTTTTCCCTGTCCCTAATCCTATCACTAGCCTTAACGATACCCAAGAGAGCGGAATCCAGAAGAAAAACAAACAGTTGTCATTCATCACTGCTGACAACCTCACTTATCATACAGTTCTACTCTGCATAGAAAAAAGCATTCAGCCTAACTCAGAAATGGCTTTGTTCACAAATTCTTAACTCTGATCATAATCCCTCAGCCACCACCCTACTGCTAACCTTCACCATATCAGGGAGCCAATACCTAGAGGGAAATTGATATCAGCCCCTCAAACATCATGCATTTAAGATGAGTGCAAATTCATCCTGCATTTCCCAGCTGTAGAGAATACAGAAATAAATTTGACTTAGAAATGTTTGATTCCCCAGACTTCCCTTATACCTAGCGTTCGCTGCAACTGAGGGACCATTACTTAGCCAAATACTGAACATCAAGCACGCATTCTTGATAAGACTTGCAGTTATCCTACATTTCTGAACCTTCAAAAATGTAATAATAAACTCAACTGATACAAGTGTGTGTTTCCACAGCCCGTTCTTAGTCACTTCTAGGTGACCAGTAGCAATTATTTCACTCATTTTTTATTTCCTGACCAAATAGACACTCTAAGTCATACATGCTTTCTTTAACCCTAAACCTGAACCCTAATCCCAACCTTAACTCAACTTGTCAACTATATCTGTGTGACCAAGACAGAGAAGAAAACATATTAGTCATTTATTTTGTTTCACAAGACCTAGAAACCTCCTGGAAATGATATGTGCTTTTTGTGCCTAGAAGAAAACCAAGTTTCAATCATTCCTCACTGCTAACATTCTCTCTTATATTTCCAGTCCATACAGAATGTGGAATTAAAATCAACTCATACACGACTCCTTTTCAAACATTAATCTTAATCATAATCTTTTACTCCAAACTGAAGTGTTATGCTGGCCTTTGTAGTACCTATGATATTGGTACTTGCACAAAAAGTCATGTCTACCACCATTACATGCATCAGTAGTCTCTTCACCCTCAAGAATGCAGCTTTAAACCCAGCTCCTCCTCTGTCTGTGACCTTAACTCCCAACACCAGTCCCAAACATAGCTGTAACCTACACTGGGCCATCAGGACACAGCTGAAAAAGGTATGTCAGTCTCTCGTCCCTGCTGGTAACTCCACTCATTCCTGACTTCTGGGCGTCACTGAATGAAACACAAATGCAATGTATAAACACATATTTTCCCACCTTTAGATCTACCCCTTCCCTGGTTAGGCTCCTTTTGACCAATACTGAACATCGCCCTTTAGCCCTTGCAGTCACCAGTGCCCACCTTAGGTTTTCAGGCCACACAGAATACAAGAACAGACTTGATACTTTAATGCTTGCATCTTTTCCAAAGCCCTAACCCTAACCTTTACTAGATACCTAATCACAGCAAGAACTTACATTAAAACCAACACCTGTGTTTTGGTTTAATCCCAGCCAGCAACTAAGTACCACACAGCCACTCACTCACTCCCCTCCACCCAGTGGGATGGGGGAGAGAATCAAGGGGGAAAAAAGTAAAACTTGTGAGTTGAGATAAGAACAGTTTAATAGAAAAGAAAGGAAGAAGATAATGATAATAATAAGAATAATAAAATGACAATAATAATAATAAAAGGATCAGAATATACAAAACAAGTGATGCACAGTGCAATTGCTTACCACTTGCTGACTGATGCCCAGTTAGTTCCCAAGTGGCAATTCCCCCCAGGCCAACTCCCCCCAGTCTATGTACTGCATTTGACATCACATGGTCTGGAATAACCCTTTGGCCAGTTTGGGTCAGCTGCCTTGGCTGTGTCCCCTCCCAACTTCTTGTGCTCCTCCAGCCTTCTTGCTGGCTGGGCATGAGAAGCTGAAAAATCCTTGACTTAGTCTAAATGCTACTTAGCAACAACTGAAAACATCGGTGTGTTATCAATATTCTTCTCATACTAAATCCAAACCATAACGTTATACCAGCTACTAGGAAGAAAATTAACTCTCTCCCAGCTGAAACCAGGACAACCTGTTATAAATCCTTGCCAATACTTGCATTCATCCTACTTTTCTGGGCTATGCAGACGGCAGTGATGAGCTAAATATATAAACCTTGATTTTCCCACACTTAGTCTGGCACTTAGTTCTAACTTTAAAGTCAGTTATGTGGGGTAAGCAGTACCTACAGCAAAATTACTCATTAGCCACGCTTCCCTGTTGACACATAGGCTCACCCCAGATTTCCAGACTTTGTAGAGATTCTCTACCAAGCATGGCATTGCATGTGTGTGTGTTTGTGTGTTTATGCATATGAACACATGTATATGTAGTGTGTGATACAGCGCATTTCTGTGGCAGTTTTTTCCCCTCATTCCTTTCTCAATGCATGACCATACCCATCAGAAGGTTTATTTGGTTCAAGCAGAATTCTGTGGAGACAACAGTCTCCAGAATGGTTAAACGCCTGCTGGTAATTTGTTTTACAGCAGCTGTACTGCTCTGCCAGAAAAGAGCAGCTGTTCCTTTTGCTGCTCCGCAGTGTGCTCCTCTGCTACGGCCTGGCAATGCTCAAACTTGTGCTGTCTCTCAGGGTCCTGTAGCAAACTTTTCCTTGGTGGGGACAGGGCCTAGCCAAGTTTTATAATGAAAGATTAACTTCCTGGCCTTTCCCAGTGGAAGAAAAAGCAGAAAAAACAGTGCTTTTCAGCATCACTTGGTTGTTTTTCATCCCGAGCAGGAAAATGCAGAGCTGTTGAGACAATCCTCATTATCACCTTGTGACTTCTTCACAGTTCCTGTTCCCCTGTGATACAGGCAATTGGACAAAAGTTATGAGGACAAAACTGTGAGTGTCCACCCATTTCTTTGCATAGATAACTCAGCTAAATTGCAAAGTTATAGCAGTCTTACGTGATCATGAATACATTAACTATTCCTTTTATTGAACTCTGAGGGCTGGTGCTCATTACCCTGATGGAGGATCTATTACACATTATAGATGAGGCATTTCTTAAATAATCTTGCATCTCATATATAACACAAGGAATGTAAACCTAATGATAAACACAGAATACCAAATAATCAATGGAACACTCACACTGAACTGCTCTGCAAACAGTTTATCCACCAGATCAAATAAAAACTATTAATTGAGCAAGTTTGAACAAACACATCCATAACAGTCTTGATCTCCTCAGACAATCTGCAAACAGTTTAAATGAGCTCAGTCACACTAGTTCCTCTTCACAAAACCTTCCTCTTTGAACCTGCTTGCTGACAGATCTCTCTTACGTCTAGCTGAAGACACCTATAGGATATGAAAATGACAAATAACAAGATGGAGCTGTTGTGGTAGTCACACAGCACAGTAACGTGAAAGGACACCCCCAAGCTCCCCCTGAGTCACGGTGTGACCTGCCACCTTCTAAACTCGGGTCCTCATTCTAACACAGACGTGCATTTACTCATGCAAGCTCAGGCAGCTTGTGGGGCTTTTGCCTGGAAATTTTCTGAAACTTATTTGCTATCATGACCTACCTACAACAAGAAAAACAAGAAATGCAAGCAAATACAAGCAAAGCAATAAACAATAAATCACCACGAAGCCCACTGACTCAGTGGTCCACAGAGAACAGTCAGCCCAGCTTTACTATTCCTTCTCTTTACATTAGCTTTGAATTTTGAGCTAATGATTTTTCTTTTGAGTAAATTGATTGCCAGGTAAACCATCTAACCATCAGGCACTCCACACACTAGCAGCCAAGGTCTTCTAGAAGACAAACAAAAGCACTTACCTGCACCTATCCAATCGCATTTAATAAGTTAGTAAGAAAGCAATCAGCCAACATGTCATGCTAACAGCGTAACTTTGCAGCACTTATGACGTCTGACAGTTCAATGTTTTTGTTAGTCTATTGAGTGACAACTGTTAAAGCCAAAGGACAGGGAGCTAGACTTCAGGTGCAATAGTATATCTTCTCTGAATACGTGTCTCACACTCGGGTATGCAAAATGAACAGAATAATGCTGAAAACATAGCTTACCTAGACTAACACTTACATGGCATGAGTGCCAATCAGCTCAGGTTATGCATGGCTTTCAAATTACCAGATAAAAGCAGATTTTTTTTTTTTATTATCAGACACATTAAAAATTAATTGTTATTGTCATTTTTTTGCAAGCTATCATATGCTTCCTGTATCAAAATAGTGTTTCTTACTTCAAGAGGCAGGGACTTTTCCAATGACTTCATTTGTTTGAGGACACAGGAAAGGAAGTTTCTGAAATATCTCTGGGTTCCATGTCATTTTAGAAATTAATTAAGTACTTGATCTTTTAAAGCTTCTGAAAGTTGCTAGAGAACTACCTAACTTGTCAGGATTCACATAGTAAGCACATAAAAGTAAATATTTTCAAGTTGAACAGCATGCATAAATTAAGAATCAGTACTGATAGTTATTAAGAACAGGTGAGAGTTAATGGTAGACATCTCAGTAATTTTTTTAGACTATCTAGAGTTTTGAAAGACTTTTTTAAAGATAACAGAATCTGCTGTGAGATTCATCTTATTCAAGAGATCTGTCACCCACAGGATCAGTATTCAATTCACGCATCATTACAATGAAACATTTCAGTTTGCTGTCTCTAGGTCTAACTTATTTTCAAAATACCCAAACACTCTGGTTTTTCTTATCTTTTTTGTTTTTGGATATGTAGAGGGTTGGCTAATAAATAAGTAGCTCAGGCAGAATGATACAAAGCAGAAGAGCAAACCATGAAATTAATTTGGTAAGCAAAGCAAACCTTAAAAATCAAGGTAAGACAAAGACCAAAAAAAAAAAAAAGATTATGAAGTTAAAAAACTGAAAAGAGGACCTGTTCCTGAATGCTATAATTGGTTGAATGTTTTTCAACAAAAAAATACTTTTGTAAAAGAAGATTTTCTTTCACAGAGAAGTAACAACTTTGGCAGAGTAAATTTTAAAAGTGAAAACATGATTTACAGAAAATGTAGCTTTCTGTGAATGGCTCGCACCTTTCGGTACATGGAAAACAGTAAATAAGCTGAGGCTATGTTTTTCCTCACTTTTTGAATTTCTTGCAGCTTTGCTGTCTAAAAAAACAAGTACAAAAAAGCAGAAGAAAACACAGTTTTGTAATTGCACATGGTTTTCCAGCAGATGGAAAAAAGTAACAAAAAGGAGAAAAGTTTTTCCCCTTCCCTCAACTTCCCCCTGTCCTTTTTAATTGTCACACAGGAAGAAAGTTACTTCTCAAGAAAATTTTCAGTGAGGTTTTCTCTGAAAATCCCCATGGGAGAATTCTCATTTCTACCCAGCTCTATTGAGAGTTATTCTCGTCCCTTGAGATAAGCATGCCTTGTGCCTGTGCCATGCTGCTTTAGAGATTCTTTAGTATGACAGGTGCTTAAGTCAGTGATTTTATAGCGCCATTTACTTCATTGGCATTTTCAGGTACTGAACTCCAGGGCCAAACATCAATTTCCACTTATTTATCGGTAATTGAGATTACCCATAGGAGCCTTTCCCCTTAACCTCCCTCATGAACAGTGAGGGGTGAGATAGCTGTGCAGGAGTTCAGCCGATACGCCTTTCTCTGCCCCCTCCGATGTTCACAGCTTTATTCCAAGAAGCCTGATATATCCAGGTTTTATCTGAAGAAGAGAAGAGAAATGAGGGGCAAAAAACCCAGTAAGGTTCTCTGATGTACTGCTCCTTCCCAGGTAGCTACGTTGTGCTATGATGTACTGCTTTCAAAAGCTGGCTACTACTGCTTTAAGAATAAAGATAAAGGACTCACAGAGGTTTCAGATGGGAGAGGTGCAGTGGTTTAAAGAGCAACAGGTAGTTCTTTGCTCCTACAAGACACTGGAATTTCACAGCTGACTTTACAAGCACTGTGGAAGCCCAGCACACATGCCTGCATGTATTCAGAGATGTCCGAGTCATTAAAAAGTCAGCTTTTCCATATCGTTCCCTATACACAGGATGCTTTCCCTGGCTAGACCGTAAAGGTATTAATCTGTGTTTGCCTTCAAGTTCCTTTCCAAAGTATCAGGAGGACAGTTCGTATCAGCCAAGATGGGTGACCTGTATGAATCAGTGACATTGATTTTTATTCTATGTTTTGTTTTAAGTGTATTTAACAAGAGACAACTTTAAAATCAACAACAGCAAGTGATCATACTCATAACTAGTGTATGTTTATATGGCACACTGCTGAGCCCAGGTCAATATTATTTAACTCTCAGCGGGACTCAATATCTTAGGATCGGTGACCAGGTTGTAGAGCTGTTGACTGGCTCACCAGGAGTGCAGGCAGAGCAAGCTCACAGCTGCCTTCACATCACTGTGTGAATGCATGAATTCCCTGTAACTCATGTCCCCATCACGGTGATCTCTGCCCTTTCTATTAATTTTCCAGTTGTTAGTACCTGTTTCTTTGCACACAAGTACTTTAGAGGAAGGAGAGTCTATTAAACTGCATCTAAATAATATCACATAGTCAGAGGTATTTGAGCTGGACATCCCTCAAAAAATGGAAATAATCTAAAAGCAGTCAACAGAAACAAAGCAAATGCCACAGCAGTTCAAGCGCAGGAAGTAGGAAATTAAAGAGGGAATTTCAAGGCATTCCACATCAGAAAACTTGACATCCCTTCAGACTTCTCTGGGTGAGGAGAATATGGGGAAGCCAGCAGAGACTCAGGATCTGGCACAGATCTGGCATCCTTGTGTGCCACTTTCAGCATTCTCACATGTGAATGAGGCTCAAAACCCGTTTTATGAACATATAATGATGATGATAATACTTTGCACTTCAAAAGCTGCTACTCTTATACAGTCTGAAAGATTAACGAATGAGACTTCACAAACCTATGCTAGTTAGCATTTAACTGATCACAGTGTTTACACTGACACACACGTCTTTATTTTTGAGAAATAATTTCACTGAAAGCTTCAGTAAATTGCCGAGAAGAGGGAATTATAATCATCAAGGGCTAAATCCTGCCTGCTATCTTCATACCAATTCTGAGAGCATCAACATTTGGTCCAAAGCATTTCCCATAAGCAGCAGCACATTTCCCAGTTTATTTTCCTTTCTCTTATATCCTCATACACTACAATCTTCTTTTGACTCATTCTCTCTACTGATTTGATATCATTATTTCTCTTTCTTCCTCTTGTGATAGTAACTGTGCCTGAGAAGACTAAAGCGAGATCAGTACTCGAATTTCTTTCCTTGGCTGCTGAGTTTTCTTTTAAGCTGCAAGTATTCCAAAATCTACAGCATATCTGCCAAGCAGAAACCACAGCATGCAAATCAATAGACATGCCTAGGCTGCTAAGAGCGAAACTCTTGACAATCCCGAAATAGAGCTTGAAAACATGTTGGTGCATGGTGATTTCTTGCTTCCCCCCCAATGACCACATATACTTGTTATCCTTGCTCTGACTCCAGCTCCAGCAGCAGTCAGTTGGTCCTGGTTACAAACTACAGGCTGCTCTTTATTCTCAGATCTAAGCTATTTTAGTCATTACTGATCTGCAGGAGAATGTTTTTTTTCTCCTGAGTGTTCAGTTCCTCTGAGACATTCAAACTAATTTGAAATACTTATGGAAAATGTAAAGGACAGAGGGGAGGATGGTGCTGTCTGCAGAGACCTGCCAGACTAACCTTGCAAAAACATGTCCATCACAAACACTAATCTTTCTCTAAAAACTAAAGCAGGTGTTTCCTTCAATTTTTCTCCTGTTTACAAATGGTGGCCCAATTCTGTCCTGCTCACTCAGGCACAACTCCCAGTGAAATCTTTCTCCCTCTCTCAAGTTCAGAAATGTTGTCTCAGTAGATAGGACAAAATGTCTATATTGACTAGGGGAGACGGGCCTCATTTTCCCTTGCTATCATCCTAATGTCACTGATTAAAGTGAAATAACTCAAAAAATACATCTAAGTGGCAAAATGCAGTGCTGTGGGTGAATACAGAACTATTACTGAGCTAGCTTGGATCCAAAAGCAATAAAGCTAACAAATGCCATGTCTACCTGGGCAGATGTGGGCAGTAACATGCTAGACCTGCACCGATCAAAGCTAGTGGACGTTAACCAACTCTGATCTGGCAACTGGGTAGCGGCGTTAGCCTTGGAGCTAAAGAACACAGGAGAAAAGCAGGGTTTCCTCACACAGCACATGCTGTAGCGTCTACGCAATTACCACACTACAGCTGGTTGGTGTTCAACTAGCCCTGTCCTCGCTTCCAGCTGACGTGTGACACTGCAGATGCTTAACGCTCATCAGCCTGCTCAGTGTGTCACTGCTGTTGCTCTGGGCAATTTTGCACCTTTGTTTCTAGTGAGTGAAATACAGGTAGAGTTTCCAGAGATTGTTCTCCCCTCTGTGTCTTTCTGACCTCCATTGTTCTGCTAGTTTCATGAACAATCATGAAATCATGTTTGTAACCAGACTTTCAGTCCAGTATCCTCCAAGCAAAGACAGCAAAATAAGAAATTCCTGGTCATTCAAGAGGATGGATGGCAGAAGGGTGGGTCCAATCAAGAGAGTAAAATGTGAGGGGGAAGAAATTCTTCCTAAGACTGCAGGTAACATCTTACAGGACACTTTAAAACAAATTACAGAAAGGTGACCTCTTTGTAAACCATGTGTATACTACGGTACAAAATAACTTGCTTTGAAAAAAGAAATAAAATGCTAAAAGATATAAATATGCTCAATAGACCTTGTTCAGATACCCACGGCAATAAAAACTACTCAAAATCAGAGTACCTTCATATTATTTTCCTAGGAACTGTAATGACAACAGTGCACAGAACCTACTCGTAGCTGCTCCACCAACAGTGAGTGAGGAGGAGTTGGGGAGTACACACCAGGGCCAGGGAGAGACTGCCACCTCTCCCTGGCTGCAGCAAGAACCACTAAATGCAGCAGTTAGGGTAGGTGGAACTGATGTCCTTTAAAAAAGCTGCAATGGCAATGTAGCCTCTCTGAGGGATGAATATGATGGTAAAACCACTAATGAGAGCGCTAATTGATTCAGCAGGTTAGAGTAGTAATGAAGAATCATCTACTGGATGCCTAAATCAGATCATCTGGCACCTGCAGAGTACGAGTGTGGCTCGTCCAAAGTAGTGGGCCTGCTGTTAGCCTATTAATAATTTCATTGTTCATTTCTTGCTTCTTAATCTATTTGTTTCACCCAACTTTGTGTGTTTGATTAAAAAGAAAAGCAAACAAACAAACAGCCACATGCTCTCTCACTGAAACGATGACATTTCACAACAGCTACCTCTCTTGATTAATGCAATTTTCACCTACTTGCAATGAATCGAATAATCTGGTATTTACTAGATCTTAACCATTTTTCTTTTCCAAGCTAGAAATGGGGCACCCTCAGGGGATTATTGTAGCTTTTCTATGTTGTCATTTTATATACTATTTTATATATTGGTTTTTGAAGTACTGTGAATTTCAGTTTTGCCAGAAATTTGTTCATTTTTCCTGGTGTTACCACCAGTTTTCCTAGGTGACCAAAGAAGACTGAATTAAAATTCTATCTGGCCAACTGCAACCTCTAATCATTGGCAGAAAGCCTGCATGTGAATAAAGCCTACCTGGTGAGTAAGAAATTGAATGTTTGTGTCTTTTGGCTGTTGTGAGGGTGGGTTTATGGAAGTAGAAAAACAACGCAGGTTTTCATCATGAGATCAAAAGCTAAATCAGGTCGTGGCATCTGTCAGAACATCACCTCCTATAAGACATTGCAGCCATTGTGCATGTTTCATTAAGAAATAATCCTGCAGTATTTTATAACCCTGATTCAGAATACCAAAGTATCAATGTCTTAAGAGTCATTGCAGAGAAAGAAACACAACTGAGAACTCCCTATTGTGTGAAGAATGCACTTACCCTTGGGAAGCAAGCAAACATTCTTGCCTCTCAAGTAAAGTATGTCAATAAGCACATTATAAAGTACTGACCCTGGAATATACCCAGTATTTTGGGCTTCACTGAGTTGTTTCAGTCAGGAGAGAGAGTTGCTTGTATGAACTAGGTATATATATTTGGAAGAAGTCAGTTATACAGCAAGAGTACAGACAAAATTCTCTTTCTGTAAATCCAAATGGAAAAAAAAGAATCCTAAAAAGCAATCAAGAGTTTCTCATTCAGAAACCCAAGCTGTCTTACCATTCATGTCCTGTGTCAAAAGAAACTATTCTCAAGCTATTTTGGGGGCAATGCTTGTACTCAACTGCCCTTGAGGTCTGATACACTTCTCTTCCACCCATCATCCTATTCCTGCATCTGCAACAAGGCTCAGGGAAATCTCTAAGTGTTTTGTAAGTCAGACCTCCCTGTGTTGTTCAGTGTTTTGGATGACAAGTCTGACTTCTTCAGCTCTCCTAAAATTAAACAGTGTATAACTACTCCCCTATTTAATATGAAAGAACAGTAGTTGTTAAAGAAACCTGCTTCACTGAGGTTTACAATGAAATATATATTTTTAACTCCTCAACATCCAGCAGCATGTCAACAGAGAGAAATTCCATGTTGGAAAAAAATGGGTCCCTCATAGAGCAATTGAGGCATTATTAGTGATGGAAACATTTAAATCATTGCAAAGTTCCAAATCAGACTTTCAAACCACTTATCTCTATTCCTACTTGGGATACCAACACTAGAACATTATTTTATTCCAAGCTTTAGATATACCAGTACATCTGGGTCTGCTTACCATCCATTTGCAAATTAAATGAACCAAGTTCCATTTTCCTTTCCAATCAGAAGGCCAATGGTGTACATAAGCATTTTCTTGTCGCGACAGTGCCAGCTTCAACTGACCCACACCCTGTGATGCCCAGCCTTCCCCTGTTCCCAGAACACACTGGACCACAGTACAATTGGTTTTGGCACTGTATTCCAAACCGGATCAAGGTACGGATCCAGATTAAAAATAAACACTTTCTGGATCACTTGTGCCCTGTATCATTTCACTGATCTGGTTCACCACCTGAACCCCTGAGCAGTTTAGCATCACAACAGACAGGGCGGCATGGAGATGAATACAAACTGCTTAAGCCAGTACTGCCACCAAAAGAAATGTTTGTCACACTACAGCTTTAAGATACAAGACAAATCCATTTAACAGCTTTTTAATGCCACTCTGGAAGACGTTTTCTCTAAGAGCAGACTGTCAATATCCTATATATTCTTCAGTTCGGAAAGGTGGGGTTTTGTTTGTTTGCTTTAGCATGACAAACTATGCTCCTATTTCCACACTGTAAGGAAGAGGGAGCGACTCCCCAGGGTGTCAGCCAGAGGTATGTAAGATCAGTCCACTGCAGCTTTAGAGACTCTCCCATTCATTTGCTGGTGATGTCAATTCCTGACCGTGGCAGGTTGCTATATATTGCAGTGCTATCCCTTCTGTTCACCGCCTTCTCAGTCAGGCAGATACTGCTTTTTCTCATTGCCCTCTCATACGACTCCTTTATTACCCTGGTTGCACTGTCATTTATCCAAATTTGGCCTTTCTCACATATCTTCCAATTGTCATCTGCAGTTTACAGTCACCGTTTCTGTGTTTGGAGGAAGTCAGTCTCAAATGTTGAACATTTTGCTATAGCAAGGTAATCTCTGCAGGGTTACTTGCAGCTTCTGCTCTCGGTGCCTTCCAGAAATGTTTCTTTAATAACACACATAAATATTAAAGGAAGAGAAGGAAAATTGGGAGGAAAGTAAGGAGGGTTTTGTTATTTTTTCTGACCCAATTTCCATCCATCACTTCAATTAGGTTCTCAGAGACAGATGAACTTCTGCATTCTTTTTCCCTCCAATACCTTCTGTACAACTCCATATGGATCTTCAAAAAATCCTGTTTTGCTCAACCTTCCCTCCCTGTTCTCTGTCTGCATGAGTGCCCTATTTCTATTCCTTATTTCTTGGTAATTGTATTCAAACACTCTCTTTGTTCTTTGTTTGCTAACCTGCATTTTTTTTTCCTCTAGTCAGCTTATCTCTTTTTTAGTCCTTTTGATTAAAGTTCTCAATTCATTTAGTATCTTTCTGTTTCTCCCCAGTCCTTCTAAAGTGAAACTATAAAGCACTGCAGGGAATGCTTGTATTTACCTCCCAATTCTCTTAGCCAGGCTTTCAGGCTGACTTGTGAGCTGTATACTACCACATCTTAAAAGTTTCCAATCCTCCACCGAGCCATTTTACTCTTCCCTTCCTGTTCTCCTCTGGCAATAGAAATAGCTTTACTTTCTACACCCATCATGGTCTTTTATAATTGTGATTTGCTGCTGCTGAAGTCCTTTCCTGATGATCAGATAAACTGAATAACCTGCACAATTTGGTGTGAACATCTCTGTGCACTGGCAGCATAACTGCGGCAGAAGCAGAGAGGTGACAGGTTGCTATACTGTGCATTTTTCAACGCACACATTATGTCGCAGTTTTTCATCTACCGTCTGTCTGAGGTAGCAAGGAAAGTGGAGGAGTGTTAGACTAATTCTCCTTGGATTTGTCTTACATTTTTAAACAAAAACTAGGGGAAGCAGCAAAGAAGTGTGTATCATTGTCAACTTGGTTTGATTTGGGCTTTTATTGTTATTCCAAATGATCATATTTTCTGTCTTCCACAGGCAACATCCTGGTTTGCAGCCTAGATGTGTTTCTACCCACCACATCAATACCACTGAGTTCATCTTTCCATTTTCACTGAAGTTGCTTAGTAACAGAAGATGAGGGGAAAGCGTGTCCAGACTGCACTGAAATGTCTTATCTTCAGGTTCATTGAAAAAGATGGACTAATGGACCACCAATGTGAAAACGTTGTTCACATTTGAATCAGTGGATCCATTTGATATTCCTCAAGGAGCTTTTAGAAGAATATTTTTGTCATATTTCTTTTCAGCACATATATTTTTATGTGAATGCCCTTCGACTATGCCACATCTAAGAAATAATAAAGTATTGCCTTTTTTTCCCCACTCCCCTCCACCCACCCCCCCACCCCGCACGGCATTATGACCAGTTTGGTAAATATAGAGGATGAGAGTTTCCATATTTTGGGCAGGCACACTTTGAATCATTTTTTAGTATCATTTTGAAAGTGAACCTACAGTCTTTTAAAAGGACAGGCAATCTCAAGAATTTTTAATAGTGTGGACCTGAGCTTAATAAAGATACAGTCTCACGGATGAGTTCCCTCACTACTGTGATCCCGAGAACGATCTCCACTCCCACAGTGACTGTATAACATCATTCAAAAGCAGTACTGCATTAAGGAAGCGTGCAGGTGGGATTTTCAGGTCTTCAGCTGTGGTCTAACTCTGCAGTTCCTGAAGACGAACAGTAAGAGCATAGCACTTCCAAAATCTATTACAAGATTTTTAATTATCTTTCAAGAAAATTTCCTATTAAAAAAACCAAACAACAAACCCCAAACAAACAAAAAGAAAGGTCACGCAGAAAGGTCAACAGACACCATTCTCGATCACCGATCTCGATTCTAGATTTAGGATAGAGTCAGCTCAGGACCCTTCAGCAGAGCAATTAAAGCTGAATTTTACTCCCATGTCTTTCCCTTTGATCTTACACTAAGGAAAGCATCTCTCCTCCAATTTCTATCTTTACATAAACCCATTCCCTACAGAAACATCTCTTTTCTAGATGAGCTCACTGCATCCAAAGACAACAGCAGCAGCCATCAGAGCCACAAACCTAGATAGGAGTTGCTTCCTTTTTATCCTTCTAGGCCCAGGGAAAAGGGGGAATAAAGCCCAGGGGTCTTGTGCTGGTTTTGACTGGCATAGAGTTAATTTTTTCCACAGTAGCTACTATGGGGCTGTGTTTTGGATTTGTGCTGAAAACAGTATTGATAACACAGAGATGTTTTTGTCACTGCTGAGCAGTGCTTACACAGAGCCAAGGGCTTTTCTGCTTCTCACCCCACCCCATCCTACCAGTGAGGACCCTGGGGGTGCACAAGAAGTTGGGAGGGGACACAGCTGGGACAGCTGACCCCAACTGACCAAAGGGATATTCCAGACCAGAGGATGTCATGCTCAGCATAGAAAGCTGGGAGAAGAAGAAGAAGAAAAGGGGGACGTTCAGGGTCACTATGTTTGTCTTCCCAAGTAACCATCACGTGTGACGGAGCCCTGCTGTCCTGGGGATGGCTGAACACCTGCCTGCCCATGGGAAGTGGGGAATTAATTCCTTGTTTTGCTTTGCTTGCGTGCATGGCTTCTGCTTTCCCTATTAAGCTGACTTTATCTCAACTCATGAGTTTTCTCACTTTTCCAATTGTCTCCCCATCCCACCAGGGGCAAGTGAGCGAGCAGTTGAGGGGGGCTTCTTTGCTGGCTGGGGTTAAACCACAAGTGTGTTTTTCCACTCCCTGCAGTGACAGCCCACGTGCACTCACCACCAGCCCCAGAGGGAAGACAAGCAGGGCAGGTCGAGGGCAGACAGAGCGGAGCTGGCTGCACGAACACTACAGCTAGGCAGCCAACTAGTGCAGATGCTGTGCCCCCAGCATGCAGAAAACTTAGACAACTCCCTGTACTATATATAAAGCCAGCTGCAATTTGGAGCTCTTTATGTATGTGTAGTGTGATGGCAGTAAATGGCTCAACCCATAGTGTGAGTTATATACTTCGATTTCCTTGTGATATTACTGCATGAACAACCTTTGCTAGTTCTTGTTGTTCCATACCCGTATCATAAAAGGCTTCTCCTACTCACACAGATGAAAGTGGGTGATGGGAATAAATACTGAATATGTGCTTGAATGTACGAGATATGTAACTATTACAAACACAGCTTTTCATTTATCTGTTAACAATGAATAATAAACAGCACTTTTTAAAAGATGAGTGCTGGGTTCAGTTTTGGATATATTTTTGTTCTGAAAAGGAGAAATATGTCTGTATATCATTACAGAATACTTAAGGTCTGTGTGAGACTACCTCTTGATCATTAGTTTGTTTTTTATTTTTATGCTTGAATCTTAAGAGAAAATGTGTTGCTGCTCCACAGCACTACTTATTCAACATCCTTAAATCCCCAAGGCAAGGAGTTTGGTTAGACACAAGATGGCAGAGTACAGATCATAATTATACTGAAAGGGAAGTTTTTTAAAATTCAAGATAAAAAAATGTGATACGAAATACACAATTTGACTAAGAACTTAGAAATGGATGGTCAGGATCCTACAGGAATATCTTTAAATGCTTAAGGGTGCATTATGCAAGGCCTTGCATTATGCATTTATCATTACTCCCAACCTCGGTATCGTTGCAGAAAATACGTGCGATAACAAAATACTCCTATAAATCCTAGCAAACTGTTAACACTTCTATTGCATGTGTGCCTCTGGAGTTTTCTAAAATTCTTTAGAAACTATAGCCTATATGTTGCAGAATAATTGTTATATCTGTACTGAGATTACAGAAGTAGTTTTATTTGACAAATACATCTAAATTTGGCCCAGTTAAGAAATTGCCTGATCTGAAACTTAGTCATACTTATAAACCACACAAAATCAAACACCCTTCAGTGCAAAGTGTAGCAACACACAGTTTAGGACAGGAATCAAAGGTACTGAAAATAGGTGAAACCAGAAGGAACAAGGCTATTAATGTGATACAAAAATAGCTTGAGCCTGTACTTTCTTCTTTTCCAAAAAGTCTCAAAGATTCTTAAATGTCTACGCACACATATTAAGAACAGAAACATCTGCAAAAGTTAAGCCAGCATTATGCTCAAAGCTGTAACGTGGCTGAAAGAACCAGCTCACGCACAGGACGCAGTCCTGTCTTTTCATCCTCTACCATCCAGCACCTAAGCTGTGATCCACTGTATTGCAGGTTGCTTGACACATTCACAAGTGTAATAAGATTCTGTAAAAAGAACTAGACCATGTCCCAAAGGGATGGAAGGATAGAGAGAAAAAAATGTGAACAATAAAATTCCATTGTGGATACTTCCAGCTTTTCTGTATTTTCCCCCAATCTCCTCATCTTTAACAAGGGAGGTTCCCTTCTTGTTTTGTGTACTTTGTAAATAGTAGCAGCCATTATTTATTCAACATATTTGCCTTTTGTAATGTTGGCTTTAATTTTTAATATTCACACTGATATTCTTCTTCAATAGCGTTGCGTGCAGGGGCATATCTGTTTGTATTTATTCATTAGTGTGTTGCTAATTAAATATGTGTTTCATTAAACTTGTTTAAAAAAAGGAGAAGTTGAGAAGAATGAACATACTGAAGTACAACACCCCAAGGCTCTGAAAAAGCTTCCACAGCTGAGTTGTTAAAAGTAACGTGGGCAGCAGGAGTGTCAAAAGCATCTAATGTTTTCTGCACAGTACCAAGTTTAAACAAAATGCGTGTGCTAAAGGTAGCAGGTGAAGTTAACGTGTATCTGTCTACTCAGAATATTCATGCCTGGGAATCAAAGCGCTTCAGTTACTTTTCCTCTGGCTGCTCCCCTGGCTGGCTTTTTGCCACATGCATTATTTTCTTAGAAGATTCCTTTACAAAGATGTACAGAGATACATCACGCATAAATGAGCATAAAGCAATCGCCTGCTTTGACTATCTTTGCATGGTGAATACTAAGGAACTGTTTTTCTCTTCAAAGCCTAGAAGCCCAAGTCCCTGCCCAGCTTCTTAAAAGCTGCTGAATCTTCAGTGTTGCCCTCTGACATCCCAATCCAGCAAACTCTATTCTGACACGTTTGGATGTCCCTGCTAGCTACGCAGCAGTCACTACATGCTTTCTACAGCGGCGTGGCCCTGAAGCACAGCAAATGCAGCAATGGAATTGCTCGATGAGAACCTTAAATTTAGGATGGGCACATGCTGAAACTCAAGGCACCAACCTGCAAGGGATATTTTACTAGTTTTTGATCCTGTGGCTGGCTGAACTTTCACAAGTAATTCTGCTGAGCTTTGCCATGCGAGGCTATGCCCACTGATCCTGCCTTCACTAGCTTACCGTTCTAGCATGACAGCTGACAGTGACAAGTTTTAGGGAAAAATGAAATCTGCTCTTCAAGTGTGTGAACGCTCCTGTGCTTAAACTAGCACCACATTAAAACCCTGGTGCCAACACCACCGGAACAGCCTGTTAAATAGCTCAGATCAGATACGTGGGATACTCCCAAAGACAAGTTGTTCGGTGGGTATCTGATCACATGAACTGGATGGAAAGAAACACATCCTGAGATGGTAGCTGCCAGCTACACAAAGGCTGTATTTACCTCTTGGGAGAAAGAGTGGGAAAACAAGCATGCGACTGGCATGGGAACACACACACCAAGCTGGAGCACCAGGAATTATGACATAAACTCAGCGTATGAGAGGTTTGCAGGAACATTATAGCAATCCGTAGATCTTGCCGTAATGGCACATAAAATGAAAGGATATGCATGGGAAATCATCAGTTTATCCAAAACAAAAGGGTAGGCAGATGAGAAATTTTTCAGAAGGAATATTTATCATGCATTTACCACAACTACTAACAGACAGATTTGATCATGGTGGACACAGAGAGAACGACCTGGGTGCTAGATGAAGTCAAATGGTACCAGGTACAAAAATGTGCTTTTTAGAAGGAATAATGATGGCTTCAAGAAAACAGAAATAAAAGATAAGTTTTAATAAAAGGTCTAGGGCATGAAGCGAGTCTGTTGCAAAAGATTGCAAAAAGATAGTTGTAACAATCTCAGCATCTGTGAAGAATGAGCTTGGAAGGGTACTGTACATGATAATATATACTAGAGTGCAAGGAATGATAAACAGAAGAAATATCAAGAGTGTGCAGAACAGACAGAGTGAGGAATGGCACAGAACAAAAAGGTTTAGAGATAAACAGAGTTATGGAGCAGATGCAGAACACAAAGTGCAAGAATGTCATTCAGCTCCACTGTCACAGCTGCACTGGCAGATGGAAAAATACAAATAAGATATAAAACAATGCTCTAAGATCCATCAGGTGTCTGTTCCATGGTTACAATGGTCCTAAATGCACCGGTTTAGTTTTCAAAAAGAATCAGTATTTAATCTCTAAGTATTTAAACACAATATGTTCTGTGAACATATAGACAAACAAATGCTTCTCACACGTGAATTTACTCTGCTTAGCCATTTACTTCTGTCTTGCCCTCAAGGATTTGGACAGTAGTAGGATCCAAAAGAAAAATAATGAGATAAAAGTTACAGATGATCACACAAAAAAGGGATGTCTTGGTCTTTATTTGTAGCCAATTGATCCCTATAAACAGCAGTTGGCTGAGACAGAAAACTAAAAAAAATTAATTCAAATTTAGTCATATTTAACAACATATGGAGTGTTTTCGTTCAACTGGAAGATTAAATTTTTATTATTATTTCATCAAACTTTAACTATCATCTGGAAGAAGTAACTTGTTTTCATTATTTCCTTAGGATATTTAATTCTTTTACAGTAAAATATTAATGTTCAATCATGTATATTTTCCTTCTGTTTCTCATTTTCTCCAGTTTGTGTCCATTTAAATGTTAAAATAACAGAATTAAATAACTTCTTCCTTAGTGTTTAAAGACTCTTTCCATGATGAAATAAAATTTATTTACCACTGCATGTTTATTGTACATGAATAGGCTGAAACAGAAACTCTTCCTCAAAGACCTTATAATCTACTGCATACAGGGGACAAAAAGGGCAATTTGATAATGGGCAATAGTTGAAGTGACATTATCTGGGCTATTGATAAGGGAAAGGTAAAGACTGCTTAAGACATGCTGTAAAATCCTAAAGTCACCTCAGTGTCTTTACTGATCTCACTGGACCTGATTTTCTAGGCAGAATTTATGGAGGAATTTAATGAAAAACAGAGAAGTTACTCAGTAAACAAGAAAGAAAGATCGTTCCAGATATGAACTAATTATCTCGGAGACAGATCAAGATAAAGAAATAAAGGTCATATTAGGAAGAGGGATGAATAGATCAAGTGAAATAGCACAACAAAAGGTTGTAAGAATGAGAAGACAATTTTCAGTGATGAACAGTACTGAGGAATCTGTGGAAGGAGCGAGAACAAAAGGAGGAAAGAACAACTGAAATGGAAACAAGACAATTTGTGCACATCCGTAGGGGTAGCAAAGGAGACTCAGATTGGAGGAGTATAATTAAGTCAATATATAGATTCCAGGCTAAGATACGAATAGAATGAAGGAAAGAAAAGCAAACCATTATAAATGTCAAAGTTAACGTAATATTTACAAGATAGACAGTAAGGAATGGCTGGATCAACACTGCAGAGATAAAGGTAGAGGAAGTAGGTGATAAGATCAGCTATAAAGATGGTAACATTCAGATAGTGACAAAATAGCAAACATGATTTCAAAGTGATAGTTCAAGAAACTGGATGACAGGTCAGGAAAAGAGATAGTTATTTAGGATTCATCTGAATATGTCTGTTGGCTATGTCATTCATGCATGCCACAGAAGTCAGGAGAGAGCTAGAGGCAGAGTAATTTGACTGTAAACACCAGAAATTACTCTTCTATCATTACCATACTAGCAGAATTCCCCCTACAAGCTAACTGTGGCAGCCTATCAATTAAGACCTGAACTGTCTGCTTAAGAAACTGAAGTAATGGTTTCTTAGATTATTTTTGGATTCTACTTGACTGTGCTACAGATGACCTTAACATAGAGAGGTATATTAATTCATACAAAAAGTAACTACTGATAGTGACATAACCTGCGCAATAAATAGTCAAGCTAAATTAATATTATGCAACTTCTGTGTAACTACAGAATTTAAGTATTGCAGATATGAAACAGGGTGCTGTAGTATTAGTCAAAGTACAGATACAGAACTGAAGTCTAAAAACTTTTCTAAAAAATTAAACACAATAGTAACACATCTTAATCTAAGTACAACAACACTGACTAATCTACCACTGCTTAGCAATCTTCAAAAGCACTTATTACCCTACAATTCATTCTCTGATTCTTTATCATGCCTGATATAAAATGGAAAGAAGAAACTATTTTGATATCAGTATTCTGAAGAGTATTTATACTTATTCTATATTGTTATTTCTAAAAATCAGGGAGGTGCTAAAAAAATGTTAGAATTTGTCATTCTTTAGTTATGAGAAGTGAAACCATGAAGTCCAGAAGTAGTCTAGATTTGCCACAGCCTCCTGCCAAAATACTATAGGATTAAATTATGGATATCCCTATATAGAAGCAAGGACATCACCCCATTTCTATTCTGCTGCTGACATCAAACACAGGGCAAATACTAACACTGTGGTTTCCCTCACCAACAACCACCTTCCCTCACTTCCCACACGTGAATGAGCAGCCACACTGCCGTACCAGCTCCTGGTCAGTACTAGTTTCATGCCAGTGCAGAGCTCTGTACCTGCAGCAGATTCTGCTGAAATCAGTGAGCATTGCACCACTTGAAAAAACCAAAGAATGGAAATTTTTGCCATTCAGTTAATCCTTAAAACACACCTTTCTAAAATGTATACTGAAAACCTTGCAAGGTTCGAATAACTAGGGGAATGAGCTTGCTGCCTCTCACTGCAACCACTTCCATTTTGCTGTCTGCCCCATCTCCAAGAATTCACCAGTTACCTTGTCTCATACACAGGTAGTAAATCCCTGGGGCACTCGGCAGAGGTTTTGCTCCAGTGCTTGTAGCACTCTACACAGTGAGATTGTGGACCGTTTCGGGGACTCTTTAAAGTACTAATACAAATGGCTGAAACCAAACCAACCCCTTTCCAACATTATCTAGAATGTGCCAATGAACATTTGGATATAAAATCAATGCCTAAAGCTTTGAGCCATCTAAACCATGGAGATGTTGGTACATAATCATCCCTGGAACCACACACATGAGAACACACATGCTTCATTCATCTAATTACATTAAGATACCCGTAATGTGACATGTTAAAACAATAAGATTATTTGAATGCTACCTCTGTTGAGTATCATATGATTTATACCTTTATTTCAGTTTTGAGTGAAAATCTCTCTCTCCTTAGTGCTACATATATTAAACCAAAATCATTATTTGCTTTCAATCCCTGCTAGTAAAGATAATGTTATTCCACTTATTATAATGAAGTTAAGTGCTTCAAAAAGTCTTTCATGTGGCAACATCATCTGTGTGCTAAGATGAAGTGTCCATATCTACCACTTCAAAAAGCATTTTCCTTGCTAAGGATACCCACTGACATATGCCCTGCACAAAACCCCCCTTCTCATTTTCTGGAAGCTGAGCGTGGTGCTTAGTGAAAAACTGTTCACCACCCATCTCAACTCACAAAAACATATCTAATGTTTGAGTACAAAGAAAAATGACAACTGCACTAACATGATTTCAGTGCATCTAGTGTTCATAAAAAAATGACAATTTCAAGCTGTCACGCCGGTGAAGAATTCTAAAATTGCTGTTGATGCACCATGTAACCAGTGAACAGGTGCTAGAAATGATTGGAACGCAGTTCATATTAAATAGAGACCTTTGGAAAAGAAAGATACATTCTGCCAGGCAAATTTGGAGAGGTTCAGCTGATAACGCATATTTATGAATACTGGCAAGCAATGGCAAAAGAACAGGAGGTAGAAAGAAAAAAAAATATCTTGGATGAACACAGTGATATCACAGCAGAAAAGCAGACTGTTTCTCCACTGAGAGATTACAGCCATACACTGTACAGGATGGTCAAACCTTTAATAATAACAATGACACAGCATGAAAAAACTTCCCTCTTGAAAAGAAAAAAACAGCCACTGCATTTAATGAAAATCCTATTTTCCTAACATTATTGGTATCTGAAGGATAATCTAGGTGCTTCGAGACACCCCATGGCCATTATATCACAGGAGGTTAAATGGAGTTACCAATTCTTCAGCAACTTCTCTCTTTTTACTAAACTCAACAGCTTAACAGATTCAACTACAGATCCAAAACAAAGATAGCCAAAGGTGTGTAGAAAGCTGTTTCAGCCAGCGTGTAAAACAGTGGGAAGCATTTGGCAGGTTTTAATCTAGAACTAAGACAGTCCCTTCCAAAGAAACCAGACAGTTCAATGCCCCTTTTTTACTTCTCAGTCTCTACAGCTTCTACCAGCCTGCCTTTGCCAGAGTTACTGCAATGTTGGGGGTGGGGGTGTGGAGGGATTTGTGAGGGATGCAGAGAGAAAAGGTATTAACAGTTAGAAATAAAAATCAAGCAAGCTCATTCAGCTGTTGGAAGTGGAACTTAAATGGCTGATATCAAACACCCTCCATCCTGTTACCTCCTTCTACAAAGCACGTACAAGACATCAGTAATCTGGCATGTGTGTGCTGTACCTGCTAGCCTCCGTGAAAATTGTGCAGAGCTCTAAAACGTACCACGTATGAGTTGGGTGCCACAGTTGTGCCACTTTGATGTATGGGTTCACATTAGGCAAACAGGATAGAAAAATAGCTACAAGGAAAAAGATCATTTCCTATGTTCTTTCCTGGCATTCTGACTTGGTGTGTTAAACCGCCTCAGACTATCAGGTTGCAGAAGCCAGCACATGGCTGGGTGCAACAGGTAGTACCTACTCACTAGTTTTTATGTGCATATGGATCTGAAAAAGGCAAAACCAAATTCCCCATCCATCTATCATACACAGCCACAGCCAGATAGTCTTCTACAGCAGATGGGCAGGTATAAATTCCACCTCGATCCTTGGTCAGCTGCAGTATTTTACTCCTGTAATTACCCTATCCTAGACAATAGCTGCAAAAAGCCCACCTCCTTTCTGAAATCTCCTGACAACATTTGCCTTCATGACCTTTTGTTTTAGTTAATTCCAGATCGTGACTATTGCATAAACAAGCTGTTTTCTAATATAGAATTGCTCACCTTTATTTCATTGGCTGAATCCTTGATTCTGTATCTTGGCATGGCAGAATGTAGGGAATGATCTGATACTGTGGCAATGAAAGTGCTGACCAGATCTTATCAATTTTGTATTTCAGTCAACTGCCTCTAAATAAATCTAAATTTGCATAACTTCTATTCTTCTAGCCTTTTATAAATGCAAATAAAACATCAGCATTTGGAAAACCAAAGAAGGTTAACAAAGATACCCTTGAGAAAGTCAAATACTGCCAGCTCCTTCTCTATGCCTGAACTTTTCCCCTTTCAGACAGCCACAGTGGAGAGCATTTTTCCAAGCCTAAGACACATGGGTTTGATTTCAGGAGCAACTGTGGAGAATCTAGAGAAGCTTCCAGTGAGATCTAGCTCACAAAACGTGTATTCAGAGCTTAACTTACGTAAAGTTCCTGCAAACTCAGGGCTTCTTGGTTTGAACCCATCCTTAATGAGAATGAATCCTTCAGGTATCCCCTACTACTGTTGAAATTTTGTTCTAGGTTAGCAGAAAAAGAAGATATGGATATGACTTTAGCAGACTAAAAAATACAAAAGTGGCTTGTAACTGATATGACAGACATGAGTGATAAAAGTCTTGCATCCGACAGCCAGATATCAGTTTTTGGGTTCTACAGAAATGGTATTTGTTAATACTTTAACTGTCAGGCCACATGCAGGTGTAGTAAGAACCATGTTTCTCGTTTCATCCAATGATCTACACGGAATGTCACAAACTATTGCAAGGACTCATGCAGCAAAGGCAGGAAAACAAGGGTCTGTTAAGACTACTAAACATATTGGTGGGATAAAGACAAAACAGATATTGAAGTGGCAAACAGAACACAAGGGAACAGTGACCTGAACGGAATCACACACACACACCCCCACTGCCCCAACAGAGGCTCTTCTACTAATTATACGTGTATTTTGCTAATGTGCTGAGAGAGATGAGTGTAGAGAACCCAATCACTCCACTCTATCTGCTTCTCAAATCTTTCAAAGGTCAAAATAAAACTGGAAGTAATGTAAAATGTCCTGCTCTTACTCCTCTGTCCCCAGTGACATTTTGGAATCACGTGCTGAACCAAGCAGCTTGCCACAGCGTGTACTTAGCCATGTCTCCACAGAAGGGAGTATATGAAAAAGCACTTAACATTGACCTATTTGTGCTCCCATTTTAATCAGCTGGAAAACACAGGATGGTCAAAAATGGATGCATCTGAAAGTCCTACCTGTACACATTAGCGTTACAGAAGTTAGCTGTGAATAAGTAATACCGATAACTCTGCAGTGGTCTCCTAAGGCTCCATTCTCCCCAAAGAGATGAAGTTACCATCTTGGATTCTCAGATTCCCTAGAGTAAGAGAGAGATTAGACTTGGACAACAGAGGAAGGGCAGAAATACAGAGGAAGGAGACACCTGAGGAAATAATGTGTGTTAAAACAGGCGCAGTAAAGCACATAGGTGTGTGCTGCAGAGCAGGTTACAAGTTCTACGCTAGAGGTGACTGCCCTTAAACTGAGTGAGAGAGATACTGTGGTATCTCAAGATGCAAGGTGTACCCTTTAATACAACTGCATTTGCATTTTTAAGACAAATCCTGCCTTGAGTAGGAATTGGTTGTTTGCTTAAGTGTGACTTCTGATTTTCAATTAAGGTTTTAAACTTTCTTTGCCACAAGCCTCCCCTCCCTCTCTTTATACTTTATATGCTGTACAGCATGCAGTTTTGGTTTCCTGCTGAATTCACACTTTTTGTTTGCTTATATATTTCAAGATCTCAATCAATCATGTTGTCAAAACAGTCTTTTTGTATCATCTACCTACCACCACTTGTCATTAGAGATGTTTAAAGCTCCACTGCTGTAGAGAGTCTGATTTACACTCTGACATCTCCCACACTGAGCTTATTATAATTGTCTATAAACTGCCCTTTCACAAGCTTTAATTAGGAAATAACAAATGGTTCAGGAGCATGCTGTTAGGCAGTTTATTCTTTCTAAATTCAGTATTTCCACTGTATTCTACTGATCACAATGTCATGCTATGCAACAATCATGTTGATTTCTAAATTTTTACTTTAACATTTAAATCTCTTCATGACCTTCTCCCTTCTACTCCTCCTTCTCCTCTGCTCAAATACATTTTACAGCTTTCTGAATTGTTCTAGTTGCAATATTTCTAAGCTGAAACAGGAATAAGCTAAAAATAAGTACTGCACCATCAGAAAATGTTTATTTTATTAAAGGCCCACTGGAGAGGTGACTTTCTTGGTTACACACAGTACTCTCTGCATTCTAATACACCACTATAGCCTTACAATTTCACTGAGGACTTTAATAAAATTCTGAGATGAATTATATTGTTCAGTGGCTTGGAGTCACAAATTCCAGAAAAGGTTAGATAGTTCAATTAACTAGTCACCACATTGCCAGAGCTTATTTTATACAGTAAAATTAACACTGGGGAAATGCATCTATAGCAGCTGCTACAGACCACAGTGTTATATCAAACAAGGTCTGAAGAGATAATCAAGCAGATCCCAAAATAAATGGAGGAGGAAGTTCTAAAGGTTGAACATGAATGCAAGCTTTCAGATGCATATCTATGCATCTCTTGTTTGCAAAACTTTGTTTTCCATGTCTATAAATGGAATAGTTTATTTAGAGAAAAAGATTATTTGAACCTCTCTGATACAAACACTCCTGTGCTACCTATTTCCTCGAACTTAACAAAAGAATGTGGTTTAGTATTTATGAGGAATAGTCACAGCCTAGTCCACCTGCAATCAGTCACTGCTGTTTTGCAGAGGAATAAAGACTTCTAAACAGATTCATCACTAGAATTGCCTAACGATATTTCTGTTCTAAAACCTTGTTTCACTGCACAGCACTGATTGCAGCAACAAAAGGTTTGAATGGGCTCAAGATATTTCTCTATCTTGCTCAGATGCTATTTCTCATCTGAGAACTGGTTATTGTTCAGTTATGTAGTCCCCTTCTCTTCAGTACCAGGTCAGACTACTTCAAACCACTGTTAGAATTGTTTTGGAACCAAAGCAGCAGAGGAATGCATATTTGGTTCAAATGCCTTTCCCTTAGTGTTTCACAACCACTAGGTACTGTCTCATGTGTAAGAAGCTTCTGCACAGCTTGATGCCCAGCTGCATGTGGTGGCTGGCTCTCCACTTGGCATGGGCTCTCCAATGGCATTCTGCTGCCACAGGCACTTTTGGAAGGAAAAGTAGAGAAAGCATTAGGAGTTTTAATATTTTGAGTAGTCCTCCAGTCGAGCTTAGGCTCAGCAAAGACATAAGAATCAGCATGCGTATATTCATGGAGAACTCAGCAGCAAGAAGCACAAACGGCAATGAAGAGCATGTAGGCTTCCATGTTGTCTTTTATAGCGATATTCGCACTAGGGACAAAAGTGGATGCATTGCACGCTGATAACTTGTTGAGATAAAGATGCTGAAACAGCAACTTGCTTTGTCAATCCCTGACAATGTAGAATATTCCCCTGCTTGATAACTGATACTGTTTTCCTCCATGAAGACATATCTTGGGGTCTGTTCATAAAACCTAAAATCTGGCTCTATAATGGGTATTTTCCTGAGTTCCTTTCTGTGATTTTCATACAGTAAAAAAAAATGTATGCAGAAATACTAATACAATACTTCATTAAAACCACCATACAGCACCTTCCTTTATAATACACAAATATGCACTTATTTGACATATGAAGATAGATGCATTGTTATAGAAGCAGTGTATGGGAGTGCACTGTTGATCAAACTAAGCCTAACCTGTTGAAAATTGTATTTCTGCTTTGTTAGCTCCAATCATTCATCAACTTGCACACAAATTCAGTGAACATCTTTCTCAAAGGGTTCTTCAGGGAACAGAATACACAGCATGTTTTAAAAACTGATATATTTTGTTTTAATAAAATGTTTGGCTTTGTGTACATAGACTGATACACTCTGTCAAAATGTGTTAGATCCCTAGATAACTGCATAACACCAGAGTATTATTTGACACATTTTTGAAGTCTATTTTTATCTATTATTTTATTTATGTTTGGTGCTAGGTTTTATTTTTATTTATTCACATTTGTTACTTTCAAAGTTTAGTCCTGGCATTTCATCTGTGCATACTGTGTACTTTTGGCATGCTCAAAGGGAAACTGTTGGGATTGGTCTGTGTAATATTTGTGCTACCCCATGCATCCCATGGGACGTGGATCTAAAATGGTGTAATAGAGTTAGGTTGAGAGAGGGCCAGATTCAACTGTGTGCTGAATGACTTCCAAAGGATGGTAATTTTCCACTTTCCAGGAATGTCTTCATTTTGCAGATAAAGAACTGATTTCCATTTCTTCTAGATCTGACTCAAATTCTCATTTACTTATAAGGCCTATTTTAAAGCCTGTTTTTGTCTAGGTTTTGTGTTACTAAGTGTTATTATTCTTCTACACAAAATAAGTGAGAGTGAATATCTCAAGTATGAATTATTCTGTATCAAAACAAGAAGTAGTGAACCAATATGGAAATTATTTGTTTCCAAAGTTCCAAAGAATAAAAATAATGATGGAATTTTTGCATTCGAATAAATAACTGATTAGTTACCATTCTTTATAATCTCTCTGCTCTGCAGAATGTTCTACCAGATTGAGTTTCCCAAGGCAAAAATACAGTTCTAGCTTATAACTAATTTCCTGAATCCACAGGAACACCAATACAGAGGATACAGGCAATAAACCATCTCACAGAATTCTAGAATAGCCTTCCTTTTTACAACTGGAGTTTTTTGCTCTGGCCTGTTTCGGCAGACGGACTCTGACTGCAACTATCATTTCCTGAATACCTTGCTTACTCCTCATTACAGTACATATGCTTTTTTAGCAGAAAGATTTATTATACTTGCAACAATACTTTACAAAGTCCAAGAAGCAAAATTCCGTATCATTTGGAAGGATCCGTCTGAATCAGTTTAAAGGGCCCCAAATGGCCAAATTCTGTAAACATTGTATGTTGAGACTACTACGTGAAATCCAAGGCAAGTATAACAAACTCAAAGGAGACTCTCTTAGTGTTCAGAAACCCATACTATTTTAGATACACAATTTACCCCAAACAGTATCACTTGTAAATTTTTGTATTACTCTATACTATTCCAGTAATCTGCACTGAGAAATCCCTATTTTTAATATGTAAACAAATGGAAGAATATGAAAAATTGCCCTTTTATTTCATTCTAATATTCAACTACTCCTTCATATTCAGAGTTCATATCCTCAATTCCTCAAAATCCCTTTCTTATAGGTGAACAATGACAGCTTGACAATGCATGTATTTCTGCCATATATTACAATAATAGCACATTTTTCCTGTGAATGCATGTGTATCTCAAAAGTCCTAAATGAAGTTTCTCTGCGTTATGAAGGTACACAGAGTGAACTGTACATCAGATGTACGTCTGTTCCTCCCAAATGCACGACAAAGGCTCTGGATACATAATGTACAACAGCTGTCACAGATGTAATGCCTGCACAGAATACTTCAGACAGATATGTGCACTAGTATTCACTATAGCAGATGTACTGTTTATTGTGAAATTTATCTGAAAAAGTAGCTTTTGTAAGTGAAGAACTTCCTGCCTTTCAGTATATGTAAGGTAGAGAACAGATGCACAAACCCATTCCCTCCGTGGGTGCTTTTAAGGCTATCAAAAATTCCTTCCAGGAATTCAATTTTCTGAAAGGCAGTAAAAGCATAGAGAGGCTTAGAATTCAAGATAACATGAGAGCACCAAAATATGGTGAAGTCTCTGAAAACACTGAAAATTTAATGGATTCAAATAAAGTGAGAGAAGGAAGCAGGGATATTATTTTCCTGTGATCTTTGTTTTCTTCCCTCATTTTTCCATTCTGCTGTGCAATCTCAAGCACAAGTACGTATAGTCCTAATTAGAGTTGGAAACCTTCACGGGGACGAAGAGCTGTGCCAAATGACACCACAAAGCTTCAAATCTGTAAGGCTAAATACCCCCATAAAGTCGTAGTTAGATATGTCTGCACAGTCTTTTGCAGAGGGATGCGAGCTCGCTGGTTGTGAGCTGAAGAAAAGCCACATAGCAGTGACATTAAGCTCAAGTTAATAAGACCTGCTGGGAGGTATTTGCTGCAAAGGAAGAGGTAGACGGGCTCGCTCTTTCTGCTTCCAATACGTTCCATGTTGACTTTATGAGCTTTTTAAACAAAAAAAGCACGGAAGTTTTGGTGGGCCATGTGAGGAAATCATATAGTAGCTAAACAGTAGCAGAAGGGCTGATGGCTGTAAGGATCAGGACCAAAGTCCTAAATGAGTGACAAATAAGCACTGAGAATCAGTGGAAGGTACTACAATGTCAGGATGCTGAAAACTAGATGGATTACAGAGCCCATCGGTTTTGATAAATAGCTCTCTTGAAATAAAGCTGTTATACCTTATTGGATAAAGCACTGGTTGCTCTTCAGCTGAACAAACAGGTCAAGTACATGTCCAGGCAAATATCTGTTCTTCAACATTAAAGAGAGAGCTGCAACTCTGTTTCTTCTCTCTGTCAGTTTGCTTTTGGATCCATTTTGACTTCTTCTGTACTTGCGGGGATTTAAGTTGGACGTATCAGAGCTGGAAGAGCCATTTAACCATGTCTCAGTAATGTGTGTATACCTCATTCAAAACTGGATTATTGATTGGAGTCATTTCTGATGTATATTTACACTTTGCACAAGGAACACAGTCCTGATACCATTGATTAAGCAAATATACTAGTTTATTAAATGATACAAATCCAGAGAGGGGCTCACCGATTCGTGGTTTAGCACTCACAATCTATTTATCCTGCCAAAATGACACATTTCTAAGGATTTTACACCTAACTGAACTCTGCTATTTTTTTCTAGGGGTTTCTATGATACCCAAGCTACAGTGGGTAAGATTTATAAGAGCACACAATGTTTTAAATTTATGTCATATCTTTCATCCTGAGATATTTCAAAATCTTAAATTACATTATAATTTGGACAAAGATAATTTATTACACCTCTGTAGTACAGTCCTATTCTATGGTGGGATGAACTAAACGTTATTTCAAAGACCACAGCACACCAGGTTTGAGGGGAAAAAAAAATAATCCTGAAGTGACTGTTAATCTAAATGCAGATTAATATCAAGAGCAAATAATTTGGGTATATAGCTTGCTTTCAGGATTGACTAAGGAAGTCCAAAACAATTTCTCACAGGCTGCTAAATGCCAGTTGGTGGGGGGCTTTTTACTTATTTGTTTGTCTTTTATATGAAGAAAGACTTTTGCCTACCTGAGCTAGCCCAAAACTGTCAGTTGCTCCACAGTTCCTGCAAAAACCACTGAGATGTACAGATCCTGAGAAGTATTTGAAATTAATATTTGAAACCATCTGGTCAAGAAAAATATACTGAAGCTTGACAGAAGACAAGTGGCGGGAGACAGAGGTGTAATTAATTCAATTTTAGTACACACATAGAGGCAATACTAAGGCGTGACTAGGAAAACCAAGAATTTAATTTCTCTGTTCCAAACTTTCTGCCACTCTCTAAGAATAACTATGACTACTGCTGTCTGAAAATGCTTTCAGCAAAAGCCTTAACGTTCCAAATGATCCTGCAAATCTCATTTCTGTATGCTTTTTAAGTTGTTTAGTTCTGAATCAGCAGTCTAAAAGTGTGTTTAAACACTGCAGGTAACCATTTCCCATGGAACAAATAGGGAGGAAATCAGGTTACAGCGAGGGCACCCAGCAGGACTCTTCTACTGTCTACTCAGTGTCAATGTAAACTGATTCCTTTAAGAAAGACACTCAGGGAGAAGTGAACAGATTGTGGGAAACATGTTCTGCATGCAAGAAAGAGCAAAGAGATGGAATGCTGGATACTATGAGATAATTATGCACAGGGAAAAAAAGAAGAATCAGACAGGATAGCAACAGAATAACAATATTTCAGGAGATGGGAGCTGTACAAACTAGGCTGACTTGCAGCAGCACAAAGCGGATAATAGATGAGAATCCTCTCTTTCACTTCTGTGCTCACTTACTAATTCTTTCATGCAAAATAACTGCCACATTGCAAGCTTCTGATGGTTTCTTTATCATTGTTCAGGTTAGTAAAATTACTGTTTTTGCCAAGCATTCAGTTACGAACTAAATAAGAAACATACTACAGAGAACCATAAATGTTTATGCATTAAAATAAACCACTTTCAGACTGACCAAAAAATTGATTATGACAGCTGAAAAATTGAGAAAAGTTTGCTGTAATAAGCACAGAAAAACACCTAGAAAGATGACAAGCAGACACAAATCTTAAATGTAGGTAGCCCAATACCTCTCTGCATGTGACCTTCACTAAGCTATACGGTGACTATAAGAAACAGTATCTCCCCAGGTACAATCTCATAACACATCATGTCACACACTACAAAAAAAGTGAGAGCAATCAAAGGAGAATGCAACTGGAAATGTGATTCACTGATACAATATCAAGCTGCTTAAACAGGACTCAAATAGTTCTAACAACCTAGCAGAACAGAACACATTTAGACTATCAAAAGAGTGGGATTACTTTAGTGATTAATATGAGATACTGTTACTCTTGACACTAAGTTTTATTATTTTGCAGTGCTGTACTATAGACTCATTAAAGAGGTTACAAAAGTGATGCACAGCCAACAGAAATGACCCATCAGAAACCCTCCTGGAGCTAACCAGCTTCTTTGGATACTGCAACAGCACCTGGAGGAGAGGGCTCTGTGCACACAAGGACGAAGACTGGAATGCTACCACGATCTTATCCATATGAGTGAGCTGAGCACAGACTAATGGTAAAGGAAAAATAAGTTCAACTGTTCTCTAATTTCAAATCCACTTGATTATTATGGTTTTGAAATTTCAACCCTTGATGCGTTTCTTTTTTAGTAGAGATAATATAATTATAAGAAGAAAGGCTGAAAATATCTATTGGGAAAAATGTGGTAAAAATGGAGCAGGGAAACAAAAGCTACTGACAAACAGAAAAAGTACTTTATATATCTATATCTATCTCAAGCAGAGAGCACGGTGCATAAGAGAGTTAACTGACCTGGGGCAGCTGAGGACTCTGAGTATCCTTTTTCCTTTCCTGCATATGCACAAGAAAAAAATACCTTTAAACTGACTCATCCTTGAAACAAACATAAGGCTTCCATGGTAGGCAAAAAAATCTAGTCAGATAAGTTCTCAAACCTTAAAACAGATGACCTCTCCTTGTCTGTTTTAAATAATCAGTAAGCCTATGGCAAGGTCTGAGCTTCTGTTTATCTTACTTCTGAATCTGCTGCTTTCCTTCTAAAACCTCTATAAACAGAGCAACAGCACAAAGCCAAACAGTGGTTTGAGCACTGTGCTGCAATACATGGCATATCAAGAAAATAAAACCTAGTTTTAGACTGTGACAGAGTGAAAGCTATGATTTTGCTACTTTGAAGCTTTTGCTTCAAGAAAAAGGAAGAGGACCATAGCACAAGTCATCACTAGACAGAATTCTGAGATTCTCCCACCTCATTCACAAATTCAAGTTATCTCAAGAGCATGAGGACAAGGTAAAATAAAATAAAAAAGGAACACAGTAGATCCTCACCAAGGAATGGCAGCTGCGTAAATACCACTGTAACTACAGGTTCCCATTAAGTCACACAAATAACAGAGGATATACATCCTGCTGTGGCTACAGAATGTGAAAGGTAAGGGGTAAGTACAGCACATGCTAGTAACCTCAATATAATACAAATCATAGATTTCAAAATTGGAAAGGTTTCAGAACTAATGAAGTGAGAATAAACAGGAACTCTCTGCATTACTGAAAAAACAGTCAACAAAATTAGGGAGCAAATGAAACACTCTGGAATGGCTAGTAATTATAGAAGCTTACAAATGGCAAGTGTGATACTCAATCACAAAGAGCCAGCAACAGAAGAAGCCCCGATATTGTAATTGCAGGGAAAGATAATCGTGTGTATAATAAAGTAACAAAGAAAATTGTGGTAACCAGGAGATCAGAAAGGATTCTGTAAAGGGTAGTACAAAAGAGGGAGTAATACAGAATAATTTCAGACACCAAAATGAGGAAGCTGGGGAGAAAGAATGGTAAGGGAGTAGGAGGGATTTTATAACATGCTTGATAGATTTTTGTTTTGTTTTGTTTTAAAGACCAAGCTAATTAGACACTGAACAGTCGTCTAGAACAAAGGTTAAGCATCAGCTGTTAAGACAGAACAGAGCACTCAAGGTGAGCCTATCACAGGTTTGCAAGTTGCAATAAAAGATAAAAGGAAGATGATGGAAGGCTGGCTTGAAATTTTAGGGACAGAAATAACATATGAAGTGAAAATTTCTCCTGTGGTTTTGTAATTGTTGGAAACAAGTGGTACCCGTATCAGTCATGGACTATATCTTCTTGATGCACTTTTAAAAAGAACGTAACATGGTGCAATAACTTACTGTTAATGGAAATATTTTTGAGTATATACAATAATTAGAATAACATCTGAGTAAGTCAGAAGAACTTTGTCTTGTAAAATGTAGTTGGCTTACTTTCCTGCTGCTTATGACATGGTTCCTGGAAATGTGATTTGGACCAAATATTCATATTTATGCAGATCAGGACCTATACACCTCAGCTCCAAAGCAGAAGGGGAAATGGATCCTACATGGAAGAGAATTATTCTGGGTAGCACTCCATTCCATACATAATAATCCTTTATTTTGTTATCATTTGCACCAGTAAATTACGACTCTTCTACAGCAGAAGAATTTAACATCTTTTTTTGCAGTCATATCATAAGTATAGGCGCATTAGTTGGAAGAATGTCAGTGGAAACTCAGCACTGTATAAATACCAGAAACAAACGCTGGTTCAAACAGTTCTCTGTTTTGTGTGATCACTCAAACAATTCACCCCGGTCACTGATCGTGCTTCTGGGCAGTGTCATTTTGTAAAGGGCTTCTTCATCAACTTCTACAACCATGTTGCACTAACTGCTTTAGGCTGTACTTGGGCTCTTCCCTGATGTCAAGAGGAGGGCTGCCTTATTGCTGCTTTTTATGTCTTTCACTCAAATACAGTGGTGTTTGATGGATTTATACTATATGTATTTACTAGAAATGTCTGCACTTCTAAAACCTTATAAAGATTTTCAAAGTATCATATTAAAATAAATAAAAGTATCAGCAAGTTCAGTGAGATTACCTGTATGTTTTAAAAAAATGTTTCAACATTTTTTTCTAAGAATCGTTTTACTAAACATAACAGAAATATATGTATACATAATTCATTTTATCTGAACACATATTGGTCATTGAAATGCAACTTATCTTTATTTTGAGAGCCTAAATGACCTCAGTTGTTCTTTCCTTGACATGTTGCAAGGTGATACATTTCTGCTGCAAGAATTACAGACACTAAATTTCTCACTAAATATATACACTTTCATATCTTTTTTCCTTGGAATATTTAAAGATATTAACTTTTTTTTTTTTTTTTTTAAGTGACAGTTACAATTTATAGTATCATAGAAAAATCCAGGCTGCAAAGGATGTCAGGATGTTGCTAGTCCAAACGCTTGTTCAAAGGGGGGCTGGCTATGAGATCACTCAGATTACCCAGCACTTAACCTACTCATGTCTTGAAAGCCTCTCAGGATGGAGACCGCACAAACTCTCTGCACAGCCTGTTTCCATGTTTGACTGTCCCAACAGTAAAAAAAAAAAAAAAAAAAAAAAAAAAAGGTAAAAAAATACTGTCCTTCTATCCAGTCAGAGCTGCTCTGCCCATTGTCTCTCATCTTCCCACCATGCACCACTGTGAAGACACTCACAGACGTTGGAAGGCTACTACTCGGTCTCCTCTAGACCTTCCCTTCCCCGGGCTGAACAAGCCCCCTGCTCTCAGTCTCACTGCACAGGGCATGTGCTCCTGCCCCTTGACCAGCTTGGCAGCCCTCTGACGACTTCACTCGGGGTAATCGACGTCTGTCTTGTACTGGGTGACAGGGGACAAAACTGAGCGCAGTAATCTAGACATGGTCTACCAGCATCTGAGCTAAAGGCAGGTAATCACTTTCCTTAATGTTCTGGCTGTGCTCCTGTTCCTACAGCCCAGGTTGCTGCTGACCTCCTTTGCTGCCAGCCCATGCTGCTGGCCCATGTTCAAGTTGCTGCCAGTTGCTTTTCAGAAGAGCTGCTCCCCAGCCAATTGGTGCCCAGCTTGTATCATTGCAAAGGGTTCTTCTCTCCCAGGTATAGACCTTTGCATCGGTCCTTGGTTGATTTCATAAGGTTTCTGTCTGCCTGTTCTTCTAGCCTGTCTATGCCCCTCTGAATAGCAGTGTGTATCTTCCAGTTCCCAGAAATTCCTGTCACTGAAAACGATGCGAGGTAGGTCTCATTAGCTACAGACAGTTAAATTGCTTATTTGATAGAACAAATAAAATTGCCACTACCTTAAACAGGTAATTCCACATATGGAATTTAATTTGAATGACTGATAACTAAATTCACCTGCATGCATATAAAGAAGATGAGAAGAAAGACTATCAAGTACAAATCTGTGCTAAAATGCTACCCCTAAAATGAGGGGCAGATCCTGAGTCCAACAGCTCACTTCTCTGCTGATAGTGCTCCAACTGAATCCAGAGTATTGTACATATGTAGAACTGAAGTAACGCAGTGGGGGAATCCAACACAAAGCATACACATTTGAGGTGTGGTACTGCAAGTGCAGTATTTCTGGAAAACCAAATTGGTGAAACCTGGAAAATGACTAGATACATAAAATATCAAGCTGCAAAGTCAGTTAAGTGACGGGTAAATTAAAGCACAACAGAACAAGGATGCTGATTTGGTTCAAAATGCTATGTCTGCAGCAAGAACTATATAAATAAATTGGCAGGCAGGTGCAGACAATTCATATAGAAGACGACAACAAAACCAGCAAAGTTATGAAATCATGAGTTCTTATTACAATTCTCTATGACATTTTTTGACCTTCTTGAAACTATTTATATTAGGGAAAACACCAGAACACTGACCACACATAACTATTTGGTTGTGCAGTCCTTGGAGACTGTAGTCTAAGACTACAGTCAGCAGACCTGCTGACTTCAAGCCCTGTTAGCCGGTTTATGGTTCCATGGGTTACGTCTGACCTGCCAAAACATCTCTCTGACCTGCTGCCATTCACTTTTCTAAAGAATTCACAAAGGCAAACAGCAGGATGGTGAAGTATCCAATTTATGCTGGTGGCTCAGAAGTTGTTCCCAACAACCTTCATTCCTACAGACATGGTCAGAAGATGCAGTCATGACAGGAACTCTTGTATGTTGATTAGAAGATGAGCCAACCTCTAGGTAGTAACCATTAACCTGTCATTGGAGCCTTGAGTGGCTCTGTACCAGCCTTTACCACCTGCTTTTGCAAGAAAGACTGGAAGACCTAGCATGACTGGTGGCAGCGTTATCCAGTACTGGAATAGGCTCCAGTCACCATCCCTGGTGGTATTTAAAAGAGATGTAGATGTGGTGCTTAGGGACATGGTTTAGTGGTGGAGATGGGCAGGGCTAGGTTAATGGTTGGACTCAATGATCTTAAAGGTCTTTTCCAACCTAAATCATACTATGATTCTATGACTCTTTGACAAACAGCTAATGTCATGGTTGTTAGCTGAGATGAAATAAAGAAGAAAAAGAGAGAGAGAGAGAGAGGAAAAGGAAGAAAAAAGTAGGTTGCTCCAACATCTGCAAGACAAAAAATGCCACAACTGTAATACTGCTGCTAAAAATGTCTAAAGGAACTTTCTACAGGAATGACCAGACACACAGAAATGACCAAGTCAGGAAGTTTAAGAATGTCCTGGCTGGAAATAATTCCATCCTTAACTGAGACAAAATAATACTGCATTTATTCCCAGTCCAATTTGAGTAAACTGAAAACATCTTCATTAAAAGTGGCTTAACCTACAAGGTATAATCTTATACTGCAATAAACCAGGAATTTACTTACAGTCAATTATCCCATATCAGCTGGGGGCAGGTGGGGGGGGAGGGGGAGGATGAAATTCCCAGCTGAGCGTCAGTAATTTCTTAAATAGCTGAAACTCATTTGCTTGTTATAGTCCAAACATCATTTAATTACCATAACAGTACAGAACATGTGGCAGTTACTGACCAAAATCTCCAGTTTAATTCTCTGCAGTCCACATATGCCAGGTATAAACCAAGAGTGAATTTAGCTTCTGAAAGGTACTATATATGCAACTCTACGCCCAGCATCCTAACGATTTTTGAGAGTTTCTGTGAGGAACGACTTGAATAAAAGTATAAGGAATTCGGTACCTTGAAGAAACGAGCCTACTTTAAAAGGTAAATTCTGTGTGCCTTGCATATGTAGAACTCCCCTAGACACGTTTCAAATGAGCCCTGCTGTTACCGCATTCACACTGCTTTATTCACAGTAAGGAAAAAAGAAATGTAAACATGAAAGATCTTTAGAAAGTATACTTCCTTAGAGATTTTTTTCCTCTCTATATGTCAACTTCTTGTTCCATTTCCTCTAAGCTTGTTTTTTGTTTTCTTTGCTGAAAGGAGTTTAAGCCTGATTGCTTCAAAGAATGCCAATAATCACATATCACTATCCACAATATCTTAGAGGAAGCCCTAGTGTATGTAACTGCATTACCTTTCCAACATTTTTGATCAGAATAGTATAAAACTGCTGTTTCTCATGTCACAGAGGTTAGATTTCTTGTGAGTTTGTATGAAACAGCTAGTAAAAAGTAACTATTATCTGAATCCAAATACACAAAATAATCCTAAGTGGCTAGCATTTTACTGATAGTCTGTGAGACATGATTGTGTAATTTACTGAATCCAGCCACTAAATGACAACATAAGCTGGAACTGTGTGAACAATTCTTTTCAGAGCTGTATGACTGCAAATTGTCTGAAAATTGCAAGCAAAGTAGGGGGGGGGGGGGGGGGGAACCCCAACAGAACAACAACAAAACCCTCCCAAAACAAACAAATAGCTGTTTTGAAAATCCAATTCAGAATAATACTGCTCCACCCAACTGAAGTGACTTCCACTCTTCCCTTCAAATGCTTACGTGTGAATCCAGCAGGGTACATTTCAGAGAAATTACACATGTAGCTCAGATAGAACAGTAGAAAGTCACAGGAAGTGACATTTCTTTGTGTGCTGTATGCCAGTGTTAATATGTGAGATCAAGATGACAGGACAAACTACAGTAAATAAAGATACAGCAGCATACGTGGAGAGATCCAATCCTATAATCCCCCCAAAGACTCCAGAATACAGACATTATTTACACTGGTTTGTAATAGAAAATAACTTGCTTTTTGCTGGTAGTGGTGATTTTTGGTTGTTTTTTTTTTTTTCCAGCAAGCAAAGCATAAGCATTTACTCAAAGCTGAATAAAATTTACTTAACAATTAGAGTTATTAGTACTTTGTGAGAGCCAAATCAAACATAAACCAAGCAGGTGTAACTTACACGAAAGATCATCCTCAAGTTTCATATCAAGACATTGTACCTCAAAGTCAGGAAGAAGGTGAGCCAACAAGAATTTTGTACACAGGGGTTGATTCACTGTTCTTCACCCCTAGTATAAATGAAGTGAAAAGTTGCCACAAAACATTAGATTTATTCTGGTTCTGCTTGAACCTACGTAAACACAAACAATGACACAAACACAGGCAGATATGACCTTTCACTAACATCAAATTCAAAACAGGATGAGAGGCTGCACAGATCATCACTGTTTGTTCCTGGAATGGCTGTTTGTGTCCAGGGCCCTGCAGGATAACCAAGGATCCAGATACAGACTTCAGTCTGGGAAACTTGGCTGATGTTTCCAACTACTTCACCTGGTCTAGTAGAAGATACTACCTCTTCTTTGAGATTCTGCTTTTCTTATGTCCTTAGGCAACATCCATGCCAATGTTACTCATCAGGCGACAACCAAAGCACACGATATATCCCAATTTAACTTTCTTCCCCTTCACTGTATGTTTGAGAAATAGCTGGCTAGCTGGGCCTGTGGGAACGTCTTGCACCTGAAGGATCCTCTCGGCAAATTACACAGCTACGACTGTCACCGCAGAGGCAGCTGTCCGGAACTGCAAATCAGCTTGCAAGAGGTTTCAAGATCCTCCTATCTAATCTTAGCTACACATCATTTACAACCCTACTACAAAATACCAAATCAAAGCAAGATGCATGTGTTTTACAAGCCTTTTACAGCAGGCAGGTAGGCATCAATTATACTAAGCCATCATTTACATCCAATGCTTTCTATCAGCTAGGTTTGCATTACTGTTGATTCCGGTTCTGAAGCAGTTATTTCAAACAGTATTCAAAGGTAGGCAGCAAGCACTGTCACCTATGTATTTGCCTTGCAACTCGTTGTTTCAAATTGCTAGATCACGCTACAGGCAGACAGAAAGAGAGCTGAACACTGCTGAGTGACAAGGTCTGCAAAGTCCAGAAATCTCTTTCAGCATTTCTTTGAGGTGACTCAAAGCCCTTACGGGGCTTTGCTGCACATGTCCCTTCAGCCCATCTCCTTGGGGGTCGTACACAGCACAATACACAACAGCACTATCACCACTCAACACCACTTCCACTACTGATTTTAGACCCCAAATTTTCTTTAGTTCACAACAAAGTTAGAATAACAGCAACAAAAATGGTGTAGCAGCTGACTTAAACACCTAAATCTCAACTTTTCCAGAAAAGCTTCAGAACTGGAGTTGCCTCTGTATGCTCTCAGTACCTGCCAATTCCACTTTCAAGTAAAATCCATGATACTGAGTATTCTTGGGGACAAAGACTATCAGTCTGTGATCCTGATCTCAAAGCACTCCCACAGTGTGGAATAGGGTCTTGGGTTAGCTCACTCCAGTGTGAAAAGCTGATCACAAAAATCACAGCAGAGTCCTGATTACCTGCCTCGTATTAGAGGGAGATTTTAAATCAAGTATTTAATTTGTGACATTTCTTAGTGGAAAGTGAACAATGGAAAATATTGAGCACAATTATTAGTTTGCATTGCACATACAATTATTCCTCCATAATAACACAGTTGTGACTATTTGAGAAAACAAATTTTTAAGCTTGTACATGTGAAGATGCACAGGAAATATTTTAAATTCAATTTCCATGAGCTCATTTGAATTAATTGAGTTGTTCAAATATTATTCAAGTTAGACTCATCTTATTGGCAACAGAAACAATGCCATGTGACTTATTATTTTAGATTTCTGCATCTAATCAGTGCAGCTGGAAAAGTGAATATTGAATTAACAATTGATCATTAATTCATGACAAATGGTGCTGAATAAATCCGCTGAGAAAACAACTGTGAACATTCACTCTTCTGGCAAGTGAACACTCACTCTTCTCTCCATCAGCTGATAGGGCCAAAATCTGCCTCATAAATTTCAGACTATACATTCAGCTCTAAGTTGCAGATTAATACTGACAAAGTGGAATTTCATTTTGACACTTCATTTTCAGTGGGATGGTCTGAGAAACTGTTTTGTAGGTTCCAGCACACATCTCAAGAGATCTTTTAAACATGGAGTACCTGATGTTACACAAGGGAACAAAATTTCTTTTCAGTTCACTTAATTCCATCAGCTTTGATTAACATTTCAGGATATTGCTCCTTCCTGTCTGAACAGACACAGCTTAGTATTGCTGTATGTGTGCTAAGCCGTCCTGCTGAAACCCTCTTCTTCTGCCTGTCGCTGTGATGTCCGAGATGGCAGCCACCCCTAAACACTCGACCCCTCCCCTCTAACAGTCATTATTTTGCCTTCAGTTTGAAAGTTTAAATTAAATTACAATTTAAAATGTTTATGCTGATTGAACTTATTTCAATAAAATTAGTTCGAAAACAAAGACAGAAGAGAAATCAGAGGGGGCAGCCGCCTCCACCCACACACTAGCAATAGGGAGCTGAGGGCTGACTCAGGGTGCTAACTCCGTTAGCTAGAGAAGCTGTAGTTGGGAGACAACATTGAAGTGGATCTTTAAGCTATAGCTATAACACTTCTTTTCATACAAGATGGACCCTTTCTAGCTATTCCTTATTAAAAGCATCCACGTGGGAAATCATACACAGGACTGTAGCAGTAAAGCTGCACCAATACAGCTATGTTGGTAAATCACTTCATTTAGACAAGCTGTAAATTTTTTTCTCCATATATAATTCTGCTAAAATCAATGTATTATCAAATTTACTTCAGGGGAGAGGTAACTAGACTAATTGGCAATTGACGAGACTATCTAAGCTAAAACACTACAAGCCTGGTACGCTTTGCCAAAAAGGTTGTGTCTAGGGAACTTTTACTCCAAAGTAGTTCTGAACAGCACAGCTATTGCTACAATGCAGAGAGAGCTTGGGGAAAGAAAAAAAAGAAGTGAACACACAGTTGTACACACAGACACAAAAAGATATCTGGAATCCATCATTCTCCTCCTAATTGACAGCTAGTTAAAGCCAAATGCTCTCTGATCCAGTTACATTTGTCGGTTTTGGATGTCTTTATTGGCAGAAGACCTGCAAACACCAGCCGGTCATAATTAGAAGCATGTGAACTGGATGAAATTCAGTTTGCCATTAACTTTCAGACACTTGCATTCAGCTAGCATAATGGCTTAGTGACTTAATCATGTATCCCACAGCATGGAGCTGTGGAATTACATGCTTTCTTAAACCAGCAAGGCATTCTACACTAAATAGAGATGCAAGTGTCTGGGCTTTAGTCTGGCCTCAAGGAAAAAAGCAAAGCAAAGATACTGGAACTTTCTCAATGCTATACTAGTAAACCATAAAATCCCTAAGTGGAGAAATGTTTCTGTTTGGTGAAATCTGTAACTCAGATACCCAATAAACATTAGCTCAGAGGATATACACGAATTAGGTCAAGCTGGCAACAGCGATGTCAAGCCACAAAGTCATGAGGGAGTAGGGAGGTTTGCAACTGGCTCAACCTGTTTTCTCAGTCTTTGGCTAGTAGGTAACATGAGCCTCCCTTACATTGCTCATCATCACAGAAATCACCATTGCTCTTCCTATCAACTCAGACTGTAACAAAGTGCAATATTACCCTTGAGCATGTTATTTTCCTGGTGTATCGCCCACGGGGACAACAGCTACCTACCCATCCTCTGCCTCTCCCTGTTCTGTGAGAGAGAGTCTGAAACTTCTGCACCTTGAGGAAAACTGGCTCTTCTACCAGACAGATTACAGCAGCTAACTTTGGTGGTTTGGGTTTTTGTTTTTGTTGGGTTTTTGTTTTGTTTTGGTGGTTTTTTTAAATACAAGTTGAGCAAAGAATTCCTAGCTTAATCCATTTAAAAAAACCCCAACCAACCAAACACATATTTCAGAGTGAGCTGCACTCCAAGGCTTCTAGGCATAGGTAGCATCCCACAGTGGCAGCTTCACCCCTCTCCTACGAATGGCACGTCTGCACTGTTGACCACAGCTTTCAAAAAAACAATGCAAAGCTGACCATTGCAGATTCTACCCTTGAGTTTATTCATGAGCTGTTAGGAACATTTTAATTCAAACAATCTTATTTGCTTTCAGAAATAAAAAAGTGAAACATAATACAACTGCAGCTAAGCTGGTTGCCCTCATCAAAGCCACCTACCATTTATTCTAATAGAACAGTCTTCAAACCAAATCTTGCTCTCGTGTACTCATTCTGAAAAAAGCTTTACTGAAATGATAAATGGGGGCATTGATGCAAAACTCCAAAGGAAGTTAGACTCTGATGCTCACTTAGGTGAGAACTGCACAAGCATATCAGGAAGAAAAAAATCCGACCCTTAAAAAAAAAGGTTACAACCCCCTACAAAAGACATTAGAGAACACTACTTGTATTGGCAATCAGCATTGCACTAACTGTTGAAAATCACACTGCCTCTCTACATTGCCTGTGGCACAAATGCAAACTCACAAGCATAGACAGATCTAATATATGATTCACTGAGGAAAAAAATAACTATTACTTATTAATCGTTTAACAATAACTTTTATGTTAATTGTTACGACTGAGTAACAAATAGTAATTACTACATCTTGATAAAGCTGAAAACAAGCCATGCAGACTTAAAACATGGAATTTCACAATTCTAATGCAGTTTAAGGATTCTGAAAAAAAATGGGACATACATATTTCAGAATAGGACTGTATTTCTCCTAAGTAGGATTACAATTGTGCTCAGTCTATAGTAAGAGTCTCACTGACTTCAGCAGAAGGAGAACTGCACAAACATTGACTACTTCTGAAAAGTCAATGCTATTTATTCAGAGTTTTCTGCACTGGGTACCTAGGAGATTTGCACATGAAGGGAAGCAGCATCTGCCTACTTTTCTGTACTATATTGAAAGAAAACACCCTAGTTCGCTCCTGTTGAAGGAGAAGTAAGGGACATGAAGCCAAATAAGGCATAAACCAAAACCAGAGGCTTTGAAAAACCTGAGAATTCCTAAGGGATGAAGCACAGTGATGCTCTCACTATACAAGGTATTGTGTGCAGCTGTAGCTACGTTAGCAACCAGCACCGTGCAATACTGATGGATCTGTAGAGTGGGACAGCTAGTGATGTGCACCTGACAGTTGCAATACAAGCCTTTTGAGTCAAATCGACTGGACTGAGCACCCACTTGCAGCTGGAACACTTCCAGTGCATTTCTGGACCCCTCTTACACGTGCTGGGCTCAGTCCTCTCCAAGAGCAAATACTAGTTTCTCTCCTGGACTTGTGCTAGTGGCTTATCTGCCCCCAAGTTCCAGAAAGCTGCCCAGAGAAATCAGGGTGTAGTTACCAATAGTAGTTTGTGTTTAGATTTGTAGAAATACATAAATAACACATATCTGCTTACAGTAGAACAACTCAAGAGACATGAAGGAAGAGTGTTATACAAGTACGCAATCAATTCAGGCAGAAGTTTATATGGTATTAAGTTTAGTGAATGTTGACAGATTATAAAGAGGCCCAGATGAGTGAATGCTGTAAGGAACCACACAAATGCCAGCAGCAATGTAATATAAGTTACTGCTGCCTGACCTCAAGAACTAACCATATTTGCTTGTAGGAATGTTAGGTTAAAATCCTCTACAAACTGCTGGAGAGGGACACATTTTATACTCCACCTGTCTGATCCACCACCATACATTATATATTCTGTTTTCTGTGAGAAATGCGAACATACTATGATAAAAGTTAGCTGATCCCACCACTATACTTAAGAAAAAAATACTTTAAAGAGGCAGAGAAGCAATGAAGACAAATCACATGGAGGCATCACTATCTAACGAGCAGAGAACTGGCATGTTCCTGGAGATCTGAATTCTTTTCTCGATTAAACAGTAGGAGTGGACTGTTTTGCAAATATTTAATTTTCAAGCTTCTAATTACAGTGGCTGAGTTTTTTCTCCTGAGAAAACAGGTGTTGACACAAGATCTGACAGATCCTAGCAACTGGCATTTGCTGGTCCCTTTCTCAGTTTTACAAACACACATGGAAAAAAGGAAAATGCATGATCTAAACTAAGAGGCAAATATTTGGGCTGTGCATCAAGAATTTTTTTGATCTATGTTTGCACCATGAGCTGTTCATAATCTGGCTCAGTTCTTCCAGAGATGGAAGTTCCAGCATGCCCCGTTTTGAAATGGCATTATCCTGGCTAAGAAACCTTTCACACATGGGTCAGTTAATAAGAAGTAATTAAATACATCCACAATTAAATCATTTCAGTGAGAGGGATTTAATCTTGTCATTTTCCCTAGGCACATCAAAAAGGGAAATAAAATGCACAGAAGAAAATATAAAGATATTTGTTGTACTTCAAAAAAGCCTGAAAATCTATGATGCTTCCAGTTCAGATTTAAACTATAAACGTAAGTAAAGTCAAATTTACAGCCTAAAGTATATCCTAGCTAATTTGCATGCTCTAATACTGCTAAAATTTTAATGCATTTGATGGAAGCAGGATAACCAGGAAAAATGCTACCTATTGCACATTGTTTTCCTGCACTGCCTACATGTAGCTAATTACAGCCTCCCTGCCTTCACTCTAAAATTTTTTGCTTTTGTGGGTTTTATTCATTGTCCTTAATGTTGTTTAAATGTAAGGGTTTGTCTGAATTACCATTTTATTGTAGTATTAAACTTGTGTTGAGACATGTTAATAGCACTGTGTTATCAGATGTCAGTCAGTTCAGTCATTAATACATGTAACCACTATATTTAGTTTATTTCTGTGTCGTGTGTGTCGTCCCCCCCCCCCCCCCCAATATTATTTGCTTATCTGCTGGAACTGTTGTAGTCTATCAGCTAAATAGATGCATTCTTTGGTTTGAGTACTAATTTGGAAATGAACAGTACTTACCCATTGTAGTAGCCTATTGTTTATATTCCTACTGAGATGTTTTTGAAAGTGCATTTTTGGCACAAAGCACTAAAAGCTCTATGGGCTGGCTACTGTATACACACACTAAATCCATCCTTTGTTCATGCTTCTGCCGCAATAACATAAAAAATCAACTAAGTATGTTTTACACTAATAAAAAGTGCAATGGCTGATGAACCTGCTTTGCCTCAGTTTTTTTCTGGTGTTGAAATATTATTATCCATTACCCCTCCTTTCCCCTCATTAGATCAAGAAGACTCTATTAATATAATCTAGATGCTTTGATATCCTCAAATGAAAGATGATAGTTCTTGACATCAAAGTGTCTCATGTCTGCATCACACAGCTCAATCCCAGGCACAGGTAGCCCATCCTGCAAGTGCACTCTGCAGCTGAAAGTTGACCAGCTCGGCTGTAGGCCATGCTGTCAGAGCTAGATCGCTTGAGGGATCTGAGCTCACATCCTTGCAGATATTTCGTGAAACTAGCTATTTCAGAGCTATCTGAAGGAGTTCAAAATGGCACTGAGCCATATGGCATATGTATTAAAGAAGGGGTTTTCTTCATCTTGTTCAAACCTATTCTCTTTTATATTGAATTCCTTGCTATGTAAATAAGAAATCAGTTCAAGGTCTGTTAGATTATTTGTTACTTCCACATCATTCAAAGGCACGCCAAACTCACAGATGAATTCAGCCAGAAGGGACTTTTGAAAATGTCTGGTCTGACCTTTCGTGTAACACAAAATCCAAAATACAAGGGCATAGAAGTTAATGTCTTTACAACAGGGATGGATCCAGATGATTCGGCCTGAACTGCACAAAATGCATCCATTTTTAGTGCTGCCAAGTGATGTAAGTCACACACAATTATTCAGGTCCCTGTGGTGCATCACCAGGGGTGATCTTTCTGGGTTTTATAGAATCTAAGCCTTCACAGAACCACATGCTGTATTGTGTTTTGTTTGCTCTTCTATGCTTTTCAGGTTGTTAAATTTTGTCCAGCCCACCATCTTCAGTAATGCAAAATATTTCGGTTCTAAATTTACTAAAATGTGCATAATAGATAAAGGAGAGACCAAAGCTTGAGCCTACAAAGTAGACATGGTCCCAACAGATAGAATAAACCCATGCTGCAGAGAAGGACAAAAATCCCCACAAGGTCCAATAATCAGAAAATAGTGGAAGAAAATGTATTCCAATCCAAATTTGGTAGTCAATCTGCACTAATCATATGAATATGATATAAAAAGAGAACTTGCTCAGGAACATGCTTGCCATGTCCAGGCACTGGTCCGTCTTCTTTGCATCCCATCTCCACCTCCTTTTCTCACCTATTTCCAGACAACAGCCATGTGATTTCTCAGCCTCTTCTCAAATTAACTGAATGATAAATGGAATGTAAACTTCCCTTCCAATCCCAGGAACATTTCTAACCCATTTAAAACCTCTGCTCAGTATTTCTGTATCCCTTGAAGCTCTGGCACCAGAACAAGGCACAAAAATTCTAGTGACAATCATGGTAATGCTGTACCCAGAAGCAAGATCACTTCCCCATTTACATTTTAAACACTTTCTTCATTTATCTGAAAGATCTTGTTTCCTTTCAGCCACAGCGCTGTACTGAGAGCTCATGTTTAGGGGCTTTCTTATGGCAGCCCCCTGAACCTCACCTGAGTATGTTCAAAACCTTCCAGTCCATAGAGTCTATGCTTACTGCTCCCACACCAGTTACCTTGCATTGGTTTTATTGAAGACAGGCATTTGCAATTGTGATCAACTGACTAACAAACTTGGATAACTCAATAAAAGCAACTTGTCTTCTCTTTTCTTACTACTCCACCAATATTTACAAAGCCTACAAGTTTTGCAAAAAAATTACATTGACAATTAAAATCACTGATACTAATATTAAAAGTTAGACCACAACTCAGTCCTTTACTGGCCCTACCAAAAGAGTACTGCTCACTGATCTTTCTCTCTCTTCACAACTGTCTTTTGACATCTACCAATGACTCAACTTTTAAAAGACACCCAGCTAATTCCAAGCTTTTAAATCAAAATGTCATGCAGTATTAAGTTCTGAAGTTCAAGCACACAATGTCAGTTAATTTGCCTTTATCAACCAGCCCATAATCCACTAAAAAAAAAAAAAAAAAAAAAAAAAAAAAGGACAAAAGAGAAATACTGTATGTCTGACAAAGTCTGTATTTCCAAATAACTATGCTAGTATTAAGTTTTAGCTGCCAAGCCTTGCTGATGAACTCCTGAATCAAGCGTTTTGTTATTTTACATAAAACCAGTATCAGGCCAATTTACCTATAGCTTCCTAGTCATTACCAGTATCAGGCCAATTTACCTGTAGCTTCCTAGTCATTCTTCTTCACCTCTTTTAAGCTGATGCCTTAAATAAAAAACAAAGAATCAATATACACATTTTCTCAAACTCTGTGACTCTGTGACTCTTCATTGGTTTCCAACATTGTTTAATCAGTGATTCGGAAAGCTTCTCATTTTTTTAAAATGGTTCTTAGATCTGAACTTCATCATGGTTTTTTCCACATTCTCCTTTGTTACATAGGGCAAGACTTTCAGCTACAGCCACCGTATAAAGCATGGATACCTCGACCTGCTTCATCCCAAATACTGAGCAGATATATCAAGTGAACACCTCACTTTTTTGGTTCTTCATTGGTTATGATATTCTGACAATCACCCTTATTTCAAACCCTACCATTTAATGATGGGCTGCTTAGTTATTTCTTTACTTTCTAGCAGTGAATACTATCTCACACCAGATGAGATGGAATCAAAGGTGAAGTCTATGGTGAAAAAAATACCACAAAGATTAATTCAATTTTGGAGCTAAAACACGGCAACCACACTAGATTTCTGCTTTCAGTGGAATCCCCCTTCTCAAGGAGGGAAGCATACTGAGTATCTGAGACCTGCCAAGATCATCTCAGCTCACCTGTGAAAAAGTCAAGTTTGTGACAGGCAGAAGTGAACAGATAATCAATAACAAAGCAGACACTGTTCAGGGAGGGAGGCTATTTGCCCTGATAACAGACTAAAGGAGAAAGACAGACAGCTGGGGTCTAGAGAGAGAGAAGAGCAAAAGAATTATACCTTTACTAACATGGTAATAATGAGTTTACATAAACTAAGGAAATGCAAACTTTTCAGATGCATGAAGCAACTAAATCTAAGAATATTTTAAAATGAAACAGGCATGGTAGTACAACAGGATAAAAGAGTCCCCTTTGTAACCAAGCTCTGCACCACTTAGAAAAGCACAAACAACTTCAGACTATAAGGAGGAAACAAAAATGTTCTTGGTCTCTCCAGAGAGGTTGTTCATGTTCTGGCACACACCTAAAAGGAAAGAACTACCCTCGCAGTCACCTTGACACAGAATTTCTGCCTCTCAAGTTCATACTACTGTCCCTTTTTCTGAGCAATCTCTCGGCATAGTAGGAAAAATATCTGAGCTTTGCAGGCTGGTTTCTCTGAGAGAATAAAGTTAGTGACACAGAGGCTGCAAATACTGTTGTACACAAAAACTCCCCCCAAAATCCCATCTTCTGGGATTTTCAGCTCACAGTCAGCTCTCAGTTCTCAAGGAGCAACTCCAGACCCAGGACAGAGCTTAATCTGAGTTGGGGAAAAGACTCTTTTGCCTAACTCTTTTTATCCAAAATCTTGTATAGTCAGAAGTTAGTGCATTCTTTCTAGCAGGACTAAAAATTTAGCAGTACACCAATAAGAAAAATCTAAAAAGGTCTGTGCAACAGCATTGCTTGGCAACACCTTTTGTATCACAAGAATGAGACTGTCAGTACTTTACTACTCCACATCACTCAGGCTAGCTCTTTGTATCATAGGGCTGAGCTCTTTCATCACACAACCCCATCTAGAGGAGACATTTTATCAGAGGGGTCTAAGTAACAGTTGTTGTTAATGATTTTTAAATAAAACAAAAAATAGAAAGTTTTGACTATTTTGTGTCGGTATATTTTCAATGGCCAGTACCATTTCATAAAACTAATAAGATATAAACCCCACTAAAAATCCCAGAATCAAAATTGCAAAATTAAAAAAAAGTCAAAATAAACCTAATTTTTATCTCAGAAATGAAAATTTCTGAGGAATCCCAACAATATATTCCACTGCTCGAAAACGGAAATGTTTCTGAACTATCAAAAACCCCACAATACACAAATCCTGAATTTCAGCCAGCTTCGGTAAACAGTTTATCAACACTCATTACTCACAGTCAGTGTACCACTGCACACAGCTTTAACATATGCTGCCTGACACCCAGCCTCCCAGGAAAAAGAGCGACTGCTCTAAAGATCTGGTTACTTAAGCCTGAGAGCTAAGAGACATAAAGGAGATGAATCTGTAATTATAGCCCAGTTACTATGCAAATACTTCAGCACACTATCTTGGTAAGAAATCTAGGTCTTCCCTTTCAGAACAGTTTCATTATTAGAAACGATTACTGCCTTTATTCCACCACTGTGATATTTCATGCATCTTATATAGCACAGATAAGGAGCAAACAAGAACAAACAGCTTTTACCTCTGCAATCCTCACTGGCAGCATCAAAATCACAGCCCTGAAAGGACCAGAGATGAGAAATACCCAGGGATTTTAAATCTGTGGTTAGCAGAAAGCCTGAATAATAAGTTGCACCTCATATCTTAAGACTGCAGCTATTTTTAACGAGTTCATAAGGTTGTACGCAACTGAACTCACACAGGTCAGACACGCCATGATTCCTTGTGTCATGCAGGTGGTGAGCCTATCGTTAACATGTTGTCCTGGCTGTGACGAGTTTTTTTAAGTCTGTTTTCTTCTGCTGGTATTCTTGACTGTGCTTGTGTGATAGAATTAAGACAGGAATTTCACTCAGGAGTACATATTAAAAAGGGTGGTACTGCATGAAGACTGCTCACAGTTCTAGCCCCAGTAAGCACGGCAGTAGGGAGCAAGCAGCCGGAGCTGCCAGGAATGCAGTGATACAGACTTTGCTGTTCTACGCGATTATTGCTGACAGGCACCAAGGCTGACACTGGATGTGCTAGGACGAATGCTATACGGACACAACTGGGGTAAGCATACTGTACTGGATAAGCACATCAGACCTAGCTATGCATAGCATGGTTTTATCTGTAGTGTAGGCAAGCTGCTTTAAAGCAGCTTGGCTGAAACATAATTCAGAAAGGAGAAAAATCCACAGGCAAAGACTTGCCATTGAAAATGTCCTGCACCTTAGCCACAACTTCATTATCTCACATTCACTGGACTACTTCAAATGTCCAACATGTTATTCACAGCCACACAGTTTTCACAAAATCAGCAGAGGAAGGAAAAAAGATGCTTAAAAAGAACTTTCTGCTCAAGAAAGTGAAAAAGCAAGCTGTCCTGTGTACTTCATCTAGTCCCTCACATTTATTAAGGGTAAAATAATTTCTCTCTCCTCACGTAAATCAAGCAGATACAGTATCTCTCCCCAGAGCACCAGAAGCCACAAGGGCAGGCTGGATTAGGCTTATAGGACTGATGCAACCTTGTGTGAGGTATTACTTCATGAAGTGGTGAGTTAGCAACATGGTTTTTGCAAAATACTTCATTTGCGTCTTCTGTAATGCAAAAAAAGGCAGTGGTTGTGGGGAGATCTGTTCTGATTTTTCTGTGCTACTGCCTCATCCTTAGATGTAAGTATCGCGTCAGGCATTTCACATATGACACCTCACCCTGCAAATGAACGTTATGGTTGATCATTAAAGGTTGCTACGATATTTACAAAAAGGGTAACAGAGATCTGGACAAAACATGAATAGTATCTGATACGTGGAAACAGATGTTTTTATGGAGTCCTGGATAAATTCATTGTAATTTTTTGCATTTCCGTGCTTGCTATCTTTTCTCATTTGAAGGACAGATCTGTATTAGTTTTCAAACAGAGAGCATATTGTTCCACATGTTCTACAGCTCCTGAATCACACTAATTTGTATTACTACATTTTTAATTTAATGATTGATATGTTGGCTTTGCAAACTGACTGTCAGAATAATTCATATAGTATTAAAAAAACCCAAGCGTACAGTAGTTTTATTAATGCACCCTTAAAGAATAATGAAACCTTCAGCCTCGCTCTAATGAATTCTGGTGAAACACTTATGAATGATACTATTCATATATGCCTGTCCCTCAGGTGGGGAGGAGGGCGAGGGAAGGCAAGGAACAAGGAACAAAAAAAAGCAAAAATTTCTAGTGATAAAATGGAAACATTTTCTGAAATAACCTTCAGATATTAAGTCCTGGTAGGAGAAATGGCAGCTTCAAACTTCCACTTATTTATTCCCCTGCACCGCAGGATTATGAAGGATTGTTTCTTGTTTTGTTTCATTTAAAACCCCAGGCACAACTGTTCCAGGCTCTCTAACAGTACCAAGGCAAGATCTATATACCTAAGGTCAAGTCCTGAAGCCCTAAATCAGCTTTTCAATGGATGTTTTGCTTCAGGGGCAAATACTGTTCTCAGCCCATATCCATGGCTCCAGAGACTCATCAGCACACTATGAACATGATGCATGTGAGTAGAGGAAGGTTTGAAGCCCTGTGTACAAGCAAAGTACACACAGTGCACGTGTAGGATTTGTTTTCAGATAGTCTAGCTATGTATGACCAAGAGAATGAAGTGAGATTAACTACCAGCCATTGTGAAGCTCCATTTTATATTTCTGCCTAAGGATACTGTAGTACAACTTCTGATATTGCACTGCAAAATATCAGTACATTGCTGCTCAAAACACTTTTCCCCAAATATCTGAAGTTTAATAAGTTTCACTAAGTCCAAGACAGAGTTATAAAGCACATACCTAGACTCCTCTCTGCTGTTAGCGTGTCAGGAAGTATTATGCAGAAAGTGGAACATGGTTATAGTGTCCGGGCTAGTTGAAGGACAGACTCAATCAATAAAGTTACAAGAATAGATGGATGAGAATACCCCTTCTGAGAATACTTTGCTTCCGGCAACCTGCATAGGACTTCAGAATAAAATCAAAACACCATAAAAGACACTTAAAGTGAGAAGTGTTGTGTTTCAAAAACACCCAACCCAAACAAAACAAAATAAAATGAAAAACCCAACCTCCAAGTTGTTACAATGAACTAATAGAGAACAGGTGTGTAAATCCTGTTTAATGACCATAGGAAAAGAAGGATTCGGCCAGTAGCTTTGAGAAGGGCTGGCTTCTTGCAAGGTGGCTAAGATCCATCCTGTTCATGATGGTGCGGAACACAGCCTTCAGTACCAAAGCATCATGGCCTCTTCTCTTTCTTTCATAACATTTTATCTTCCTCTCAGGTGTAAGACAAGACAGAGTTTCATTCCATTTGGAAGACAGTGAAAAAGAATGTAAGAATGAGGCACTGGACTTTGGCTATCTGTCACATCCTAGTCTCCAGAAACTTACTTCTTCAGGGACCTTTGGATTTCTAAGATGGACAGCACACCAAGACCCAGTAGTGAAAATTGCCTGAAGATGGTTGGGGCTCCTGTATAGGAAACTCTCCAAGGTCTCAGAAGCTCTGGAAGGGAGCCATAATAAAGCTGATGAGGCTCTGAGGAAATGTACAAGCCAGGAGTGACAAATTAGTTGGCTGGCCATGAAGGGAGGACAAGATTTCCCCCACCCAGATTATGCTTTACAAACATGGTGGGTGTATTGTATTTTAGATTTTATTGTTTAGGCTCCTCACATTTTCAATATTTGTTCACTCAGTTGTTGACAAGAAGGTACCTCTGCAAGCCTGAAGGTCTCAGTCCACAAAGGAGAAGACAATGAAAATAAAAATCTCTTTCTCAAGAACATTCTGAGATGAGATGAAATTTCCAAACCTGGTTCCAGGTCTGATGTTTTTCTTCTCCAAAAAGAAACTGGATGGTGCAGTACGCAAGGGTTATGCTGGGTTACACTAGAGCAAGCCAGCACAAAGAGTAGCTGTCTGACTTCCCAGAAGACAATTGAAGCAACTTTTTGTGGTGCCTGCAGTGGATATGTAAGGGATGTGCTCCTGCCCTAATCAATACAGGCTGCGCCATCAGAGAATCTGACTACTCAACTTTGCCAGAGTTTATACACTTATGTTAAAAACAACATAAAACTACCCAGATGTTCCAAATTGCTGGAAGATGAGGAAAAGCACATTTTAAAAAGAAAAGAGATAAATGGAAGATAGTGTAAATCACAGAGGTTGTGGGCTGCAGAACACATCCCTTTGGTGGCCAACAGTCTGGTTTGGGCATGTTGTTGTGAAGGATGGAAAATTGCAGTGCACTTCCATACTTCATCTGCGTGGCACATACATGGAAGATGGTAGCACCCACTGCTTGGGTCAAAATACCTTTGGTTTCATTCAGCTGTATTGTACAGCTGTATCTAAAGTAGGAACAATCACTGGAAGCAGAGTTTCCTGCTATGCTAAAATCAGGTTTACTAACTGGCTCTAGCCAGTAAATCCTAGCTTCTGACTAATACTCTGTATGATGCCATGCAGGTCATTTTACTTTCCTCTGTTACAGTAGGCATAAAACATAAGGGATATCTTATAACTTAATTACATACAATGTATAAGGAACAGAATTAAGGAAATAACTGAATGTTTGTCTCTTGAGAAATTCTAACATTTCAGGAGTTGACTACTTTTCACCATTTGTGCTCTGAAACATAGTATAGAGAAGGTGAAACATTAACATTTCATTATTTTAGGTAAAAAAGTGGTGCATTCTTGAAGGAAAACAGTTTGTACTGAGTCAGTTCAACATTAAGCCACCTTCTCTGCAGCACACTGCCTTGCAGAAATTGTTCACTAGGCTTCTTGACGTCCATATTCTTCATGGGAGAAGCCCAATGTTTAGATCACCTCTCTTTAAATAGTCCTTCCACCCAACATCTAGACCCCACCACACGACTCTATGGAGCGACGCTGTGCTGCACCATGGAAACTGGGGCAGGAAGCACACCTCCTAGCAGAGTACAGTCACTAACTACAGCTCCTCTGAATCAGCATGCCACAATAAAGAAAACTAAATATTTTATGACAGTTCATTTAACTGAAATATTGCATGCAATTCAGACACAACAGGTCGGACAGCCAGACCTGTTTCTGTTGTTAACCTTTCAAATCACTTACCTGTGAAAACTCCATCTCTCTCTCTCTAAATTAACAACCATCATGGAAACTAACAGCTGTCTGAATCCCTTAGTGATGAGTAAAGGATGTTGTTTTCATTCTGCAGCTCCTGACTACCAGGGTAAAGCCAAATTTGCATTTGCAAATAGTGGTGAATTGCTACTGATTCCAGCATTTGGACCTAAAAAAGGAAAAGTGTTTTCAGAGAAATCAGGACAGATCAGAATAGATACTGGGAGCGCATTTTAACAATAAGAAATTTCAGTGCAATTGACTGAAGTCCAGCAAAGTTTTCCCAAACACTAAGTAACTTCTACAACATTTCAGTTGCAGATGAGGAATAAGACAAACATCTCAGAAAAAAGAAGTACTTAAAGGCAACTTAAAGCTTTACTCATATTTTATGTCAACCATGTGCCAGGATGGGTCCTCATCTGGTTTCATCTGCTTTCTTCCAGTTGGTAACACTACTCAGTTTCTGCTCCAAAGGAGAATCCACTACAATGCAAATCCTCAGTCTGCAAAAACAGTTAGGTGGGGGGGTGGGGGGGTGGAGTTTGGTGTTTTGGGGTTTTGTGGGGGTTGGGTTTTTTTTGTGTGTGTGTGTTTGTTGTTTTGAATTTACTGGGAAAAACATAATTCTCTACTCATTGGAGTACATGAGTACACAACACAGAAACGTATCATGAATGCTATTATAAGGGAACGCCAGCCAAGGCTAAAGACCTGAAATGGGAACCGTATCCAGCAAAGCACTGGGTTCCTCATAATATTAATGGTACATTAAGACACGGTCCGTTTTTTGCAAAATGTGCAGAAAAATCCCAGCTGTTACAAAAAAAAAAGATCACATGCTACCCTTTTGGGGTGGGGGAACAGGGGGACTGGAGGAAAAATGAGGAATGGCTAAGGTTTTCTTGTAATTGTCCTGACATACTCCATCAATATAAAAACACTTGGGTTGTGTGTGACACAGTACTGCCAGATAAGAGACGTGTTTACTGGCTCTTACAAAATTTTTGTGACATTACTAGTAAGAATTATTCAAGACTGTAATCCTGATCTATAAGACAAAGCCCAGTGCAGTCAAAACAAAACAGCAACAAAACCCCCTCTGCAATGAAGCTGACAGGCAAGCCAAAGCCAGTGGCTCAGAAGTCCCGGTACGCAGTCCCTCGTATACATGACGGGAAGGGGATGACAGGAGGCCACAGAAAGTGCAAGGAAGTACCAGCTACTGCACTTGTCTGGAAAGCATCTTAAGCGTACCACATCAATGGCTAGGCTACAAGTCCTTTCCAGCTCTCATGTGTTTCTCTTCTGACTGCTATGAAATAGGTTCTATTTTAACATAGTCAAGCAACAAGCTGTACTGAGTCAATACCATACAGAAACTTTAGAATGGAGCCATGGCACGCTACAGATACATTTTTTCTCAGGCCTTGCCAACGCATCTGATGCATTCTGCATCCTCAACAGAAAATCAGATGTCACTTTTCTCAATCTTTCAAAGAGTATCTGCATCATGCCACAAAATTCCCAGTGGAAAAGAATACCAAGCCCATAAAAAAATCCAGTTTATCTTGAAAAACATTAGCAGATATTGGTAAGAAATAGAGTAAGCAGTCCTGCTTTTAACTCTTGTCTGAATTTACTAGTTCAGGAACTGGAAAAAAATCCTGAAAAGGATCTTAAGGTGCAACCATTAACAAGTATTAACTGTACAGCAGAACTCAGAATCATTTTAGAAACTCTCAATTGCTCATCAGAACATTTTTAGCAGCAAACCTTCTTAATATGTAAAAAAGGAACCCTTTCCAATGCTAGTAGCCCTATCATTTCCTGCCTGAGATGACCTGAACAAAATAGATTGCTTACCCATGTCTCAGGTCTAAAGTGGTTACTGGTAGAAGCCTTCCCCAAAACATGCCTAGTCCTGGGTCATAAGGATATTGTTTGAAGGTGAGCAAGTCTCTAGTGAATGCCATATGATGTTTCAGTCCTCACCCAAAACACAAACACATTTGCTTCATCTAGGTAGATATTAGCAGCCCCATACGTTTATTTGAAGCCTGCTGAAGAGCAGTACATATTCTCTTTTTCTGCTTGTTCATACCAGTTCTACACTGTAAATTTACAACAAAAGAGGAAGGCGATTCCGACTGGTTTGGTAGATACACACTACTTCTGAGTTATAAAAGAACTGCCCCTGCCCCCAGCCTTTCAGAAGGTACACAGTTTGAACCCATTAAATAATCTAGACCAGTTACTACCCTATCAGAAGTCTGTTCATTAAAGTGATTTTCAGTAAATGTCTTTTGGTACTCCAGTAGTGCCAAACAAAAAACTAATTAACATTTTTAAAAAACTAACCAATAAAAGAGAACAAAAAAATGTTTCTAGAAATTTTCATTCTAACTCCACTTATCTATTCACTGAAAAAGTGACAAGTGTCACCACATCACAGTATCTATAGCGTGTGTACTGCATCTTTACACAACTCTTTAACCAGAAAAAGAACAAAGGAAGAAAAAGATAAATGTAATATTAGTGCTGGATTTATGTGCTGCAGTAGAAATAAGATGAATACACAACTATCGGGCTTGTCAAAGACATATTTGGGTAGTGACAAACATTCACATTTCAGAAAATGGGCTACAGTCTTGTCTGTCAGATGAAGCGCGCAGATACAAGTTCAACATTAAAACAAAAAAAAAGAAAAATCCAAGATGAAAGTACAAATGTGAAAAAAATATCCCAAAACTCCAAACACTTTCAGGGAAATTCATCGCTTTCTAAAGAGAACAATCAGCTCCAAGCGTTGGTGTCTATTTTGCAGCACATCCAGACAGATCTAGTCTAGCAATAACGTGCTACAAATACTTCCAGAGCTTCACTAGCACCATGCTTCTCAGTCTGGTTTTTTGTTGTGGTGGGTTTTTTTGGGTTTTTTTTGAACATGCAAGTTTAAGGTTGATTCAGTTCTCCTCTGCAAACCCCTTTATTTTCAAGGGTTGTATAGTTGGATTTACAGTGGCTGGTTATTGCAAGGAGAAGGAGAGGGAGGAGGGTATAATCCTACAAGCCTAGCAAAATTGCAAGAATAAATCATGATGGAGACTTTTTCTTTTATTACATTTACTTTTAGAAAAACAGTATAAATAAAAGACTGCAAACAAGAATGAACCAGAAACCAGGAAACAGGAATAATCTTTTCTTCTATTCCTTTCTTATTCCTGCTAATGCTTTTTCTGTCTTTACTCTAGAAACACAGCACTCTCAAAATCTATTAATATTCCTTGTTTTCCCTAGCTAACAGTCATTATTACGGAAAGTGAGAAATGGCTGTCAAGCTCAAAAGCAAAACCAAGCACATTCTAAATCCCCTACAGCCACGCTTGTTCCATATAAGGACATTGCTGCTATTATGACAGTGAGCAGAGTAAATAATTTAAAAAAATAATTAAAAATGTTAATAATTAACAATCCCAAAGCACCCTCTTTTTTTTTCCACACAGTTTGTTCTCCAAACAGAAGCAGGGATCTTTTATTCCACACAGTGCTTCTCAATGTCCAGGTCACAGGGGACTAGGAAATTTAGATCACATAACATGTATTGTATTAGTGGGAGAACACATTTAAACAAGACAAAAATCTATACCCAGATGGAAAGATCAGCATGGATTCATCAAAATGGAAGGTTGCACTCTGAGAAATGTCTATGTGCTTCTATCCTAAGCACTCAGAGGACAAAGCACAATCTGTCAGTGTTCAAGAACTTCGCCCTTCTTGGCTCTAGAGAGCAACTAGGGGAGAAGAAATATGAATGTCTTCTCACGAGAAGCAGACTTAAATACAGTCTGGAATTAGTTCATTAGTTCATATTACAACCGTAGGGTCAGACTTTAATGACGAGGCCAATACAAGCCAGTAACTTCCAGTCATAATCACAAATTCAGTGCCATGCAGACATGGCTGGAAATAAAACAGGCTATTTCACTACTCCCAGCTTTCTGGGAAATGTACTTTTAATCTATCCAGCTGAAAGTCATTTCAAGTCATTTAGGGTTGATAATTCTTAGCATAGCTCAGATTTAGGTCTGCTCAGATAATAAAGTGCTCTGAACACAAAACTGAGGCTGGACCTCTGGTAATATCTCCTCTGGTTTCACCTCCTTGACAGTTTTTCAAAATGGACTGGCACCCAAAATGCAGAACACTTCTGAAAATCTGGTCCTTCTTCTCTTCCCATCATGCTGAAATGAAACTTTCCACCCAAAGACCTTGGAAGAAGCACCTTTACACTTCACCTTCCCCTAGGTTCTTACTCAAGGCAGGACCTCCACTGCCTTTGCTGGGAACTGGCTTTTCCAAACATCATGATTGTGACCAGACTGTTGAGTCATCCTGCTATAATTGTTTTAATGACAATTAAAAAGCCTGATTTCTGATCATTTAAAAATACATTAAAATTCAGCCCTAAGGCAATGAACAACTGGCAAAAGAGTAGCAGTCCCAATGAAATCTAGGATTTCCTTGTCTTTCTCTTTCTTTCAGTCCTTTTTTTTTTTTTTTTTTTTTTTTTTGTCATCAAGTAACCTCAGAGAAGCAGGGTTTTTGTGAGGAGAGGTAATGTACTTCATTAAACCAAATGATGCAGCTAGGAGAAGCAGACAAGCTTTCAGACACACAGTTCCTTCAGGTCAAACATCATAATAAAATTAAATAAAATAATTTTCAAAATATTGCAGAAGTGTACTTATCTCCAGTGATAGCAAATGTGCTTTTGAGCTTTACCACTGCTTATTAAAGCCTTAACATTTTGGTTTGGGAATGGACACAAGCTCTGCACAGCACTGGAGCAGAAGACTTTTCCATTTGAGCTCACATACCAGAAAGAGCATACTCTAAAAAAAATATCCCTGGTCTGTGCAGTAAATGCCCATTATGTACAGTGCAATGCAAATACTTTCCCTTCCAGTATTTGAAAATATTTTCTTGGAAGTCACTGAATTCCTCCCAGGATGTTTTAATTTTATTTTTTCTTAATGTCTAAAGAAATCATATGCGCAAACATCTTCTCCAGATTTACACCTCAACCTTTCATTATTGTCACCATCTTTCCAGTCACTTTAGCAAGACCCTTGTGAAAATCCTGCATTAGGCCTTACCTCTGCACTTATGACTATTCTTTGGCATTCTGGATCTACATTTGGTCTGTTAAGTCACTAGACTGCATGCAGAGCCACTTGCCATGTTGGTCAGTAAGAGCAAGGGGAGGAAGGCTCTACTCATTTCCCCCATGAGACCCCTTACGTGGGCTTCACTCCCCAGCAGAGAAGTGTCTGTTCTGCGCCAACACCTGCAGGCTGAGCACCACCGAGGGCTCAGACCCAGCAAACTGCGGCAGCCTGAATGTTGGGACGTGGAAGAGGCTCGATGTTGAGCCAAACCTCAGAGGTGGAGAAAATCCTCCCTTCTCCCAGGAAGCCAGGAGGGGCTTGTGGAGAGCTCGTGCCCGTGGCACACAGAAGGACGGGGAAAGTTGCTGGACTACAAAGAAAGCCTGGAGAATATCCTGTCTTTTACAGATATGGAGTGTGTTTGCTTTTTAGCCTTTCGTTTACCTGCTCTCTCACAAAATCTGTGTTTTCTCCTTCTAAAGAGTTGCTTTATTATTCTGTGTTATAATGAAACATAGGTAAAGAAATGACAAGTCTTTGGTATCTTTTTGGCATATTCACTTTGAAAAAGGGAAAGAGAAGTTCAAGTGATCATTTGAAGGATGTGAGGTCTAATCACATTCCCCTTCTTCCTCCCAGGTCTTACCACTCTTTGAGGGTGTTTTGGAAGACAGAAAATGTCTCTTACTGTGCTTTGTGATTTTGGGTGCAGCATTTCAACAGCTATTGCCAGTTTGCTTAAAGAGAGAACAAAGACGTTACTAAATTCTGATTTTCTCAACTCCCTGAGGCTCTGTTATGGAGTATTTAGTAAGTGACAGCGATCTCATTTATGACACTCTTATTTCTAAGTTAGTACTGATAATCTCACATGGTGTTAAAAGGAGCCCTGACATACCAAAGGCTCTGTCTTTTAGGCAAAATATAAAAACTAGACCCTTCTGCTCTCAGGAATTACAAGCTCCTACACAACCCAGTTGTTAAGGTTGGTGTCCTGGCCAAATTCCAGCCTGAGCACTGTCATCCTTTTTTCCTCACTCCTCCCTGAGTCTTCCTTCTACCCAAGGGAAGATTAGGCAGTAAAAACCCAACTCACAAGTGCACCCTGTCCCAACGGCATATGTCACAGCACTGCGCTCAGAAAGCCCCATGGTATTTACACCATGCTGAATACAGGCAAATAAAAAGTGTGATCTACGCAAATCATTAAATCCCTACTTGGAAGCTTTATAGGACTAAAAATACTATATATATATGATGCAACAAAATATAAATACATAACTCCACTGAATAGAAAAGATATATAAATTGTATATAAACGTTGTAGTTCACTATTAAAAAAGACCTATGAATGATTTCAAGTGCATCTGCATATACAACAACAACTGTGGTTGTGGTACATGTAAATAAATACTTTTTGTGTATTTGTTAACATTCATACAGCAGAGAAATTAATGACTTATAAGTAATTGAAAAGACATAGTACTCCTCAAAAAGTTACATTTAATATTTTAACATCAAAAACCAGGGAGCTCAAAAAATAGCTAGTACACAGAATTAAAGAAATGTTAAAAATTATTGTCAGAAACTTAAAAAATAAACTGACCAAGTATTTAAAATCATGCAGTTCTAAGAAGTGATTTTGAGGTCCTAGCACTTTTTGGCTTTAATATTAATTACTCAATCAACATAAATTTAAAAATAGCACTAGCAGTAGCCTAGTGACCTGATACTGCACTGTAGCAAAGAAGCGTGAGGAGAATCCTATTGCTTGCAAAACTGCCCAAGGGAAACAACGACCAACCAAAAATGCCAGCCTGGGAATAATCACAACCACCTGAAATCTCCAGTGATTTACGTGCTCAGGTACGTTTTAATCTAGACCATACTCCAAAGCACTGCAATCATCTTCACACTCACACACACACAGTGAAACAAAGAAACACGACAAACCTGTCTTCTGCAAACCTTTGTATATTGGGGAGTAAGGGGGAGTAGAGCACAATTCCTACACATACTGGATGTCCTCCATTAAAACCTCAGGCAAGAAACATGTATCTTCCTGCAACAAATCAGCAGAAACCTTGCAGCATAGCCAGGTGAGTCATGACTGAATATATTTAAACCCATCTTGTTGCCTTGCTGAGCCCCCTGAAGCCAAAAGGCTGAAACTATTTGTGTGCAGTCAGTAACCTGGAAAAGGAGTCCCCATGTAACAGTGGCTTCAGATGTGGAAGGTGGCGGCAGCGTGACAACATACACCAATATAGTCACTTCGTTAGCATTAGGTTTAGTGCAAACCTCTGATAAACAGTTGATGAAAGGTCTTTGCGTGCACCCTGGTAACACAGTCGCTTTAATCCAGCATAAATGTGTGGTTGCCAAAAACAGTGCCAAAGTGCTCAGCCCTGCTGGCTGTCCTGCACCAGCAAGAGCACTCTTGCTTGACGTGGTAACCTGGATTAGACGATTGAAGTAGCTGAAAACAACTCTCCTCTTTCTTTTGTAGGGTCAGTTTTTAGCCAGATCAGTTGACTGAGGCTCACCCCACAGATATAGAGATGTTAGTGCCAGGACAAGGGAAGTGACAGGAGTGAGTGGGTAGGGACACCACCAGCCCTCGGGGAAGCAGCTCAGGCTTCTGCCACTGACTGCAGATTCACAGAGACCTGAAACATGGAGTTGTTTGCTGAATTCACGCGGCAAGTCACTTTGTATGACTTGCACTTTTCTGCAAGCACTTCAGGATTTCCTTTAGTCTTCTCTCAACATTGGCTCAGTAACTAGTTGAAAGAAACCACTGTCTGATCACTCACTGGCACGTCTGTAATAGCGGTGCATCTGACTGATACAGGTTTGCCAAGGAGACCTCAGTCTTAATCTGGGGAACCGAGGAGCATCCTTCTTTACCGCAGAATTCTTTTATTCTTCCTTGAGCGTATGCGTTAGTATTTTTGTACAACTGAACCATATCCTGACTTTATTACCCTACATCTCAAAGTCATTAAATTCTTTTCATATAACACTCTAATCCTCTTCTTTATTGACTATGCCACCTAAACTTGTGTAAACGGCAAACTTCATTAGCACACTCTTGATTTTTCATAAAGTTCCCTAGCGAAAACATTAAATCTGATCAGGAAGTTGAATTTCAGTTGCAACTTCCCCCATTGTTTTGGATCTGAAATCTGAGACTAAACTAAAACTAACATACTAACCCAAAGATAATCTATTCAAACAACTTATGCAAGGGCACCAAAATTTAAGGCAGGAAATGGCAAACACATCGGTTTGCTCTATGTACTAATTTGCAGTTGCTGCTGTGGGTTCGCCCCCCTCCCCCCGGATAAATAAGTATAGGCTCCAACAAGTTGATGGGCCTTTTCTCATATTGAGAGCATTCATCTGGAGACTGACTGTAGAGATCTGTCTATCAGTTGTTCACACTTGGTGCTGCCCTGAACTGATCACCCTTTCAATTAACCATGTTAAACTACCTCCCTGAAGCTCATGATGCTTCTGCCACTTGCCTGTGGGTTTCCTCTTCACTACAAGCCTGAGTGCTTCCATTAAGTTTACAGTGAGAAGAAACCAATAGAGGAAATGATGAAGGATATCCCTGTGCTCCATTTGAAAGACTGTTAAAGAAAGGCTTCACAGCAAAAGAGAATTTAATAAAATAGCACTTTTTTTCTTTGATGCCTAAGGAAAGGAAAACAGAAAGAATATATTTATTTTTGCTGTATTTAAAATGTCTTTTGTAATAGCAAAACAAAAATTATCAAGCAATGGCACACCACCGCAGAGGACATCGTGTATTCACCAGTTGCAATACTGTAGTCCCCTGACCTGGTGTATCCATGGTTTCATTTTTGAAAATGTGAGTATTTAACATTATGCATATGGGAATAAGTTGGAAACAAAGAAAGGTTTACATGGACTGTAGATAGATGGACTATATCCTCACAGAATCTTCTGAAAAGTCTCATCTACATATTAAGAATGCAGTGGCCACCTTAGAGATCTAAAGAATTTTGTCAGGTCAATATTTGTGCCATCACCATTATCTCCTTTAATGAGTATTGTAAATGATGAAGTGTCAAACAATTAACACATTTCTCCTAGTCTTGCACTTAGGATAACACATATTTCCCAAGAGTGGGAAAGAATTTATTTGGCTTACTTTCAATTTGTGCAACAAGGGTACAAATCTAGCCTCAAGAGCAGCAAGTCTGGTATATCATTACCACTTTTTGCAGGTACATGTTTAAAAGTTAGGAAGGCTTCTGCCTGCACTCACAAAATTAATAATGATGAAGCAACTATGACTGTTGGCAAAAATGCATTTTGCAAAATGAGTTAAGTATTTTAGCACCTTGAAAAAGTAATGGTGATGATATGGAAATACTCTTCCTCCTTGCCTTCCCCTGAACAAAGACAAAAAAATTACAAACTTTAATAGCTCTAGGTGAATTTGTATATTTTTCAGTGGTTAATGCTCTATGCAGCCATCATCATCTTCAGCTAAACAATTTTTTTATTTTTTTTTTTTACCAGATAGGATACAGAATAAGCAATATGTAGGTGATTTAGAGCTGGAACAGATAAATACAAGCAAAGACCTCTGATAATTCAGTGGAACCAGTTTACTGGAGCCATGTTCCTATTCTGTGTGTACAATTCCTCTGGATAAATCAGAAAGTAATTCAGCTCCCTCTAATAAAGTCTTTTGCGCAACAAACACAACTTGAAGCAAATTGCAACATCCCTGCTTCTCTCATTGAAAAAAGAGAGTTTGGCCTGCCAGCAAATGCAAACTCGAATGCAAAGTGCCAGATCTGAACAGCTGTATGTATCCCACTTCTCCTGAGGCTCCATCACATGCCACATGCCAGTCACCATAATTAGTGAGAGTTAGAAGGAAAACTCACAGTACAGTTAGGAAATGTACAGCATTAGACATAAATAAAAGATTACTGCTCCCCAGTGCTCTTGTCTCTTCTAATTCCTGTTTTTTCTCCCCACAGACCAATAGCAGTGTTGAATTCTGATGAAGCAAAATGTGGTTCAACCTCAGGCATTTTGTGAGGCAGAGAGCAATTAATTGGCATTAAAGCAATACAAAACAACATGTAGTTTTCTGTCAGGGAAATGGCCAACTAAAGAGTTAACTTCGGCATTACTAACAAACTTTAAGCACAAATTTAAAAGCTTGCTGTATCTTTCCCCAATGTGAAGTAACTGCTGCCCAATTCATCTAAGTATTTAAAATATGGTTTTAACTCTATCCTGCCCATGCAGTCCATGGAACCTGAAGGACAAAGAATGTCCTTAGTATTAAACACATGCTTAAAAGTTTGCTGAGTAGAGCTTGAATGAATTACGTATTGGGTGGTAAATCTTGATAGGAGAAAATACGTAAAGTTTTCATCTGTGGCTCTCCAGACTACCCAATGGAACAGGAGCAGTTGCATTGTGCCCCCTGTAAGAACTGATTAACCATTACACAGTTGCTAACTTGTCTTTTGTTTCCTGGAAACACAGACCCAGAAAAGGGAAGTGATAAAGGGGAGGTATGGATCCAAAATTCTACCCTTCGATCTGTCCTAGAGGCACCACTCACAGAGGGATTCTTCTGGTTTATATTTGAAAAATCACTATTAAATTTGTGCTTCCTTAAGCAGAGGGCAGGGATGGACACACCTAACAAAGAATGAAGGATGTTCAATATTTTTCTGGTTTTATTTTCAAAGGATGCATGGTTGACAGAACATATGAGACACAGCAAGATGGACAGTGTGCCTAGATCTTTCAAGTTTACAACTGTCAAAATTGTTAAACTATGCTATTTTTAGTGAAATTACAATTTGGAACTGGCATGTTGATTCCACACAGTTGGAGCCCGCTTCAATGCCAGTGAACATACTTTGATTTATTGCTCTTTTATTCAGGTCAGGAACCATAACCTCAGGAGCAGTCAATTCATTGGTCTCGGTGCTCTAGACAAGAGGTGAATGTGGCCTTCAGAATTAAAACTGTTTATGCTATGAAGGAGAGGACAATCTTCAAAGTGCTGAAACAAGTTTTCTCTAATTAGCTATAACCAAATTTGACTGCAACCTACTGAAACAGACAACAGGATAGAAAAATAGAATCATTCAACATGTTTAAGGAGAATGAAATCTGGAAAGTGGTAATAAGCTTGAGCATAAAAAAAACCACGAAGAGAAACATTAAAGAAAAAAAATTAAAAGCTGAGGATGATTAATTTTAAACATAAATCAGTCCTTAGGTAAATGGGGACTGGCAGAATTTTAAGATGGTGCCAGTGGAAACATCCTAAGTATCTTGAAATTAAAATAGAACACAGTAAGCTTCTGACAACAGTTAATTTCTCTCATCCATACAACCTCAGTTCAAATTCTACTTGTACATTCTCTATGCTTTGATCAATAATGTACCAGTACCTGAAGTACAAGCAGCAGCATCTGTACTCAAAAAGAAAATGAAAAAAAGCAATCCACCCTGTAGAGTTGAGGGAGGTACTAAGTAGTCCACTGGAGAACAGAAATGGTTCTCTAAATGCCCTTTCTCAAAATTACAGTGAGGAAGTTGGCAGTTATACAGGGAAAATTAGGAGCATAAGCATCCATCGCTCCCAACAAAACCAGCGCAGTTCATTCAAGTCTTCCTGATGACCTGTGTAATAACAGGAGGCATTTACTGCAGTGTGCTGAGTAAAAGAATTGTCTTGATTAGTGCTGCTAGGATAGAATGAAAAGAAACTTGGTCTTTGTGGCAACCTGATAATTCACTAACAAATCCTCTCAGACTGTTGGTGGCTAAGTTTGAAAAGCCTAATGTTATGACAGGTATCAAGGAGAGGCATATATTAAAAAAAGGCAATCTTAAAACGAAATACATGAAAATATAATAAACCTTTAAACCTGGCACCATTCCTTTAAAGTGAAAACAATTAAGCACCATTTTAAGCAAAGTAGCCAAGGGGAATGACAGAAATCAAACATTTTTATTTCCAGATTAAGTAACATTAAGAAAAACACAAAACGCAAAGAATAAAAAGGATTGGTTCTGCATTGCTAAACCATAAGGGACAAAAACCAGTGTTGGTATAACATTTTTCATTAACTACAGCAAAAGCAAAATGTACATATCAGTGTTACACATCCTTTTCTTGCCTAAGGCTCTGATTAAGTTCCCCAAACTTCCTTTGCTCTACAGCTTTTAATGCACCACCACATATTTTTCTGCTATCATTGAACATGTCAGAGAAATATCTCTGCAGCACACTAAATCTAGGTTAAGAATCATGGAGACAAAGAATTCTTTCTTCTTACTTGGGATATTAAAATGGCCATGGTAAGGGATTTTTTTCTAGTCAACTACATCCATATCTGTGAAAAAACAATCTCGGTTTTGTTACAGCATCAGCCACAAGTACTCAGGTGACTCAAAGTAATTATTATTTGGTTGATAATGGCCACTGGAGAATTTCTCTTGCATAAGAAACTATCCTGATATGAATCTGCTACAAGTGGCATGGTCTTCTCCCATAAAAATTCCTTTCAATTTCTGGTGTATACCATATATGCTTAAGGGAATACAGCAGAGGAAAATGTGGTCTATGGGATTTTACAGAAGCACATAAGAAAGAATAGTTCCTTAATTTTTCATTTCACTGCATCTCCAAACTGTAAAATGTTTCCTTGACAGAATTCCCTTTCCTTTACAAAAGGCCATAACACTTACAATCCGTAATAACTGCTGTGTTGTAACATCAGTCTTTCTGAAGGCAGGAAAATACTACTCCTGACACAGACATCCAGACTGTTAAAGGCTGAATAGTTACTGGTACACATATCTGTATAACAATGTACATACATTCAGGTGCTTATAACTTCTCTTTGAGTAGTTCTAAAAAGCACTTTTCCCTCCACTTTGTTCAGGGTTCAGGCAGGAGAAGGGAAATATGTGTAATAGCATGCATTACAGTGTACAGAGAAAAAATATAGCGCAGATAGATAATACAGGTGTAATAAGTGAACAAAAACTGTTTTAACAAATTTTCCTTTGCAAGTATAATTTGCATTGTGCAACACAACTAGAATTGTGTCTACTTCAGCTCTCTCCAACCTCATGAATTTTTAGGAAGTGGGATAATATTTCAACATCAATAAAACAAGACCAGCTGTTAAACTGATATGGGAAACATCTTTGGCCACTAGCAAGTGAAATTTTCCCTGCAGCATGAAGGAATTTTTATCAGTTGCAGGGTGATGTTATGTGTATTTGACTCGCACATATACTCCCTTCACAAAGACACATGATCCCTAGCAGAGGAACAAACTGCATCTCAAGCTTCCTGATCCTCCTCCACAGGACATGACAGAGCAGCTGCAAAATTTGGATTTCTCATGTCTACATACAGATGGCCTTGTTAGAGGAAAGAGAGCACGTGCATTTCTTCTATCCTCTATTGTGTATTCCAGGTGGTTGCCTGCGGTACTTTGACAGCCGCAGCTCTACCAGCATCTAGGTGGGCATTCAGTGAATGATTCAGGCCTAAAGGTGAAAGTGATGGAAAAATGGGGATGATTTGCATTTCTCACCAAACCAAAGGTGAGAAAAAAACAAAGATGAACATCAAATACTGAATGGTCAAATCTGCTAACTGTACTTCTGATTGTACCTTTTAACTGACATTTCTGCAAACATATTGGTAAGCCAAACTTACATAAGGCAGGTGAGAAAATTTCGTATTATTTTAGGCTTTTGTGGCCAAATTTATTCTGAAGGTATTGGATTCACAGTGGTACGGAGATCAATATAAGAATACTGAGTCATAAACTTCATTTTATGTTTCAAACCTTGACTGACTTTTTCAGGCACCATTAAAATCTCATTTATGCACTGAGCTTAGCATGAAGTAAATGTACAATCTGTGTAGACTGTCAAGCTTAGTACTACTAAGATAACATCTTAGGACAGAAGCCCACAGACACGTGGTCTTGTCACATCTACCAGGGAAAAAAAAAAAAAAAAAAAAAAGAGTTGTTTGTTCCAGTGAGGCTCCTACACTGTGCCCCTCCCTGCAGAATCAAAGGTTAAAGTACGATAGCATTTATGACAACCAAAAAGGAATACAGATATTTCATCATTATTCAGGAGTGTGACAGTGAATTTTATACTATTAAATACATCATCCTCAAAAGAATAGCCTGAGGTTTAGGCAACCTAATTAGTATTTGAGTGTGTGCCTAAGCAATTCATGTACAGTCCAAGTTAATTCATTGTCCAAGTAACGCACAGTCCAATATAACTCTTTTGACATCTAGGCCAGAACTCCAGAACTAAATATTTGCATCACATTACTGATGTCAGGTCCCCACCAGGCCTCTTGGAGGCTGCAAAGGATTCTGTTGTTTTCTTATTCTCCCTGATTTTATTTTTCTACACATCTCTTGCTTTGCCAAAATCTGCCTGGAAACAGAATACTAATGTAAGAGGGAAAGCCAGCATTTCAGAACGGTTCGGAAGTCAAAAATATTAATAATAGGGTTTTTCAGGAGGTCAACAACAGGAGACTTTCAACAAACTTCTGAATATTAAGGAGGTTCAGACTGGCTTAGAAGAGTAAGTCAAAACTATATACCAAAACTTTCGTTGTGCCATATATCACAATTACTGTTAACATACTGCATTTGATTTAATTCCAGTTTCACATTTCCACTGACAGTCTCCATAAAATCAGGGAAAATTTAGTTACTGGATTTCTCATGCCAATCTCCCAAGTGTGGAGAAACTTTTACACTATGTCTAGAAAAAGATCATTTAATATTGCCAGTAAAACATCTCATGCAGAAGCTAGTAAATAAAACAGTTTCTCCTGTCTAATTCTAATGTACTATATAATGTGTGAAATCTTTCCTTGGCAGGGAAGCTGGAGGAAACAGGGGTTTGTTTTCTGTCTTCCTTGCTCTATCTCCTTCGTTCAGCAATTTCTCAATTCTGTATGGGCCCAAAACCACCAAAAATGACTCAACTCTCTTCCCTGACTAAAAAGTCAGCTCTTTATCTCCTAGAGCAAGAAATTAAAAGCCAGTTATTTTTTCTTTAAATATCACTTAAAGGATTATCTAGCTTAGAACTATAGTAACTCAAAAAAAATATTTTCAGTCATATTCTGTCAGTAGAAATAGATCATTATTAATACTGCTAAGAATTTTGTGAAACAGTTGGAAACTGCTGACAAGGGCAAGGAACCCGGTAGTGCAGTCTATCACAAAACGTTACATGACATCAGCACGGTATGAGGGTGGAAACAGCAAATACAATCTTCAGCAAATGTCCTCGTTTGTAATATCTGGAAACTGGATGTAATTGTGTTCCAGAAAAATGAATTTTCCATGGAATAAGCACAGAGAAAGCCTACTGGGATGGTGAGAAGAACGGGGAACCTATCTGAGCCTGATTTGTTTAGCTTTCCAAAATGAAAGCTGCAAACTGTTATGATTGCTATCCATAAATATATCCAGAAAACATATATTCAAGCTGAAAAATAACACTGATAGAGGAATAAGTGTACATGAAGTGGCCATGATTAAGTTGCAGCTGAAAAGTCACATGAAGGATTACCGCCTGTGGTGTAATGGGATTCTAAAACTCTCTCCTCCCATTAACAATTGGACAAAACATTTGACTTGTTTGAGGAAGGAATCAATTTATGTCCTGACTTGCGCAATCCAGAAGTCTGGATTCAATAACTTTAGAGTAATGATTGATGTGACTTTGTGATGGCATCTTCCATCTGGTCCAAGACATATCTGATTGTGCAAGTCTACCATGATGTCACACCAACCATTTCATGTTCTCAGTTTCAGAACAATTTTCCTTTATAAAGCATCTATGCTTTTCTTTTTAACCCAGTTAACTTCAGGCACTACAGTGACACACAGATTTAATATTACAGGGAACTATGTATGGTGAATTCCACCTTAGGCTGGAAATCCAAAACTGCTGGAAGAAAAAAATCCTTTTCAGATTCGAGCCTTGCAACATTTCTGAAGTTTTTATCCCTTCATTTCCAGAAGTCTGCTTTCCCGTCTTGATTCACTTTTAACTAGCTCTAACATCACAGTCACAGACAGTCCATGTGTCTACACCACACTGGCAGACATTATATTCTCAATATTTTATTACAGCTATTAAAAGCCATCACAGGATTGGTTTGTTTCTAAGTTTCCATCATTTCCTATTTTAATTATGAATTGTTTAGCTGAACAAAGCCATATTAAATGAAAAGCACAGTGCAGAAGTAGAGGAAGAACTTTACAATCATAGTTGACAGCTTAGCTATTTATGCTGTAAATGCATCATAAATAATTTCTGAAGTCTTCATACATTTCTGTACTTGGTCTGTAGCAGGCTCATAAATAGATTGATAGACCTTTATTAACCAGTGATATCTAAACCTTAAAGTAAAGCAGCGTCATAGCCTTCTCTCAAAAGTGCAATGCTAGTTATAATTTCCACGGACCTGCTCTTCACAAGCAGACACAGTGAATATAGGAAACAGTTTCAAAATAAGAAACATCAGGTTGATTTTTCCCACTAAGCATCTCAAACACATGAGGAGAATCAAATATCCAGAGACCCTCAACACAGCCAAAAGCACACACAATTTCAGCTTTCCTAGGACTCTCTCCTGTTGCTGTTGCATCTAGCTTCCATTTACCCATCTCTTCCACTCAGCTACTGACCTTATGTCCATTCCCTCCTTGCAGTCTTCTGTACTACTTTTCCTTTCTTTGTTATCAGCTTTTGCTAATGGGTCCTCTTTTGCTTTCGTTGAGCTGATGTTCAGCCCTAGCCCTTCGAAATCCTTTAGCTTTTCTCCAGATCTTCACCTCTTACTCTAACACCTTGCTTTTTCCCTCTCCTCCAACCTACACCTGCATCTATTCCTCTTTCTATTCGTTGCCAGGCTCCTTTTCCATCAGGCTCTGGTCCTGTGCCTCCTGATCTCAACCCTTTTGGCCTACTCATTACTCTCGCACCTACAGTATAGTTACACAGCTTCTTCCTCTAGCAGTCAGGGTATACAGGACTGGTTTCCTTCTGATGACCAGCAACTTCTAACAACCTGAAGGACTAAGTACATGAAACTCCTCCTCGACTGCTTCACTTCTGCAATGGAATGTACTTCATTCCTCTGCAGAGATGGTATACACTGAGATATATTTCTCCATATGATAAAGGGACACCACTTTCTTTGTCATTAAAGAGTTACTGTAAAAGATAACATTTTACACTTAGAAATTTTTTTCTAGAGGTTTTTTTTCTGCTTTTCCAGCAGGTAAAAAAAAAAAAAAAAAAAAAAAAAAAAAAGAGAACAAGAAGAAAATAAAGGAACAATAAAAATTTGCTAAGAACATTGGAATTTACAATCTTAGGTATTTCTACAAATATACAGTAATTTATGAACATAAAACAATGTACAGGGCTTAAAAGTGACAAATATTTATGGAAGAAAAATCCACCAAGAGTTATTAAATACAAACATACTACCTGCCAACCCAAAGAATTTAAAAAAAAAAATAAAAAAATCACAGATACACAAACTGTGAAGTACTTGCTTACCAAGTTTTTCTGTAGGTATCTGTTATTTGGCAACTGCTGGATACTAAGCAATGCAGACCTTTGGTCTGACCCTGAATGTCTGATCTTGAGCAGCTCTGTTACTTCATCCACCTTGCTTTCCACCCTGCACCATCCCCTCCCACATATTCCTGTCCCACAAGCCAGCCTGCAGTCTCTGAAATACTCCCATACGCTTCTAGAGCAGTGACCTGCAAACCAGGTACATCAGATGACTTAGATTCCTTACTCTCTGTTTCAATTTTTTTAATTAGGCTTGACACACAGCCTAGCCTAAGGAGATACCTGGACAGCTCCACCACAACACAGTAACCACAAACCTTGAACACAAAAGGTAAAAACTAGTTATTTAAAGTCTAAACATATTCAATACTTTCCAGGCCAGGTTTTTATTCAATTGCTCAGAAATTATAATTTAAGCCTGCTGCTGAATCCTCACTGCCCCCCTCTGTACATAATATGCCTAACTGTACTGCTTAGCAACACACACTTGTGTATTGTTCGATTGGGCTGGGAGCTCGAGCGCAGGCTCTCTAGGCAGAGAAGTGATGATAGCTTCATGCAGTGTGAGATTTCTCAGCTGTGTCCCCTCTGGACAAAGACTGAGAAAATTCAAGTATGTTCACCACATATCCTAGAGTTAAAGCAGGGGAAACTATCAACAGATTCAGCAATATAGTTCTCCTTAGCAAAAACGTTGCCGAGGATGCAGATTCCATAAGGAAACTGTGAACCTTTCAACCACACCTCTTCAGTACTATTTGACATAGTCTTTGAAAGGTGAAGTATGCAAAAGAGGTGAACCTTGGCATATACAGTCCTTAATTTTGTTCTGGTCCCTGAGGAGTTAAGTAATTATAAAATATTCAGCTGCTGTTTCTATCTGGCAAAAGTCATGCAAGATGGAACAACCAGCATTTACACACACTTAAGGCCTTCAAAGTGCTTTACAAACACTAACCAACTGCAACATTGCAAGTGAAACTGTACAGGAACCCAAAATAAGCAGATTAGTAAACAGGAAAAATGGGTCCTGCTATGAACGTTTTCTTTAAAATTTACAAGGATGTGGAAGGGGTTGGCAAGTAAAGGAATTGTGGATGAGACACAGAGAAATTCAGAGATAATAAAGGTGAACTGGTCTGATGTAGTGGAGGACCTAACTGGTAGTAATAAGAAAAAAAAAAAAAAAAAAAGGTATGTGAAAACAAGGATCCAGTCAAATGAGGACAGTCTCAGAAAGAATGTGAATCAGAGATAATTGCAACATGACAGTATAGCAATTAAGTGTATTGCAAGTATTAGAAGATACAAAATGGTAGTAGAGCCGCCTTATGTAATAATACTGTGAAGAAATAGGAAAAAGCCAGGAAAGTCAGTGCAGAACCTTTTATGATCAAAATCAGTTTAGAGAAACACAGTAAAAGAATAGTGAGGTCCATTAAAGACCTCCACAATCAGAATTGGATACAGATAAAGATCTTAATGTTATTGTAAAGGTAAATTCTGTCAAAAATGTTTCCATAAACTTAAGAGAAAGAGAAAGGAAAATGGTAGTAGGCAAATGTCACCTGGAGGTCATTACTGTTTAAGGGACTCAGCACAAATAAGAACTAGGAATCTCCCACTTTAGCTATCCTCCCTGTACAATCTTATCACAGAATATGAGATATTTTCTTTGACAGCCATATTATTAAAATAATGCTATAGGAGACTTGCAATAACATCTCATTGTTTGGAAACATAGAAGGAAAAGTCTGGATCTAATGTCTAATCACAAAATGATCACAAGTCTATAGTATAATACAGCTATGAAAGGTTAAGTCAGGAGAGGTATTTAAACAGTACCAGTGAGGCTTCATCTGGAATAATGTATATAATTCCACCCAAGGAAAAGAAATTCAATCTTCATTAGTAATGTGTCTGAGGGAATTAAAACTTGTTTTAAAGAAAAGACTCTTCATTTGTATAACCTCACAAAATGAAAGTTGAAAAGGATTTTATCTATTTTCCACCCTTTCTCATCATGGGACTAACCAGCAGCAAGGGAAAAAAACACATTTAATCTAAAGGTTGATGCTGACACAAGAACAAATGACATAAATTGTCAATAAACACACTTAGGTTCGAAATTACAGTATGACTATCTAGTAAGCAAAGGGAAAAAAGGGAATAGAAACAGCAGATGCAAAAAAAGCACAGGTTAGGCTAATCAGTATACAAAAATGCTTACATAAACCTGGCTGCATGAGACTGGATTTGATGATCGACAAGGTTTCTGCTTGTCTATATGCCTGCTTGCCCAATTCTGTCAGTCTGACTTTCTCTCACACAGGTCTATTCTTCCGTGGATTAGACCGAGCAAGAAGTGCCTGCAGTGTTAGAGGAAGCTGAGGAGCCACACGCCTACCCTGCAACAGTCTTACTTATTCACACCATCAGAAGGATCCATTGTGAATTACTGAGCGATGTGAATTAGGGAGTGAAAAACCAGGCTTGCCAGATGTGCTTTTTTCACATATTTTGACAATTATAGTTCAGCTTAATCATTTATGATAATACTTCATAATGTTCTAGTAAATGCTCTGGAGTATACTTTGTGAAAAATAATGAAGTTTTAAGTAACATGGCAACTCACTCAGCTTTTAAATCTTTGCTGAGAAGCAGGAGGAAACAGCCAGTGTTTTGTGCAGATTATGGAGAATTATTGTAGTAAAATTAGGAACACTTCCATTATTCCTTCCCCATCAGCTTCTTAAGCATTAACTACTGTAAGATTACCATGGTTATACAGCAACAAGACACCCACAAATAAGATCAAATAAGACCATAGCTTCACAGCTTTAAAGGAACAGACACTATTTGGTAGTAATATGGGTTATACAAAAGAAACCATAGGAAAGGAAAGGACTAATAATTTCTGTGTCTACATTCAATTCAGTACTCTAATTCTCATTGAAAGTCAGCTGTCAATTCCTACGTAACTTAACATTCTACTCCCTTGCTTATCATGGCTTTGCTCAGCCATTCAGCTGGCTGCAAACTATCACAAAAATGCTTCTTTCACTTTAAAAAAAAAAAAAAAAAAAAAAAAAATTCTGATAGAAATTTTCCATCTGACTCCTTTATCACAACTTCTGGACAGGGTTGGATAAGCACCAGAAAACTAGTCATGTGATCTGGCAAGCTCATTTACAGAACGCACAAAGTTGATATAAGCAGTTAAACATCTTGTGTCAGTAACACTGACGCTATCTCAGCTTTGAAAAATGCCAACAATTGAACAGTGCCTGTACTTAATTTCAAGAAAATTAAGGAAGCCTGTGGCATTCACAGAAATTTGCGATTTCCCAACTTCCTTGTTTTGCTGATTGGCAGCAGTTGCGATTATAACATAAGGTGGAAAATAGGAACAACTTGCACAGATCTATCATATGTTTCACATTCTGTAAGTGTTTAGGTGGGAAAGAGTTATTGTTCCAAAGCTCAAAAAGAGGTAACAGAGTATTCACTGCAGATGCAAGTCTGAGGCATTCTCCATTTCATAAAATCAGAATCCTTCCAAATGTTGTGCCAATGGAGACAGTAAACTGACAAGAAATGTAGATCAATGTTCTTTAAACATTTCAGCTTTTCTGATAAGCAAACATTTCAGTCTGTGTAATATTGTCAAACTACAGCTGCAGAGAATTTTGAAGAGGCTCCTATGTACGCTTTAAATATTCCTATTCCTTTCTACCAGAAAATGTTCTCAAGAGAGCATAACGCCAACACAATCCTGTTCACATTGCAGTCAGTTCCCTGTATTGATTGTGGCAGACAATGGGCAAAACCTCAACGAAAGCTTGGAATTCAATGTCATTGCCTGACTAAGGTACTTCACAAGTTGCACCAGTGCAAACAGTAAGATAATTAGCCCCTAGATTTGTGCATGAAAAACATAACTGACATTGGAGAGAGAGAGGATTTGGCAAAGCAGGCAGAGGGCTACAGGCATTACGCTGCCATTAAATTAGCATTTAATCTTTCCTTCACAAGATGCAGAGTTTTCCTGAGAAATGTGATCTTTGCAAGATACCAGACTCTGGGATCTGTCAAATAATCAAAAAGCTGATTTCCTGGGACAGAAAATTCTTCCCATGAAATAAGTCATATGAATGACACATAGAGAAATTACGGGAAGGTAGTGAGAACTTGTTTGATGGGAAGAAAAATTATAAAGAGCTCACACCAAAAGGCAAAGAGAGTCCTTAATATTAAGAAGATTTTATATAGATGTAAAGGGATCTATATAAAATTTAGATTCCATCATTAGAAGTCCAAAAAGTCCAAGGAGATAAACAGAATAATGCACCTAAGTGCCGATGGCCTCAGGAAACTTTGTCCCATGTAATGATAGAGGAATAGTGATTGGTACACTTAGGTCCATGTTCTACCTGTGCAAAGACTAACACACACAAATTTAGAAGACAGGAAGCAATTTTACAAATGAGTTGATTTTGTAGTATCCTTTCTGCATGGACCAGTAAAGCTCTCGAATTGCTCTCCTTCCATTGCTCACAGTTAGGAAAACAAGAAAATATTCTGTAAAAATAAATTATGATTCAGTATCCACTTAAATTTTGTTTTGTACCTTTTCTCTTTCTTTTTACTTTTGTTATCAAATCCTAGAATAAAGAACAAAAAGTCTGTCTTAGGCCAGTATGAAAACACAGGCTGACGCTTCTGGATGCAACAGAAATGACTATTTGCTTTCTAACATACACTATTTAATAGATCTGTTTTGATGATAAAAATCAATCTGTATGCTTGTGAGACACCAAGTAGGTGTGTTCTCCAGACAGCAGAAAGTTCCTATACTTAGGTGATAAAGCACAAGAAAACAAATAAAAAGAACATTATTAAACTTGCCACAAGCCAGAAAATAGTAACATGGGTTGCTAATCACTTTGTAATGCCTATCAATATTTTGGCTATGGCTTTTCCAAATAAAAAATTAACCCAGATAGTTCATCATTACCCTTTACAATAGCCAAGATTCATCATATAAAGTAAAGGCAGGAATAACAGCAGCAACTAGAAAACTGAATTTTCGTGTCATATTTCAAAGAGATTGAGCTCTGCAGGTTTCACGAAGACTTCAAGGGAATTTGAGTTACAGTATCTGAGCTCATTACAAGAGCTCAAAATCGAAGAAGATCAGAAATGCCAAGAAAAAACAAAAGATGTGTCTAGCATTTTCCAGAATATCAACTTGTGTCTATGATTTTACATCGACATATAAAGTGATAGTAACAACAGCGTCAAACAACTTTGCATCAAGTTGGTTTTAAAAAGTGACATTAAAATATTGTGTGTTTGTATGCTTTTATGAATGGTAGTAGAGCCTCCATATTGATACGAAAGCTCAGCTATGCAGCCTTTCAACCTTATGGAACAACAAATTTAACAACTCTGCTTTAAAGGAACCCGATGACTTTCATGAATTTCAATGACTTTTTAATGTCATTATTTTAATGACCTTTCACCTGACCTTCTTGTCCCTTTTGATACACTGCATGATTGTTTTGCACTTGCCCTGTCTTTTGCTTTTCTCTCCAACTGTCGGTTTTAAAGGCAACCCCAGTTTCCCTCCCATACTTCAGCTGCTCTAGGCTATGAAAACACCAAGGATGGGTGGCTGCTCTTGCAAATTTCCAGTCTCAGTTTTACAATTGAGAAAATAGATACCTATAGAAAAGCTCTGAAGATGATACTAGCTCAATACATTAACATGCTAACACTCCATGCATATGCTTGTTTAACATTATTCACCACTGAACAGTAACATTGCAGAGACATGTACAATGAAATAGACATATGACTAAATCACTACTAAAGGCTCATTAATTAAAAGGACCATTTTGTAAGTTGACTTCTATGGTATATTCACCTGCTGTTGTGTAACAGAGTTCCTGGTATGACTTTATAGTCTACTACAGCCACAAGTTGGCATGGAAAGCAATGAAGGCAGGCAGCATATATACCAAGGTGTAAAATGGTACCAGCTTATCCAATAGCTCAACACGAGAAAAAAGGCCTCTGAGGTCTTATCTTGTATTGATTCAGCTCTTCATATAGCAGTTCAAGCAAAAACCTCTCTTACTTTCTGGACAAAAATAAAATAAATAAAAATCAAGCAATCTTACAACATGGAGATGTTTTTTTCAAGACAGTATTTACTTCTCTACAGGATTAAGCAGGTTCCTATTCTCAGGGAGCAGAGGGGATAACCTGGATTAAGTTTGTTGCTTCTCCTAGTGAGAAATAACTTGTTTGCCAAATACTTTTGAAGTAACTGAGCCATCCAGAAAGTCCACTTGAATTTGGAAAGTAGAGAAGAGTGGTAGTAAAGAAAAAGGCTTAGAAAACAAACATACCATCAAGAAAAATAAGGTACTGAATAGCTATATGGCACATACTTATTGGTATACATCTATCTGACTTCTCTGCAAAAACACACTAGGGGCCCATAGATGGGTAGAAGGAAAAACAACATACAGCAGAACAATAAGAGATACTGAAGAAAACATAGGTAATAAAAAGAGTTATAAACACTTCACAAGATAGCGACAACTGCTTCCTAGATTTGCAAAGTGAAAGATTTCAAGCAATGTGAAATCCATGCATTTTGTTGCTCTAATTCAGACATTATCGGGAACTGGTTATCCATGATATTACAATTCATTACATTCATCTAAGGATGTCCTTCAGTAAATATTTGAGTGTCTAACACCTGCAAAAACCACAGTAACTCCGAGCTAGGAACAGAGGGCTTTTACCAAAGCTAGTGAAGGAGGAAACAGACATACCTACACTCCAACATTAGGATGACAACACAGACAGTGAACAAACTTTTTCACAAGGCCAATCCAGAACAGACAAGCTGTAAGCAAACCAATTTGCAGTTATGCAAGTAAACCTACTAACATAATAACATAAAAGAAAGAAAACAAATCCTTCAGAAAACACTTAAATTCCTGGAAGCACTAAAGGACCTGCATGCTCTGCAGGTGGCATCCAGAACTTGCTAAAAAGAGGCACAATCTATTATTTGTTCAGTACATGTCCTGTATACTCTGAAGATCTGTTTCACAAAAGCAAGCTCCAAAAGTTCAGAAAGCTGTCTGGTACAAAAGACACATCAGAAGTCTGTCTCCACAGAAAGATTACTATCTTATGAGAATATTCTAGATGAGGCACATCTTTGAGGTATGGATAGGATGAAGTGACCACAGAAGATGTGTCGTATTCTCCAGGAAGGCAGCTCATGTTCACAATCAGATGCCTGCAGATTTCTAGCAACACGTCCATTTCAGTGAATCACAAAAGGAAGAAATATATAAATACTGAGAAACATCATCTTGCATTTCTTCTTTGGTGCAAAGATGAAAACCAACAACTATTAAACCTACACTTTTTTTCTTCTCTTGGCTGTAATGGTCAGAAAGGTGACAACTGGCTTAGAATCATGACAGCATTTAGGTAATGGGAAGTGCACAACAGTAACAGTAACTGACCCCCTCCCTCCCTGACAGATGGACAAATCGTTGTTACCAGAGATGCTTTGTTCTTCCTATGGAAAGGCAAACTAGACACAGCAGCAGATAACATGGTAATAGCGTGAGCAGCACTCTTAACTTCCCCACTGCTGAGCATCCTTGAGAAACTATTAATTAGTTAGAAAGTTTAAATAGGCACCTTCCACTAGTTTCTTTATGAAACCATGTTATTCATCTCAATTAAGTGGAACCCCACAGAATGGCTGTGGGGAGTTCAGAATAACACCTACTTTTTCAGAAGACTCTTTCTTATTTCACTGCTTTCTCTTTTGTTAATTGCCTAATTCCACCTTTTCCTGACTGCACACCCCTTGGGAGGTAAAGACCACTTAGCTATTTATTCACACAGGCAAAGGGGCTTTGAAAAAAAAAAAAAATTGTGTTCTCATTTTCAGACATCTGACAAATGAGACCAATTCATTAGTAATTAAAAAGTATAGCTTTTTAATAGCTCATCTTATTGGCATACTAGAAGGCAGAGGGAAGAAAACAGAATAGCTTTGGAGAATGAGGTTGTTGAATGTGCATATGTTTGCTCACATGAGAAAGGTGAAATTCTCACATGGTTCATCTTTCCCATTTCTCTGTCCTGCCAGCGTCATCTGTAATGACTGATTAAACCTCCCAAAGCACTCTCATGTGACTATCAGTTCATGTCTGATGATAGTCAGAAGGGTAATTCAGTCTGCATCTGCTACCATTTTTGAAAAGTCAGAGTACCTGGGAGTTTATCATCTAAACATTACTGTTGTGGCTATAAAGACAGTTATAGGTTCAGGTTACTTTATTGGTATTAGTTTTTAGATGGAAACTAACACTCACCTGTTTTAATACAGTACTTGCATTCTAACTTTTAATATAAAGAACTATCTCAAAACTACACCTATACAAGAAAAAAAGAACCAAAAAATCCCCCCCAACCTGTTACAGGATACTCTACCCTATTGACTTTCAGTATAATCTTCTGTCACTGCCTATGAAATAATAGCAATACTTTTAAAGCCCCAGTTTTAGGTTTTTGGTTATGGCATGGTTTTTTGTTGTGTTTTCTTGGTGGGGGGCGGAGGGGGGTTGTGGTTTGGGTTTGGGTTTTGGTTTTGGGTTTTTCTTAAGTAATCACTTCTTTCACAGCTGTAAAAGAAAGTTAGAAAAGTTTTAACTCTACGACAAGCAACATGCTTACAAAATTGAAACAGATTTCTGTGAAAAAATAACACACTGATCTTATTATTATTTGCAGTTGGTAATTCTGCATCTCATTTGATTTGGATTCAAAATAGTTGACTTCACCTTCAGTCCTTCCTCTCATATTCAGTATTTTCCTATCTCAGAATGTACTGCAATGTTGTTTAATTTTGATTTCCTACGCTGGATTTGTATCCTACTAATATTTTGCTTTCAACTTTCTTTTTTAATGTAGCATTTTTGTATTTACTGACTGAAGCAAGAATTAAAGTATGCCAGTTCTTCCAAGGAAGAAAAGAACAATCAGAAAAAAGTGTCATTCTTAACTGGAAATAGAGGTGCTGTATTAGGGCACAGTCCAAAAGAATTCCTTTCAGGTAACACTATTTAAAACTTATCCAGAAAAAGTATTTTGATGTAAAACAATTTCCAACCTTCTGAGTATACCACTCGGAAGTCCTTGTTCATTAACAACATTCTTAGCTACCTACTCTAAAGATTTCCAATAACTGATTCCCAGTTTATTAATGTCTCGCAAAGATTCAGGCTTCTGTTTTAGTAGTTACATTTCTTTTTCCTCCTGAAATTCTTTCTGCTGTTTTAATGTAATAAATACTATCTCCAAATATTTAAATAAATAAATAATGCATAGAGAATGTTAAGCTGCATATTTTCACCCACTCTTTTAGGTAAAATGCTCAGAACTGGACATGTGCCCAGATGACTGAGGCACTCGGCCAACCCAGAGGTGTCCCTGGCCTTTTACCTCTTACTCTCATAATTTGCTCTGCTCCCTTCAAGCTACCCTGGGACTTTGGTGACCACAGTGGCTTTGGGTTCTCTCAGCCAGAGACCTATTCAGTCACTCAGCCAATAACACAGCTGATTAAGAGCAATGGCCTTTTTATAATCTTCATCTCTACAACTTCATACCCCTGCATAATAGACCGGAACACGAGGAGGTATTTCATCAACTTCAGAAGCATGAGTCACTTTAAGCTTCATTAAAGACACATATTCTGCTCTGCTTTAGGTGTAAAACCTCCAACTCTGAAATGTATCAACAAGATGAAAGCCAGCAAAAACTATACATCTGAGTTTTCCAGGTTTAGGACTGACTTTACCGGTATATAAATGCCTAACACAACGCAGTGTGTAATATTTGCTGATAGTCCTCATTAAAAAAAAAACACATTTAAAAATCTTTAACAAATGCTAAAGCTGGCATGGTAAATAATATTATGAGGTGAATGTGTGCCCCATGTTTCAGTTGGAAGATTTATCCATCATCAAAACTTTTCCTCCCTCTATCTTACAAAAAGTTCCTAAGTACTGCTTGGACCTCTCACAATTATGACATTTTATAGCTTATAAAAACTTAGTCTGCTTAGGAAAGGCTAATTAACCTCATTTTGCTAAAGCTGTGCACAGACTTGGCCATACTCAGATTTGGGAAACAACTTGATGACTATTCAACTATAGACAACCTTGTTAAAAATACCTTAAATGTCTCAAAAATGTGGATGTGCCACTCAGCGGGATAAAACACATTTAAGCTTGAATACTTATTGTGATATGAGTTCTTAAAAATAGTTAAATATATCCACATCATTACAGTGCCTGAGTTCAACTGCAAGCAAGTTAAGTTCCAGCAATAGCTTAGAAAGAACCTATTGAACATGAATGAGTAATTTGAAAAGCATGAAGAAGCATTTCTATTTAATCACAAGCACCAACTGGAAACATATTTAAATCATAATATTGACTCTGGATGGGATTATTATTGATAATTTTGCCAGTAGAACACAAATAGAATACTGTCCGATTATGGTGTTAAGTTAATTCTTAACCATGCAAATCTAAACTCAACAAAAAACTTTTCTATATTATTAATTAGTAAATGACAACATAAGTGGATTTGTATTGGGTATACATCTCTGGAATCAATGAAGCTGTTTTACATGAAAGAAACTGTTGTATTATCTTAAACACCTTAATAGTGTCAGGAGACTTGCATCAACATTAATCCCAGGCAGATAACATATTCAAAAATACAGCTCTCACTGGGTACAAGACTCATTAATATTTTGCAAGAAATATTATTTGCTGAGACAAGCATCCAAGATCACCAATTTTTGGTCTTTGTTGAATTCTTCTTAGCTATAATTAAGTCAGTAGTGAACTTGGGCACTTCTAGGGCAGAGGTCTGAACTATATGCTTTGACCTTGAGTGCCAGTGCTGGCTGGGCAAAGAGGATATTATCACAGTAAGTTTGAAAACTTCAATTATTGGGGCTTGATCCTGAAATTGGCTTAATTTCTTAAGGAGATGGACAGAATGGGGTCAGTTGATGCTGCTTATTTTTGTGTGACATGCTTAGATATCAAGCACTGAAGACACTATAACTATCCGACAATAATCAATTCTGTAATAAACTGCTGTTTTACTGGCTTGGAGACTTGAAAATTTAAGAGGAATGAAACATTGAACAGCAATCACATTCCCCCAAACCAACAGGCTTCAAACATTGTCTAAGCACAGAATCATTAAAAGGACTGTACTGTGTTAGAAGCGGCAGTGGTTTTGCTTCTCTGAGTCAGATGATGATCTGTGTGTCAAGACAAATTGAGAGGAATTTGTACTGTAAAAATCACTTCCTCCAGTATGGTCTGGAACATCTTAAAAGCAAATCATGTTCTGACTCAGCATCTAAGCCATTTCCTGAAAAACACATCAGACTGGATGAAGTATCACTCTGTTGCCACATGTTCCTTCCTCTTCTTATCATGCCCAGAAAAGCAAAAATGAATTAGTGACATCGAAGCTGTCCTACACAGGTGCAAAAGAGAGACATGGCTATGAAATAACCATCAGGCCCACATCAGCTGTGGCAACCCTTAGGAAACTGAAATGCATATGAAACATGCTGTAAAACAAGTGATGGAGCCTTGCAGTAGAGTCAGGGGCTAAAATCAGAATCCAAATGCAATTTCAGAGAACCACCATCTACCCCAAAATTACTTAAACTACAAAAACCCCCTATTTCTCAATAACAGAGAGGTTTTACTCTTCCTATTATGAATTCCATCAAAGGAAATGAAAAGCTTCCAAATGTTTTTTCCAGATTCCAAAGGAATATTTAATTGTTGATAGGAGGAAGCAGTTGTGCATTGCAATAATAGCTGACAAAATAATTCAAGTCAGAAATGGCAACAGGATCTTCCGGGGAAAAGTCTGTACCTTTGGAGTATACTTCCCTTCAGCACAACAAAAGCCCAGATGTGGGACCTTCAAATACAGTGTATTATCTCAGGGCAAATGGCAAATTTATTCATAGATTCTGTGGGGTTTTTGTTAACTGAATACAAAACTACTCCACTTTGACCTCAAATTTCTTGTGTTTACTGCATATTCTCATGGCTGTTGTTTTGAATATTTTTATTACTCTGAGTAATTGCATGCTGACATTTTTCATAATCACTAATTGCACTAGGTGACTCTTGTGATCAGAAACAAAGCATTCAGGAGGGATTAAATGAATGGAACCATCCTCAGAATCAATAACTATGCTGAAGTCTACCTACACACAGATAAATATTTTTGTGTACAAAATAACTTATCTAATATTTTGATCTTCATTGTTGATGCAGGAGCTTTGGTAAACATGAAAATGTTGCAGCTTTTTTGGTCTTTCTGGAATTTAGCATTATGTCAGCTTTCTTACTGTCTCTAATGTACAACAGTTTGAACTGGCACATAAAATAATTAATTAGAGCTGGGTCCAACCCTATGGCTGGATGATGGAAACTTGTAAAATTAATTAAAGGAATTAAAACGAAAACAGTACACAGAAAAAAAGTTTAAAAGGACAACAAAAACAAATTTTTCTGTTGGTGGTGGTTTTGAAATTATTCATAATTCAATTAGTATAGATCACAAGTTTGCTGGTTTGCTAGAGAGCTCTCCAGGCCATAAAAATATTTATATAATGATTTGAACAGCAAATAAAATCCACAAACAAAAATCATTTAAATTATAACTGAAAAGTTATTAGCCTTTAAAGTATAAATTGGAAATATCAGGAGAAGAATCCCTTAAAGAAACATTTCCAGTCAAAACAAAAACTACAACCCCAACTAAACTGAGCTTCCGTTATTAAAATGCCCTAATTACAACTTATTATTCTCAAGGATTTTTGCTGTGCATACTACAGGGTAAGTGTCCTGCTTTTATAATTCTGACTACTGATGCCCCTAGTTCAGTTCCTAGACTCACGTGGACATTCATGGCCACAGGGAACTGTTGAATTTTATTTTTTTTCCCCAGTTTTCCCCGATTACTAATATAGGGGTCCAAGATTAACCATAAATGCCACTGTCTTTCATTGCAGCAGCTGCTCCACAGCAATACACTACCAGGGAGGGAATTGCAGAGTACTGCCTTCAGATTAAGCATGCAGGCATGAAAAGGGGTCTGGCTTGTTCATTCCCACAACTTCAAAACGTAAATGAAGAAACAATTAGGCATACTAAGTATTTTATCACATAGTCAATGTTCTTTCTGATTTGAGTGACTACAAACCGATGAACATCCCAGACATTTCTTAAAGAGGCTTAGAGTAACTAATGGCAGCAAAGAATGAAGGTCTTTGTTTTATGTCTCCTCCTTAACATGGGCTGCTATAGCACCACCGCAGTCTCCAGGGCAAGTAGTAATTCAAAAGAAAATAAGTCACCTACTGAAGACCTTTTCTAGCTACAATAAGATTGAATTTGGAGATTTTCACAAACGTGAGCTCTACAAAGGTTGTAGTAAGGTGGGAGAGGGAACTGCTGGCATAGTCCATTACTCCTATGCTGGAGGAAGTACAAACATGGCAAGTACTAAGAATAATGTCTTGAAATAGCACTGCAAAGACCAAGATACTATCTTACTGTCATTAGTCCTGCAGTTTGCTATTCACTGATTAATGTAAGTGAGCTTGGTTTCATAGAACATGAAGGAGTAATTTTATACCAAGTTCCCTAGTGGACTCAGAAGATACTCAAAGTTGTTTCTGTTGCTCTAATGGGAAAACATAGCAAAACCCTTATAAAAAATTGTGTCTGATCCCCAGGCATTTGCATAAACCAGGTTAAAGCAGAAACTATAGAGATGCAGTCTATCACATCCAGCCTAACACAGGAGTGAGGCTTTGCCCCTGCTGATGTCTACATAAACTTGAACAGGAGGATTAGGGTTTAGGTTAGGCAATAAGCACCTTAGTCTTTGTTGTATTTCTTTCTTCATAAACAATGCCCTGTACGGAGAAATAATTAATACTTTGCTTTGCACAAGTTCCTCTGGTTTATATCGATCACAAATTGTGAAGAGAAGTCTGCTGAAGAGACGAAAAATTAACTGGACTTGAAGAAAACCTGTTGCAATGGAGCAGAGTAACAGGGAACCAACCTAACTTTTATAAATCATGAGATCCCACCTTGACGGAAGAAGAAATACAAACTCATCACAAACTACGCATGCAAAGAGACTAAGCAATGGGTCAAAGGAACAGCTTAACCTAAATGAGCATATCCGAGTGGAACAGAAAAGCAGCACTGAGACCAAATTCCACACACATTACATAGCATAACTACTTTCAAAGCCGATGTCCTGGGGAGAAGTAATCTCCATTAACTCCAACACAACTGCCTTAGCATTGAAAGCTGAATGTAGTCACTGGGTTTTGATCAGCACAACTAATGAGAGTTAAAGAAAAGTTAATTTTGACATATACTGTTAAAAGTTTTATTAAATTACAAACAGCATTAACTCTTTCTAAAGAAAGAGATGTGACCTCTATCATTGTTTCAGTGGAGCATTCTAGTCCCTGTCTCTATGTGGCAAATTATGTCCTCTTACACTCTTGTATCAAATGTAAGAGTTAAGGGTTTTGGAAACAAATTATAAGGCATCACTTTCTTATTTATTAAAATCTTAACAATTCTAAGCTGCCAGTATCATTAAGTTATTCAAATTCAACAAGTGGGAAGTAAAATTTACAGTGCTGCAAAATAGGAGAAGGTCTACAGAACGACACAGTTGGTATTGAGGGCCCAGGGTCCACAATACATGTATTGCTGAAAGCAGAGCTATTTAGCACTAGGAGCGGTCTGGTTCCTGGGACAATATTCCCATTAACAGGTAGATGCTCTCCTGGAATGCATCTACTCATCCAAAAATAATCCAGTTGGCATGCTCCAAGACTGCTTCATGATGCATATGAAAGCATGATTACCTGGAGGCAATCAGGACATTTACTTCAAATATACACTCCTGATCCAAATCAAAATGCTAATGTAAACTCACTCATTGTACCATGCAGAACTAGAAACATCCACAAAATTCACTAGCTGTAGCATCAATGATCTGCAATTAAAAAATGAGAACAAACTGCAAATTAATTTTCTCCCATGTATTTATGTGCAAGTTTCACTGTATCACACAACCTACCTTTATCACAAAACAAAGATCTAGAGATTTAATCATAGTATACTTAGTGACACATGAAAAAAAATACAAACATGAAATTTAATATTATATAAATTAAATGATAATCACACGTTCCTCCTCAGTAGTCTGATCTGAATTTGGAAGAAGCTTACATTCCTATTAACGACAAAAATAAGTGATCAGTTTCAAGATGTGTTTAGCAGCTAGCAGCTTCCATTTGGATAGCAAAATACCTACCAAAATAAATAAGTGTACAATTTCCAAAGACTTCCAAGAATACTGAGCTATTCTAGAAATCTGACTGTGATTGCAATTACAATGTTCTTTTGACATGTTTAGCCTCAGACATACAACCTAACTATGACTTCTGTAGAGGCCTAGGTAATACACCAGTTATCTAGTAAGATAATGAAAATAAAAATTAAGCAAAAAAACTTTCAGAGAGTTAGGCTGAGACAGACTGGCATTTTTAAGCAAATGATTAAATGACAGAGCTTAGCTTTAAATGGTGTGAAATTACTTTAGTACCAGCAGAACTTCATTACTTTTTCTGTTTGCCTATAACGGATTTTTTTGAGCATAATTTCTCTCTTGAAAAGCTCCAAGATATTAAAATATGTTTCATTAACTAGTCAAGAAGCAAAGTAAACAACAGCCATTTTTATATACTAGTATCCAAATAACTCAGGAGAATAACTGTGAGCACAATGAAAACTAAAGTGTTAGAAACGCCTTGTAAATATTACAGTAGATGCTTCTGCCAAAATATTGTCAACTACTGCAGGTTACACAGTGCCATAATTACAGTAGATGACAAAATTATTATAAATTAACAGTTTGTAGTACAAAGTCATACATTATATATTCTTACTAGCTAGCTACACAAGTGTATGAAATGAAGAACTGTGAAATAGTGTAAAAGCGATTAAACTGATCTAAACTTCATCTACAACAGACAGAAATGACAGGCTCACTTTTCACAAGGTTTAAACTCAACGCATCTGTTATTAAACAAGATTGTTGGGATTGGGGAGAAAGGTGTTGAGGCCTAATATACCATTTCTGTATCAGGATAATAAGCATAGAATCATAGAATCATTTAGGTTGGAAAAGACCTTCAGGATCATCGAGTCCAACCATCAACCATGCCCACTAAACCATAACTTCTTTTTAAAATAAAACTATGTATGTAAATTTGAAAGCCAGGGAAAAGGATCTTGAATCAAAATTCTAAAAAGCAGTACGAATGAAGGATTACTGCATAATGACAAGACCCCCTGGTATGCTGCAAAGAGGTTCTAAACTTTGTCTCTCATGTGTCACCTAGCACTGGAAAAGGTTACAAAGATCAATATACTTTTGATATGACAGGAATTGGTATCCTTCAACTGTGCGAATAGTCTTGCATTTTCTTTTTAGTCTTGCATTTCTTTTAATCTTGCATTTTCTTTTCTTTCTAACAGAAAAGAAAGTGCAATGTCAATCAAAATAAGCAGAGACTAATAGTCCCTTAATAAAACATGAAAGTGTTTAGCTGAAGCTTCGGGTAGATTGTATGGACTCTTTTGACATTGGACAGGATTGCTTCATCATTGCCTGGATACCCGTCTCTGAACCTCAATACCATTTTAATCCAACAATCCCATCACAAGTATAACCAACAAATTTTCATAGAAGTAATTATTTATTGTTTCAGTGTCATATGATAACCCCCACTGTTCTGCAATTATGAGGGCCTGACATCTAATTTGGACGATGGATCTTTATTTTTTAAGTGTTTATGTTGTAAATGCTATACTAGATTTTCTGTCAATGTGATGAATTGTATCTTATCTGTATCTGTAGGAGTGTGAATATTTATTTTTAGACTGTCTGAAATATTATTGTTTAATACATTTAGCAAATATTTTGCATTGCCTTTATAGACAGATTTGATCACTGCTGTTAAATTCCTTGTAAACAGCAGTTCCCATTCTGTGTTTTATTTATTTAGAGAAATGTGCCAATATCCTATTGCAGAGACTCATGTGGTGACCATAAGCAACAGCCCTATTTTCTATTTACATATTGGGGAAGTAAGACTTATTTGCTGTAGGTTAACATACATATGTAACATGTGTATGTATATATGTGACAAGTATATTTGCATACATCTGTGACTCACAGAGGTTAAATTGACCTCAGCTTTAGCAACCATTTTTAAACTCAATTTTCCTTAATTTGTTGTCACTTCTGCAAATCAGGTTGGACCAGAACGATGCTTTAGATATGCATTCAGAACGCTGTGTTTCAAGCATCAGATCTTTGTCCAGCAGAGGTACATTGAGGAATGAATTGGGCTGCATTTCTCCTTTGTCTCAGCCGACAGTGTCTTGTAAGAAAGGTTTTACATCAAGAAAGATGCTGCTTTCCTTTAGTTTCTCTGCATTTTGGCATTGCTTGATAACATATTTTGGATCAAGCTGAGAAACAAAAACCCCATTTGTTTATTTTACAGTCTAAGAAGATCTTAGTCTATTCTCTACTTGCAAATATTCACCATTTCTGAAGTCAACCTCATTTCTAAAGGTAACTTTGCTTTGACTGAATTCAGTTACAGTGAATGTAATTCAGTCTCTGATTAGCTTATTAGAGATATTATTAATATAACTTTCATTTATTACATATAAATACATCTGTTATATATCAGCCAGAGACTTCATCTAACAGAAGTTATCCTGCATAGAAAATGTGCCTTCCACAAGGAGCACTCTTGCACAGTCACAGTAGTTGTTAAATTTAGGAAACAGATATGTTTATGACTTGCCATTTTCTTCCTGCTTCAATCTGGTTTATTAAGGAATAAACCTGGTCTTGTATGTCATAATATATATGTATGCCAAGAACTTGCCCTGCACAGAGCTCGCAATATACCATATCTATAAAAACATATATCTGTAAAAACCAACAGCAGGAGATATCCCATGCACACCGTGAAGCAGAGCAATCTGATCAAAGACTAAAAAAAAACCTACCAGCATTAAGAGTTAAATCCAAACTATTCAGAAAGTTTCGAAGTGCTGCAATCACCTGTTGCAGTTTTTGTCACCCATGCCCAAGAAGGCTTTGCTTCAACTTGGCCAAACATCAAGTCTATTCTTGCGGAGAATAGATAAGCAAGCAATAATAGCAGATGATGTATATCAGGTCAGACAATCAGCAAAACCAGAGTTAACAGGCCAGCTATATCCTGGCTCCTGTCATATGTCATAATTCCAGTTTACAGAACATTTTGCCATAATCCTATTCCACTGATCGACAACAGTAGTCACTTGATCTAAAGAAACATGATGGATAGAATACTGATTCTATACCTGTATGAATAGAAAATTGCTAGCTCATTTTCATGGAACATTACATTCCGTTCTTTTGGTTTGGGTTGGGTTTTTTGTGGTGAAGAATTAGCGGCACAAAACAGTTTAGAGACCTGAAGATCAGATTACACAGCTCCTACTACATAAAAATATTAATGCAAACAAATCTCTGAAGACCTGTGTCCACCTACAATCATGATTTACAGAACACAAGTACAGAAAAAACATCAGAAGACCTTTTTCCATTTCAGCTCAAACTCCAGATTAAGCTGCTTGCATTCTTTAGATCATCCTTTCCAGTCAAATAGTAACTTAAAAATCCTATGCTTAAAAAAAAAATATTAAAAAATTCTAAAACTCTTAAGTTTTACACCTCTATATTACCAAATAGTTCTACAAAAGATCTTAGGCAGAGTACATACAAAAGCACTCGCCTATCTGTGTTTTAATCCTTCCAAAAGGTACACATGCTGAAATGCGTTCCTTCTAATTGAGGGTACATGTAAGCTTGCCTCTATTCTGACCATTTAGAAACCACCTGAAGTTCAGGGTTGTTATTGCTTCATTCCAGCTCTTGCCCATCTCTAATATTGGGGAGAACAGATAGGGGATATTCCTTGGGATGAAAGTTTCTACAAGCAGGCTTTAGTGAGCAAATCTAGCCTCTGGGTCCTGTGATTTACTCTGCCTACAGAGCTTAGTACTCTTGGAACTGGCATCATAACAGTTTGTCAGTTAATTTCCCTTAACTGAGTAGGATAATTTACACCTGTGACATGTCAAGAAGAAAGAGGGGAAAAATACCCAACACTAAAACAAAGGATAGTTTCTGTCTGATGGTTCTAATACTGGCAGGTGAAGTACAACTAGCAGTCTTACACACTGATTGTCAAAAACAAAAACACGAGGAGCTAAAATTGAAGGTATACTAAGAAGTTCCCCGCAGAAAACTTAGATACCATTTTCTTTTTATGACATTTTCTTAATGTTTGATTTATTTTGTAATGACAGTATAATGCACATTGACACCTTTTCATTTCCACATCATCAAAAGTTCTCTAAAGGCTTACACTGAAATCTCACAGCTATAATCATAGTGGTATCAAATTAGCATCCTAATGCATTCTCCATGGACTTGTGCTCTTATGTATTGTCCCCATTCTAATCTCATATCATAATAGCACCATAACGGGGTCCCTACAGATTCCTACCAAAATCATTATGAAACAGTTAACATCACAGATACACTACATTAAACTGAACAGAAAGTAAGCAGCATTGTAAAAGAACAGATTCTGAAAAGTAATTACTAGATACAGTTATGATATCTGTTTTGGTTTTTCTTTCCCATAATATTCCCAAAGAAGTCAGTCTCTGTGAAAAAAGCTACCTGGCACACCCCAAAAAATCTTAATATGGAAAATATTCAACTAGAAAATTTTCAAGACATGCAGCACAAAAACATGTTAGCTGTTAACTAAACCAGTGTTTAATGGTCAAGTAAATGAACAACTGGAACTTAGAGCACAACCTTGTGAACATATACACACTAGTATACATTTGCACATTAACAACCAACATGTAATGGGTCACAGGATGAAACCGTTTGACACAGAGGACCATCTTCAGTACTATGAGCAGCACAGAGTTGTAAGCACGTGTTTATAATAAGCATGTTTATTCTATCATGGCACTTTAGACACGAATGACAAAAGGAAACAATAAAACATTAATCTCTCCTTTTATATAGCTCTTGCCTTATAAGAGGTACCAAAATATTTGGCATCTGTATCAGAAGTGCTGAGCACCAATACCTAATCACTTTGTCAAAGAGCAGCTGCAAACAACAGAAGTCTAAAAAGGCTCACCCTTCATTAGGGTGCCTAACTCAAGAGTGGTGTTATTTCAAACCTAAATAAACTTACCTGGTTTTCTAAATTATACACAATATTCGGGGTGGCGGGAGAAATTTGTGTTTCAACTGCTATTTATTAAATGGGGAAAAGACACTTTTAGAATTAGAACTGTCTATCTCTTTTGTGGTTCATGACCACTAAATTACTGATGTCAGTAATGTGCTAGGACATAAGCTGCTGTATTGAACAAGATGCATGTAAAACGCTGAAATGGCAAGAGACTGACGTGTCTCTAAAGCTCCATTTTACTGTACAACTTTTTCTTAGTGCTGGTAACTACACACATACCAGGATGAACTGTATTCTAATTATTTTTCTTTTAATGTAAAAGGACACTCAACAATGCAGCTAAGTAAGGTCTGCCCAAAATAACACGCCAACTGAATATCAGGTGCAGAAATGGAATTGCAGAGCTCAGGACTTCCAATAAGGAGTGCACAACAGATTTTGCTGACAAATGCAAATTATTAGAGATAAGATTCATTCTGCCTCTGGGGAAAAAAATACTCTTTCTGCAGTCCTCAGTTGTGATGCCCATTTGAAAAAACTGTCTGCATTTTTACCTCCCAGTAGAGGTATGTCACATAGAGCACTGAAGAGAAGCTGCACATCTTTCCTGCAGTGTAGCAAAAATATGGAGAGAAATCCCAGGGGAACAGCTGAAGTAATTTTCATGGGGAAGTAGGAAGACCAGTAAGATGCAGTCCCATAAATTCTTATGAAAATCCTACATCTCCATCTCACTTCTATCTGAATTGGCAGTGGATTAATTGCTTAGGTCTATCATCTTTTAACAGTCTGAAGGAAAAAAAAAATGACAAAACTTTGATGGTACTTATATTAGGAACAGAACAGAGTATAATAATTAAAAATAAATGACAAAGTTGGTCATGACAGAGTGTTACTCAAGGAAAGGTTGAGTCACTAAAAAAAAATTAGCTTATTAAATTTCTCAAGTACCACATGAGTTACAGTAGTAATGGATAGCATTAATGACAGCTTGCCATAAGATAGAACATTCTGACAATCTTTTTGCCATAAAGACTCTTGTATAAAAGGATTTTGCAAATACTTTTCAAACATGTATCTGTGTCGAGGGCTTAGCTAGCGAGTTAAGAATAGATGGAGATGAAAGTGGTATACAGCTTACATCTGGAGAATACAGTCCTACAACAGCTAATACTGGAAGGATGAAAGGATGAAGTAAATTCAGCCAGTTGATAGTGTTCAGCCTTCCTTTTGTAAGTACAATGCAGAGTACTCGGGCCAGACTGCAGAATTACTCTTCACATAATCAGGAAGCAGACTGCTCTTGAAGGTCTGAAGAACAATGGTGCTCAGAGTAATGACGCAAAATCAAGGCTGTTGTCTGGACTGACCTGAAAAATTTTCAGGCATCATGATCAAAAAGGGATATCAACCTTCCTCAGAGTTTCTTCTGGTCTCACTGCTTTCACATGGTTGACCTAAATTAATTTCATCAACTATGCTTATTTTTATTATAACCTACAATGCCTTGAAAAATGGTTAGTAAAATTAAAGATATTTAGACATTGAGGATTTCTTAGTTAAAAATAGACTTTAAAAATACTCTCCTTTTAGCTTGCAAACTATACAGCATAGATAAACTTTCTAAGCTTTTGCGTTTCTTGTATTCAAAAAAAGTTACAGATCTCTCAACAATCTCTGGCGGAACACAGAATTGATCTACACCTATTTCTGTCCACTTTGCCATGAGATGCCACTTAAGAGTCTCTAATGTGAAAATACTCCATAATTAACAGTGGCATGGTTATACAAGAAACCTTGCAGTAAAATGATCTCCAAGATCAATAAAATCTTTGGAGATATGTTCACTTTCTCCTCCAAAAGAGCTCCATGTAATCTACAGAAAAAATTATTTTGCCACAGATGTTGTTAAGTTATAAATTTAAAGCGATCTTGATAAACAGGTTAATAGCTTAATTTCAGTTTTGTAAAAAAAGAAATTTACAAATTGTGATGGAATGGTCATTTGAAATGATTTTTCTGATTTTTTTCTTACCATGCTGGGGACTCAATTCACAGTCTTACAATAGCAATTTCAATCTTATCCTTATTATGACAAGAGCAACAAAACATAAAAGGAAACATCCCTCATAATGACAAAGGAGGAGGATACATATGGGCCATTGAAGCCTAGTTAGAAACCCAACTGACAACTCATTTGTCAGTGCATTGGCATTAAATTGACCAAATCAGTTTTGCTGTTAATCTTATAGAAAGAAAACAAACCTAATTGATGGCGAAAAACATCACTTCTAAAAATGCTATGACCATTGAAAACCTGAACTGCTATTAGTAGTCTAGCAAAGGCGTGAAAAAGAAAAATAATAATAATATTAATAAAAAAAATCTGCCAGTGTCTTTCCAGTGTTCCCTTGAAGGCAGAAATTATCATCATGTTCTTGTATTACTCAGTGAAAGCATTCCCTCTGAAAGCTTATGATAACTACTTGTAGCTACAGAATGCTGTCTGTTTCAATTCTAATTTAGTGTGTGGCTTACCTAGCCTCCACATCATTAGTACTTACATAGATAACATTCCATATAAAAAGCAACCTGGTTCCTCAAAAACACTGCAAGGAAATTGCTGTGTAAGTGCCAGCTGAAAAGAAAGGCAATATTGTGCTCCTCACAGAGATTTTCACCAGTGGACAGCACAGGAGGTGAAGGCGCTTTTTCTGGGGCTCGTATCTCACCTACATGCTTCACACACTTAAATGACATGTGCTAGAGACTCAGCAATGTATGAATTTTCCTGGCAACTCTAAAGAGAAACAAACTGCATAGCCTTGGCATTACCGTCATGCTATATTGCCTGAGATACAAACTCAATTAACTTTTCACAAACTTCAACAGAGATTCTTAGGGATCGCTAAGATCACTAGCACCAAGATGTCCCTCTATCTTCTTTGGAAGCACAGCAACGTATCATCACAGCACAATCTACAAACAATTAAATGGGCTGTAGAGACATTTTAAAATAACATTATACCACAGCTCTGAGAAGAACCTACTTCAACAATATCAGGAAACTGTAAAACGTTTGCAAATATTTCTTATAATTTAAACATTTATATATAGCTCCTGATATTGCCTGTTAAGTATTCCTCTTAAATTCTATCATGTAAAAATTATGAACCTGGGAATACATTTTAAGAAAATATAGGAGCATGTACCTAAGCAGGCAAAGAAAAAAAACACACCATCAAGCCATTTGTGAATAAAGAGAGTTATTGAATGGAGTTTTATGTCCTGAAACATGAAGACCTGTTAGCTTTTTACACTTCCAGAATATGGTAATATTTTATGCGCTGTTAAGATGTGCATGGGAATAAGAAATAGCACCTCTTCTGCTTTGATAAGGATTCCTCCGCACAAAAGCTCACAAACACTTTCCTTATATCTATCCAGGAATCATTATTTTAAAAAATAATAATAAAAAATTGGCACTCTCCCCTCAAAACTTCTTTTTTTAAAGGAAAAAATGTATAAAGCAGTCTCTTTTGCAGACCACAGCAGTTTTACTGAATGGCAAATGCTCATTATTATGCACTGATATGCAGAAGATATTACTGACAATTCCCAGAGTGTTCCCTCTTTCATAAACAGACTGTTGATGGCTGATGCATAATCCATCCGAGCAGTGCAATAAAAGGAAAAATATCACAAAATGTACACAGGGCAGTCCAAAAACTAGGTGCCAAAACTGCTACAGATTGGAGACAATACATTTTCTTGACTGCATACAATTCTCATAGCCAGTGACATTATTTGTGAAGAAATGTATACTCTTATATCTTGCCAGTAGATTTCTGTGTTCGCAGAGACTTCTCAAGCATTACTGTAAAGAGCGCTTCACTTAATACAGTATTAAAACTAAAAAAAAACCCCTATACTGATACAACACTGATGTAATTCTTATGTTTTAGTTCCTTGTGGAGCATGGAATAACACCTGAAAAAATACTTCCTTATACCATAAATCTACTGAACTCTCCTGCCTAGACAGTCCAAGTCAAAACACACCAAATCCTATGGAACACAAACGCAGCAGCAAATCATCAAGTGGGATGATGCTTTTTGGCCCCAAGTATTATTTGTGGAGAAGTTCTTCATATAAATATTTTATTTTACTGTCTATATGCACAGCTTCTAGCATACTGGTTATCTTAATGTCAACTCAGGCCTCTAGGTACTTTTGTAATACAAACCACAGATGTAATGAGAGCTGGAGAAGTATTTATTATGAATAATTTGTGGCAAGTTTTAGGATTTGTTTTGAAACCAACTGTTCACAAAGACTTGCAATTCGGAACAGTTTGACAAGCAGCTAAATAATAGCAGTGAATAAATCACTAGACATTATTCCACTGTAAACCTGCAGCCAAAGCTCTCCCCAAGTGCTCCTGCAGTCAACGAGGCTGGCTATGCTCGCTGGAAAGCTGGAGCAGTGGACCGAAGCCCAGGCAAACCCCAGAAGCTCTTTGAGGTCTTTTCCCCACCTCATTCTCTTTCACAAAAGGCAAGCCTCCATTTGCGTGCTCAGAGCAGCCCCAGTTCTGACAAGGGCTGCAGGTGGGTATCGTGTGGCATTAAATTTTTTCCACAAAGACTGAAAATGCTTCTAGGGCTGCGGAGAGCGAGAGTCTGGCAAAGCAAAGCAGAGAGAGAGCAGAGCTGCAGCCAGTGTGCTGGCGGAGAGCACCGAGCAGCTGGCATAGCCACGCGGGCATCCCGTCGAGAGTACAGGGAGCAAGAACCAACGACACCGAACCCGGTTAGGGAGGGCTTGGCAGGCACAGCTAAAAGCCAACAGATCCAGTAGGAGCAGTTGGTAACAAAGACAAGCAGGGACACCTGCTCCTGGCCACTAAAGCTATGAGGATCAGCAATGTAGATGACCAACTCTAACAAGACTTTATTATCTAACAGAGGAACCATGGCTAAAGGGGTTTTGCTTAAGAGCCCAGGGAAACTCAGCACCCAATTTGGCAGCAATAATCTATGCACTTGGGCAGCTCTTGGCTGACTCTGCAAGACCCTTTTCCCCAGCAGCTCTTGTGCTTTCCCAGACGGTTTGAGGGAGAGCATAGGGAGAGTGAGGAAAAGGAAGGGTCAGGAAAGGCAGCCTGAAAACTCTTTCAGAAAGATGAGTTTTCTGTATTTTTATGTTGTCAGAGGCGATGGCTGCTGTAGGATTGGGACATCTGCCACAAGATCCTCACTCTCCACACTTCCTAATTCCGTCTTCAGCAACAGTAATAGGGGCAGCAGTTATCTATGTTGGCAGGAAGGTTTTAGGCTAGTCTGGCTCCTTGTTCTGATGTACCAGGAAATCTGACAGCCTATTTCCTTGCACCCTGCTGTGTGACAGTGACATGCCTACCTGCTTAAACTTTGAGCTGACACTAGTTGGTTTCCTGTAACCACAAACAACAAATTCTGGGTGGGATCCAATAACTGAGCACAGGAGTTAGCCCATCTCAGTAATTCCGTTCTCAATGGTAGGAAAAGGATTTAGTTGGGATGATAGCCGATTTGGAGAGTGGTTGGGGTAGAGGGCAGGAGGTGAGGAAAGTCATTCTCCCTGCTTTTGCTGCAACAGGTTTTTCAAAGTGATCTGTTACCATGCTTAATTTTTCCTGCCCTTCCTCCCCTTGGTTTCCTTAAAAAAACCAAACAAACAAATAAACAAAAAAAAACCCACAAAACCCCCACGCCTTTCTTCTCTCTTTCACCATGTCTGTATGATATAAAAGCAACCCTTTAATGTGACAGTCCTTCAAATCTTTCAAGCCAAAGCCAGCATTAAGCCAAAGAGTTAAAAGGAGTTAAGGGTTCATTCACCTTTAACTCATGAGTCAAGAAGCTTAATTATGACAGGTAATATGACCCTTAGCCTAAACTTATTTCTGCTTTATATTCCCGTTACCATATTTTCAGTACAAGTCCTTTACGATAACATTCAGATATCTTGCTGCCTTTTGCTCCTCAAATACAAAACCTAACCCTTGTTTGTGACACACCAACTGATATTGTGCAGCTGTAATTGTATGAGTGGGAGGTGATTAGAGTGTCACTAACACAATTTTATCAGTTCAGGTGAAGGGTAAACAAAGAAAATGATAGAACACAAATAGGAAGCTCTGCTATAATTTTCATATTTTACAAACTTTTCGTTACGTATTTGTTATTCCTTTTTGGTTACAATTTTAAAAGTGCAAGAACATTAGTATCCATAGGCTTACTGGATATGAAACTTTCCTCTGTGAAATTTGTCGCTGTATCACAGTAACTGAACTATGCTGAAATGTCAGCAACATATTGTCATTGTTAATAAAATGTCTGAATTGAATCAGATGTGCAACTGGAAAAAGAGAGAATGCCTATTTCCAGCCTTGAAGCATTCAGTAAGCTATCACTGCTGTTAATGCTGCCTATGTTCCCTTTGTGAAACAACATTTGTTTGTTTCTTGAATGGACATATGGGAATTTAATTATAACAAAGTAGATACACACAAAAAAATTACACAAAGCATTAAATATATAGTAATCAGTATATTCAGTTACAGCTTTTACAGTCCTGCATACAATGACATCAGACAAATTTGTATCCCATTTCTAAACACAGACATATGCACCACAATTTCTTCTAATCAAGATATATAAAGGTTACAACCATTTACTCCCCAGACTGCCTTCCTAAGTTGCAAGACAAACTGAAGTTTTGAATTTTTCATTGCATTGAAGAGGTTGATTTATTGGTATTTTGGGGAAAAAAAAACAAAAACCAAAACAAAACACAAAAAAACAGAAAACCAAAAACAAACAAACAAACAAAACCCCAAAAAACAAAACAACAAAGGTCAAATCAATAGCTAAGAACAGTTTTAACAGTGTTTTGTGGTGGGTAGAAATGGCAAGTGAAAATATGACTGATAAAGTCATAAAGTTCAGTACTTGAATATGCTTGTCTCACCTATATTCTTGAAAAGGCTATCATATTTGTCATACTATGTAAATGGCATAGCTGTGCTCTTAAGCTTACTAGGACCCAATACAGGAAACCAAAGCAAAGTAAAGAAAGAAGTTTTCAGCAAAAAAGATTAAGACGAAAACCCTTCTCTGAAGCTACTGTTAAAAGGAGTACAAACTGATATACATCATTAACCACGGGTCATACAGCATCAGCTTTCATAATAAAAAGTTGCAATTAAGAAGATAGAAAATGTCACAAGAAAGGTTACCTGCATTTTTCCCTTTTCAAATGTGTTTCCGTGATTTTTTTTTTTTAAGAATAATTACATAATTGGACCATATGCTGTATGGAATGCAACTGGATCTTGAACTTGGTTTGGATTCCCGATTGCTGACATAAATGATGCTGGCAGCCTCAATGATTAAAATATTCTTGAGACAGACATACACACCAATGCGTACTTCTTTTAAGTAACGCGTTTTGTTTCTAATTGTTTGCCTTATGTCAGTTGATAATTTAGGATATACATAGGACACATTTCCCAATTAATCTCTCAGAACCCTGAAGCAAGAATTTCTTTTGTATATAACAGCTGGCATTTTCAAATATGTAAGTCCAAAGCTGGAGTTCAAAAACCCTCCAAGATACCTTGAAAACAGTTTTTATAATACTGCAAACCAGAAAATAGTGACGTGAGTGTTATTAAAACCAAATAATTTCCAGCGTAAGTAATGCAATTTTAGATTAATGAAAGCAATGGACCAACAGAGAAAGAACACTCACTTCTTAAGATGAGCACAGTATATGCCTTTATGGTATTAGAACACAGATGCTGGAGTGCTTTACAAACTAGGAAGGTTTCCAGCTAAAACATAGGCACAACACACAATGGCCAGTAATAACTTTTTAAAAGCCCTAAGTAGTCACACCTCTAAAAAGTTGTTTTTTTGTATTTGCTGTTAAAACTGATGAACAGGGATGACAACAATTATGGCATATGAATGGGCTTTATACAGCCTTCTCTAAGTAAAACTCAGCCAATTTCCTTGTCTGCAAATATAAATTTTTGTTAGATCTAATTAGGTTTGACCTGGCAAGTGGCAATCTGATGAAGCCAAACTGAAAACGGTTTTTATCAGCTTCATAACAGAATTTCTAGTCACCACCAGAAAGATGCACACACATTTTTGTTTACTCCAAATAAGTCTAAAATACTGAATTTCAAATTTTGGTGCTTCCTACTCCAGGCCAACACCATCATTTTCAATTTTCTATGTCTCCCCTCAGTAGCATAAGGCTATTAGTTGTTTTGAAGATGGTCTCGCAATGTTTCCTGCTGGAACTTGACTACTTCCCACAAGTAAACCAGAGAGTAGAATGAGACGTACCTGTGCCAAAGGTACAAAGCATGTGGCTGCTGCTTGTCATGGGATATAGAAAATAGCAGATTCAGGATATGATGACAGCATCCTAATTCCCTAGATCAGTATGCTGAGCTATTTTGAGTCTTGCTCTTGCCATTACAATGCTGATTTTTTTTTCCCTTTTGGCAGGTAGAAAAATAGTTGTATAAAGACACCTACATGGCCATGATTTCACAAGACAATGTTTCCTGCCTTAATTTACACCTTAGAATCTAAATTTGACACTTAAACACACTACATGTACCCCAGCAACTTCAAATGCAGATCAATCCCATGGGGGGGAATTATAAACTCCTAAATTTCAGGAGACAGAAAATGATGTTTTATCACAGATTAGTTGCTAGTTTCCTATTTCCTGTTTTAAAGTCTGGCAATCTGACTGTTTTTTAATTAATTTATTCTGTTGCTATGGTGACCATTCATCTCTGTCAATCAGCAGCAAAAAATCAAGGCACACCTTTCTGTAAACAAGTGCAAAAAGGTAGTATTCTGTAGGCACAACAATTAAGAAATTGGATTAGTTTGGAGGAAACTATTATATACCCTCACAGTGAGAAGTCCAAATGATGTTTATCTCCCTTCAGCATTTATTTTTGTCATTAGAGTGCACAGAGGTAAGAAAATGCAATCACCTGAACCAAGCATTTGGATGAACGTGCTATCCAAAGCCTGGGGAGAGGAAACTGCTGTGGTGAAGACAGGACAAAACAGATGAGATTTTAAATTACTTTTTCTCCACTCATATCCCATTTTAGTAGGTATGTAATAGTGGAATGCCTGTAACTTTAATAAAATAGCGGGATGGGTATTAAGTTGAGAAAACAGTGCATTCTAGTTAGAAACCTTTTCGTACCATATATTAAATGCCTCCATTCATAAAGCAGCTTCAGAGTAAGCCTGAATTGAAAACTCCATGCTTCACCCCCCAGAGAACATGGCAGGCCCACTAGAGGCAGAGCTTTGGCTTGAAATTTATATCGTTATAGCACAGATTCAAATCTCTCCTGCCTGAAACTTCACTTCATTGTACTGCTATCCATTCTTTTTACTTCATTATTTTAGATCAGGAGAAGACATATACAAGACCATTTAACTTGGCCAACAGCTTTCAACGCTTCATCACATTCTCTCCACAGGATCACTTATTTTTAGTATTTACCATTAAATGTAATCTAGCAAAGTATTTTGTTAGTTGAATACTGGTTGTTGTATTTCAGCACTCTGGAGTTTTGCCTTTCTCCCATGATCTTAAGTTTAATGTGTTTTTCTTTAAAATGATACCTTTTAACATGCTTATTCTTACACATATTTCGAAGAAATCATCTAACTATAGTTTGCACCATTCTTTATGCTCACCATTTAATCGTTTTCATTTGCTTTATTAATTCAATTTAATTAAACTGAGTTACAATATCATTGCTGCTAACAATTTCTTAAACATTTCAAATTTATCTATTAAATGGTTCACTATATGTTACACAGATACTTAAATTCCTTAGGGCATTTTAATATTCCCTCAACATTTGCTGCTTCACAATCAAACTTTTGTTTCTTTACTTATTCTTAAAGTGTGTGTTCAGATAATACTGTGATCATTAGTTCCTACATGCTCCTTTTTTTTATTAATTAGGCTTGTCGTCTTCACAGAATTAGAGCCCAAACAGCCTTTGACTACATGGATTGTTCCACAAATGGCCTCACTAAGCAATGCAGTACTAACATAAAAAATATATTTTGAATAATATATTTATCACAATCAAAATCTCAAGAATTAAAATACTCCATGATCAAAGTTCTGGCTTCCTTGCCAACTTTTTTTCTTTTAAATCAACAATATGTTTTGTTATCTGCTTTTCTTAACTGCCCTCAAAGGTTATAATAACTGGATTACTTTATTGTTCTTATCTATTAAAGCTTTCTTATGTATTAGCCAAAATACATACTTATTTTTCTGTGACAGCCCAACACCATCTCATGTCAATAGAATCAAAACATTCCTTTGCCTTTTCTTGTTCAGCCTACAGCAGATTTTGTGGTTTTCAATGTTAAATTGTCAGTGATTTTCCTTCCTGGAGAAGCTCTGATTTCTGTTTAGTAGACTGCACTGGGTATGGCCCTCACATTTATTCTAGCAAAAGACAGTGTGATGGTTTTTGTCTTCACATTTTCATTAATTCGTAGAGGTTAAGCATTACTGGAGCCTACAGTTGGAGTTTCTCTTCATTTTTTCCCTTTTTTGGTCATATCTAGTCTAGAAGTATGTGCTGCATAATTTTGTCGGTTTTGGCTGGAATAGAGTTAATTTTCTTCATAGTAGCTACTGTGGGGCTATGGTTTGGATTTGTGCTGAAAACAGTGTTGATAATTCAGGGATGTTTTCATTGTCGCTGAGCAGTGCTTACACAGAGCCAAGGCTTTTTCTGCTCCTCACACCCCCCACCAGCGAGAAACCCTGGGGGGGCACAAGAAGTTTGGAGGGGACACAGCCGGAACAGCTGACTCCAACTGACCAAAGGGATATTCCAGACCAGAGGATGTCATAGTCAGCCTATAAAGCTGGGGGAAGAATGGGAGGATATTGGGAGTGATGGCATTTGTCTTCCCAAGTAACCGTCACGCGTGATGGAGCCCTGCTTTCCTGGGGATGGCTGAACACTTGCCTGCCGATGGGAAGTAGTGAATGAATTCCTTGTTTTGCTTTGCTTGCGTGCATGGCTTTTGCTTTACCTATTAAACTGTCTTTGTCTCAACCCAGGAGTTTTCTCATTTTACTCTTCCTATTGTCCCCCCATCCCATGGGGTGGGAAGTGAGCGAGCGGCTGTATGGTGCCTACTTGCCAGCTGGGGTTAAACCACCACAATAATTTAAGTGAACCTGTTTTCTCCTCGCAGGACTCCTATGTGGCTTTGAACAGTAGTTCTATCAATGTCACTGTTCCACAGGCATGCAAAATCATTCAAAAATCTGACTGTAAACCTGTATTACCAGCAGGATCATCTTTATGCTGTGTTACCAGAGAAAGAATTAAAGATAAAGACAGATATGAAGATGATATTGCTGACAAGATGAAAAAGCACTGCTGAGCAACTCTATTAACAACTGCATATATCTGAGTCAGATGGAGGGAAATAAAAGGGCCACAACTGTTACGGGATATACATCCAAGCAACAACGGCCCTTTTATTTCACTATGTAGTGAATAAAGGAATTACTATACCGTGAGTTGATGGAGACACAATACAGATGGTGATATTTCCAACTGATATTTTAGTTCCCAACACACACAAAACAAAGTATCTTAGAACAGTGAATATGCTATAGCTCCAGATGCTAGAGGTCTACATTGCTTGTTTTCATCATAAAATGTGCCCATTTAAGTCTTTTGTGAGGTAAGGAAAATCCCTTGGTGCTTCTGATACCATCCCTCTAGTCAGCAAACAGTTACTTTTGAACAATTAGAACACAGTATGTAAAAGGTGCCAGCCAGTCAGTTGCGCATTGTCCCCACTAAATCCTGTTTACGATTCATCAACAACATTAACATACTAGCAAAGACAAATTCCATTTAAATATCACTCTAAGTACTTTGGGTCACTCTAAACCAGCATACTGCTGCAATATGCTTTAACTGTAGGGAGACAAGAACTTCTGTATCCAAAGTACACTGATTTTTTAAAAGATGCCTGAGGCATGACAGGATTTGGGTTTGTTTTGTTTTGGAAAACAGCTGTACTGGAAAATCCAAGACCAAAAGCTTGAAGATGAATGTCCAGAGAGCACAAGAACACCTATATGACAGTGGAAGAAGCCAAGCAAGGACAGATGACAGAGCTTTTCTACTGACCTACAGCACAAAAAAAAAATCAACTTTTTTGTCTTACCTGCTATGAAATTAATCAGATTTTCACATTATACTAGTGTAAAGAGCTACCACCTGTGTAATTTCCTGAACTCACTGTATTTCCTTTTCTATGGCACCTTCTGTGCTGCCCAGTGTCATTCCCATTTTGCTCATAGGCTTTGACAGCGTGAGTACATTTTCTCTCCAGAGCAGACAGCCCTCAGCTGCAGCTTTCCACACTGGGAAGCTGACACCACACAAATCAAGATGCGCTTTAAACTTGCCCTTGAAGTACTTTGCTTCTGTACTGACCTCTCAGCTTTTCACTACTATTTTATAACAAACAAAAAGGGAGGGACTTCTAGCACCTTTCCAGTATATACATCGCATAACTGAACCAAACTAGATTAGTCTACAGGACTACTACTACAATAATATTTAATTGCACCCTTAGAATTCAGCTTTTGAAATCTTTTTTTCTGTAAATATTCAGATATAGAAGGACAGTATATATGGAAATGGCTGAGATCTTGATGCAATAACTCTATATTTGTCAAAATTTTGCAACTGAATAGAGCAGCAGTAGCAACAGATGGCTTTGTAGAAATTTACCTCTGTTTGAAGTTCATTGATTCTCATTCTAGACACTTTTATTTTGCCAGACAGTAGTTTTTGAGTGGTTTTACTATTGATCATCATGTTCTGATGCAGCAGGCTGCTGAGGAAAAAAGTTAAACTACCTAGAACTAATGAGCAGTAAAACTTGCTAGCACAGATACTGTAGTGGTCAAATGGCAGCAAGCACAGGACATGAAGAATATGTCCAGTTTCTCAGACTGTTTTTTTTTTTAATGTTTATAAATATCCATTCAGATTCATTATCCAGACAATATCACATTAAAGGGATAAAAAGAGATTTTAACACAATGTTAAAATGCATATATACTGTATTAATTAATTCAGGAGAGAAGAAAATAAAAAATAAAAATTATCCAAAGGAGCCCTGTTTTAACTTGATATACTTTTCTTCTCTTCATCAACAATAAATGTAATACCCTCCTTCTTTAGACAAAATTAGCAATGTCCTGTATTAACTTAGTCTTTTAAAACCAATTGAATTCACTGATGACTGTTTCCATATACTTCCAATCTTCTGTGTGAAATTGTTCCCAAATTGAAGCTCTTTTTTTTTTTTTTTTTTTGTACTTTGTTCCCTAGTTCTTCAACTTTTCATGTGTTTGTCAAATGCTTTTTGGACCTTAGCATTTCATTCCTTTCCAATGAAAATGTGATTAATCCCTGAAGGACTCAATTAAGATTTTGATCAAAAATCATGCTGTAGGAATGGGACAAGAACGGCTGGTGCAATGCCCAACTAGTGATGATTAGCAATGTTATTGTTGCATCTCTGAAACCACAAACCATCCCAATCCCATCCCAAGTTTAATATTCATTTATAACAATCCATACAACACAATACTTTTGCTGAGTACATATAAACAAAGCCTTCTTATGATGCCTCTGTACTGGTTTGAGAGCATACTACTGCCACATATTTGCCCTGTGATGTCAATGAATAAGATTGCCTTGGCATAATGAAATTTGTACTGTAACACGCTTAACATTAGCAGAGCCATAACTTGGCTTGACTTTTTCCACTTACTGACATCCTTAAACATCCTGGGTGTCATAACATGCAAGCGTTACAAAGCAAAAACATCCTCTTATGTATGTGACTGGTACCAACTTTACATATCACCACTTTCTGTGAACACCAGCAATTACATTTTCAACAGCATCATCTGTAGTTTGCCCTTCTGCTTAGGCTACCAACTACCTTTTTTGCTGTTTCACAGATTAGGTCATTTTAAAAGATAGTTATCTAGAAAGACTGGAAGGTTCCTTACATCAGGCTGTAGAGTGCCACTTTTAGTAACTTACTTTTTCCCATTGCACAGTAATGAAATTATTAGAAATCTATTAAAATACATAGCTGAACAAATATGGCTTTAAATATTAAAACATTAATATTACACAGATGTACATTTTGAGACATTAGAGCATCAAAACATTGGAAGAGACAATATCCATCTTCTGAGAACAAGCTAATTAGCAGCAAAGAGCATGGTTAGAAGCATTCCTAAGAAATTGGGGGGTTTGCCCCTGTAGATTTTAAGGAAAACAATGGTGTCAAAGAGAGCTTGAGCCTCTCAAGAGCTTGAGAAGCACATGATTAGAAGAATATAAAATGGAAAGAAAAAAAATGTTACTTTTTGAAAGCTGAGGAAAAGCCTGAATACACAACTCGAATGAAAGGAGATAAAATCTTACAGACCAATGTAGAAATATTTGAAAACTAGATCCAAGATGAAATCCTCAGGCTACATGGACTCCCATATGATCTGGCTAAGAAAGAGCAGGTTAATTTTCTTGAAAATTGGATTGCAAAAGCTTAACAGCTTGCAGTTGAAGATGACCCACTTTGCATTGAAAAGGCATACAGAAAACCTTTAAGAAAAGAAAAGAAGAAGAAAAAAAAAAAAAGAAATCCTGAGTGGGAGGCAGCATTATGCTTGCCTTCTCAGATCAGAGAGATATAAGGGAAGGATCCTCCTCAAGGCAGCATATAAGGATAGTAAACTTATCCAATATACTTCATGTTTTCTTCTCCCCACCCCCCCACCACCCCCCCAAGTGCTCTTACTGCAGCAAAGAAAAGATTCAAATTAGCCCTGCTGAAGAAGAGAAGTGAGGTGGCCATTTCCACTTCTATTTCAACAGGAAATAAGATTTCACATTTCTCTTCCAAAAAAGCCTGGGAAAGACAGGATATGCATACCTGTTACAGCATTCTCTGTTGTTTCAAAGACATGCCCTTCACACATTCAGAATTCTACAGCTTTGGGAAATCCCCATACACAAACAGAAAAGCATAACCTAGTATTAACGTATTTCATAATATTAATGAAACTTCATAAATAAGTCTTAAATCTTTTTTGGAAGAACATTCCATGTACAGCACCACAGGAACCTCTGACAAAAAAAATTTCCAGTCAGCTCCAGGTTTTGATCTTCTTCACTAAATATCAGATGGTACCAAATAACAAGCAACAAACATTTCATTTCCAGACTGGTAATGACCACAAATGTACTGATTTCTAAAATTTTGCACTTGTTCAGCACCTCTGAAGACAAGATCTGAAATATCAAGTCACCCATATGATAACTGAAATTAGTGAATCCCTTTGACCTTTCTTTCACCATAGGATTCAAATAAATTCACATTCTTCTTAATGGGAATTATAAAACATACAAATATTCAGTCAGTACCTTTGTAAGACAATTTATTTGTAAGTATCAGGAGGAACAAAGACCAAACATTACCAAAAAGTGTAGGAAATGCTATCTCAAAAGTAAAATGTACAATATTCCTCTTTGCACACTGGTTTAATGATGAAATTACAGATTAGCATTTACATTGTGATACCTTACACATCTATAAATCAATTTCTATATTGGCTAGCTGGTTTTCAAGTGGTTTTCTTATTTCTTAATGTTCAGTTGTTCCATAATCAGTAACTACACTTCAGTATAAGGACCTTAGCTGTTCAGCAGCTCACTTTTTTCCCCTCAAAATTCCATGACAGTCTTCTCAAATCATATAAAATACCCAACTTCTAGAAAGGAAAAATAATCCCAAACCTACAAACTTTCAACAGCATTATCAAAAAAGTTCTTCTACGTTCAACATCTACTGGAATGATCCAAACAAACCTTTGAAATAATGGCATGTTCGATGAAAATGACATACAGGCCTACTATTATTACCTGACTTCCTACTGCTATTAGGAAAGATCAAAAGATATTTCATACTTCAAGTGTTTTTCCTCATACTGATTTTCTTACTTGTTTCCACTTACATAAATGAACATGGGATTATACAAGATCCCATTTTCATTACATCTCATAGTTGAACAGCTGACTCAAAAATTTAATTAAAAGAATTCCAAATATTGCTAGTGTTCAAGCTTTCCAAAAACTTTTTATATATGTAGTTCTACCTATAGTTTGTTGATCTGCTTTAGCTGCCATTCTCGATTCTTATTTGTAGATAATTTTTCTCGCACGTACCAACTTCTTCTATTCCTTCCTTTGGAGATTTATTGATGTTGTCTATTTAAATCACTATTTATCCTATGTATTCAGCTTTAAGATACAGAATTGACCTACAGCTCAAATAGTCAATGCTCAGATTTCTTTGAAAGTCATGTGTAAATACGCAGTCTGATTTACTGCATTTAGATCTTTAAATGAAACATGTTGTTTCTCACTGAAGTTCTGTGAATATAATGAAGGAAAAAAGAAGCTACTTAAGTTTTACATACATAATTAGAAAGCTACTTAAATGAAATTTGAAAAGATTCTTAGAGTTATTTGGGGGGTTTTGTTTCTTTTCTAGATGCTTTTAAAGATTTTTGAAATGGTTAGTTGAAGAACACTGGCCTGCATTTGAAAATATAAAGTGGAATGCATAATCCAAGGAACATAACCTTAATGACAATTATTTGATTATTTTTTATTTATTTTTTGTTTAGATTGCCAAATCAAGCGAGTTGTAAACTAGTCTCTTATAAGAGAGTGTACATAATGAAAAAAAATTCTATTTCAGCTGATAATATTTCAGGTGATTTGCTTGCAGCTAAACAAAATGCTCAGCTAAAAAGTTGATCAAAACCATAATGTGTTATTTCCTTTTATTTTTTTTTTTTAAATGACTATTCTTATGGTTAGAAACTAGTGATTTCTTTATCAGTGACTGAAAATCCATGGGGATATTATGCTGCTTCCTGTTAAGATAATACTGCATCAGGAACCTTCTGTAATATTACTTAATTGCATAATTATCATTGCAGGCTACTACCTAATTATTTTCTTCTACTTACAGATTGCCATTCCCACACCACAACATGCAAGAACCCCGACTCCATCTACAGAATGTTAAAGAATTCAATGCCTTTTAAAACGGAATAAAACATTAATTCACTTATCAGCTGCCTGAGTTCTTGAAAGTGCAACATACCCTTTGATACAAATTTTAATCTAGTTGACTAAGAACTCATCGCTCTTCATGTCTACTTTTCACGTCATGAGATTTTCTTTTCTAAATGACCAGCTACTTCACTTTCTGGATCAAGTTTGGGCCTCAACTATAGGGTTACATTATCTTTTTGTCCCTAACTCAATTTCTGCTCAGATTTAAGTATATTCTGCTGTACCAACACCTTCACGATTCTCTCTGAACTCCAGTAGCAAAAGTTGTTCTTCCTTTCCTTCCCTTCCCCTGTCATAGAGTGTACTTTCAATTCCAGGCATTTAAAGCTAGTTCCTTTAGTTCAATTTGAGCCATTTCACTCTCTCTTCTGGTTGTTTTTTGTCCTTTCCAAAGAAACAGAAAAATAGTTCTGAACTGTACAGCTTCAAGAAGTCCTGTCTGTTGACATACTGAGACTACAATAACGTGGATCCACTGAGCTTGGCCTGGGAGGAGGGGAACTACCGATTTAAGAAGGCAGGCAGCTGTCTGATACGTGCTGTTAGGCTAGTGATCCCCTGGACTAGGGGATGGGCAGCCTGGGCAGTAGCATGTATAGGCAGTTTTATAACAAAACAGACAGCTGTTCTTGTTGTTCCTTTGATACGTTATCAACCAAGACCTAGTGCTACTAGAGAAAAAACTGGAGGCACTTTTATGGCTCCCAGTATGCCCTATCCTTCTACCTATCTCCACACGATTCACCTCAACATGAGCATTCATCCTCTCTCACCACTATGTTTACTACTAGCTAATACTGAAGCATCTCAGATATTCCTGAAATGATACAATATATGCGTTTTAAAACCCAAAACCTAACAAACAAAACCCAAAGAAAATGAGGCAAGTAGTTCTAAACACTCACCAGCAATGAAAATAAGTAAAATTGTTGGTACTCTGTGCAACTCATACACATGCTCCAATTTCACTTTGTTTCCTTTCAATGACTGCTGTGAATATTTTAAGCCATGCTACTTGTACACAAAACCAGGCAATATTGAAACCATGTGAACATCACTCATTATCAAAAAGTGAATTTTCTGAAAAATACAAAGGGCTTTTTTATAAATTTCTGCTTAAACTGTAAGACTAGTGTGATGAAGGAACATCAGCAACCCAGAGTCATCCACTGTCCTACACCGTGAAGGACAAACTGAGACAAATTGTGAAAACTGGAAGTACCACACTGATATAAAGGGGAAAATTTTCCATAGAAGGTAAGACATTCTTTTCTTATGAAAGTAAAAACACAGAAATACAATTTCACAAGAAGAGTGCGGAGCCTTCTAAGCAGAGAATCATAAAGCAAAAATTGAATCCAAAACAGCAAAATAAGATCATTAACATTAATTTAATTTATGTCCTTCAAGTCTTACCTTGTCTTCCTAGATCTTGATAGTGAAGCAACATCAGTGCCCTTTATACCTGGATTGGAAGAGAGAGGAGAGTAATGTTTAGTACACACAAACTATTACAATTGATAAATAAGAGCTGTCAGCAACTGTTTCATTTCAATTTAAGAGTTAAACATTTCAATTCTCTATCAGCAACACAACTAAATGTTAACTCCAAGGGGAAAATTATTTTTCTACCTAGATAGCATAGGAGAAAAAGGTGTTAAACTCATTCTGGTATCTTAAAACATCTGATGTTATAAGTTTTGGATTTCATATATTTTCAGAATTTCAAAGTTGACAAGACTTTTTCCAAACAGAAAAGGATGACTCTTGAGCCTATAGAGAACAAAGTAGCCAAGGTTTTACTTCAACTAAGACAACGGTGTTTGTAAGAACGATGCAGAAAAAGTCAAGACAAAACAACCCAACACTGTAATTCATGTCTTGTGCAATGATTTGTATCCATGCAAAATGAAGATAAGCTCCTATCAAGACAAGAGGGATCAACTTTAAACAAATACTATTGGGTGAAATTTGCATCTAATTTGCAAACTGAGGAAGCCACACTTCATTACAGACAACTCAAGTTAATATATTAAGACACACTATTAAGCACAATGAATAACTATTTTATTAGTAAACATCCTTAAGCCTATCAGCACCATCAAAATATAACAACTTCCAGATCATCTAGAAAGCTTTCTCCTTTGCCTACAACCCATTCCACTACTGCATCAACAATAAACACAAATACTTCTGCAAGTTCTATTCACGCTAAATTAAAATCCATCTGAAAACATGAATCTATCAATTCAGGGGATTATTCAAATAAAAACAGAAAAAAATATGAGTAGCATAAGAAATGAAATCCAGAGCTTAATAATTACAGATACATCTCACTTTATTTTGACCAATCAGCTCTTAATAGTTTAGTCTAGTAAGACAAAAGTCAATTAGTACTTCTTCAATAGACTAATCATTTTGCATTGAATTGTCATATCAATAATACTGGCATATCCCTACAGCAAAGTCAATAGTTTTTACATCAACTAATTAAAATCTGAGTTAAAAGGTAGCTCACTGAGTGTTCTATTCAGAAAACGCAAATTCTTAGAATAAAAACAACTCTTCATGGCAGAGGGGTAGGGGAGGTTCATTTTCTTCTGCAACTCCACCAAAAACATTGCGTGGCTCTCTTGTGCTATTAGAAGTGACTTTTTGATTGGCATAATGAGAAGAACAGTAAAACAGATGGGTCTCCTCTGAAGTTGCACAAGATTCCCACTGGACAATATAGAATGCTGACAGATAACAAAAGAATTCCACACTTGGTATTCACTGCAGATTAAAATTTAAACATCATCTGAGCAAGCCAAGCATTTGAACCAATTTTCTTAGCTTGGCATTATAAAATACAATAAACTGAAACAGGAATTAATTGTTTGAGATCATGGGTCTATTAATGACCCCAGGAAAAATATCCCTGTTTACCATTATGAGACTAGGAACACTACAAAGTTGCTATACATTCTTCTGTTCTTCATGAATTTGAAAAAGCTTTTGTAGGAGCATTGCTCTTAAGACAGTCTGGGGAGTCATGTGTCACAGTATTACACGTATTACTTGCTGAAAAAAGTAGTCGAAGCAGACACAAAGAAAGATCACATATTGTACCATGTTGGACTTTTTCAGAATGATGTTATTGAACAAGTTGTTTTACGTATTTAAAAAAAAAAAACCAACCAACCAAACCCAAAACATTGGACAGTATGGAGTTTGATATCTGAGTGTTAGTGAAAATTGTGGCTATATTTTTCTGTTTTCCTAGCAGATAAATGAAAACAAACAAACAAACAAACAAACAAAAACTAGGATGTCTGAAGTGCTAGGATTTATGGCAAAACTGAAAAACAAGAGGAGACAAAACAGATAGAAATCTTCTTTCTAAAGGGAGGGAAAACAAAATAATCAAAGAATAAGTATATTTAAATGAATCTACAAAAAAAGAAAAAGCAGGAGAGGAAAAAGAGCAACAAACATTGTAACAAGAGGAACAATGCCATAAGATAATTTTAGAGATGGATGCTCAATGGTGCTTTTGGGAATACAGTAGTTTGTGGAGATTAAAGGAAATTTTGAAGTGCCTGAGCTAAATAAGCCTGTATTTCAAGCTGAATAACATCCCAGATAACAGCAGAAAAGCAGACATTCTTCTCCAACTGCAAGAGCCATCCAAAAAATACACAATATTTTCACAGGTCCATTTATAAATAAATTATATAAATAATTGTATTGTGAGCTCATATATACAGTGCACAAATTCGTTCACTGTGTATTCATAGCAAATATAACTCAAGCTGCAATTCTAGCCTGATCAGTTTTTAAATAAACATTTCCATATTTACCTATGAGTTAAAAAACAGAATTGACCTTGATGAATAAAATAAAACAGCCTCTAAATACAGTTAGTATGTAGGAGAAAAAAAAAAAAATACCCATTAGTACACACCTTCAAACATGTATGTTCTATATGAAATATTTATATTTACAGTTTGATGCAGATATTTAACAATAAATACAATTCTGTTGTATTTATGGAATATAATTCTCATCTGATAAAATCAACTAGATAAAAGTAAAGCAAAACCATTGAGAAGTAGAGATGAAGGGAGAGGCAGAAGAACAAAACCATGTCATAAATGTCAGATCCTTAATGCTCTACACCACCACTAAGTATCGTATCATCTCTAAAGGTGAAGAAAAGACATGTTCAATTTTTTTGCAAAGAGAATTTCTATGAATAGAATCTCCATATTGCTAGTGCTTCAGCTTCAGGAATATAAATCTCTAACAATATTTAACAAGATTTTTCTAAACAATGTTGATAGCATTACGTTCTTCATGCTTACAGAAATATATATGTGTGTTCGAACACATGCATACACGTACCAAAGTACTGGTAAGTCCTGGTTGCGTGGTTTACCATAACAGTAAATGGAAAGAGAAACAACATTTGTGCTTACTAGGAAAAAATACCTTCAACATTTCTCATGCAAAATCCAAGAGTTTGCTTCCTGGAATGTACCATATTGCTTTTATGGTTAGAAGAGCTAAAAAGCCAGCCTAAAAAATTACATTACTGTAGCCCTGGAACAGATTGCTTACAGAAGGTGTGAAGTTACTATCATTAGAGATCTTTTAGGATAAGTTCTGCCAGCATCTACTTGTGCTTTGATTCCATCTTGCATCAGGAGACAGACTAGAGGGCCTTCTGAGGTCCCTTCCAATGCAATCTTTCTGCAGATCCACTTTTCTTCTTCATACTATGAATGCATAAGAGAAATCAGAGAAAGTGCAATGGGATTTTTATTAATAACAAATAATACTTATGGAAATAGAATATAGGAGGCCTACCACCTCTGTGATTTGACGACCAAACCACAATACTTCAAAGCATATAACCTCTTCCCTCATGACCTAGCAATGTATTCAGAAAAAACTGCAAGAGCCAGAGATTTATTCCACTTCCAAGACATGTAGTTTGTTGTATGAACCAACTAATGCACAATATATATTAGAATTAAACCCTGTCCACCTCTCCTGAAACTACTTCAGGAAATTCATATCAAATCTGTCTGCTGCAGTTAGTTTTTATGACAGAACTATTACAGAGAAATAAACAGTGTCACTGGTGAAAGGAATGTCAAGCTGCTTTGAATTGGCTAAACAGCATCTGATGTCCTCAAGGATTATAGTGCATTATGACCCTGCCCTGCCAATCTGTTTAGCTTCTGACGCTTCACCATATGGGGTCAGAGCAGTGATTTCTCATATAATGCTAAATGACCTAGAAAAGCCTGTAGCATTTACATTGCAAACACTTACTAACATTGCAAAGACTTAAGCACAGATGAAAAAGCTTTAACATATGTGTTTTGACAGAGTCTCATTATATTACTAAATTTGACTATGCTTATTCCTTAGTGGCTAGAATAACCAAATGAACGCCCACCTCTGTGGGTTTCACACATACATGGTACTTCTTTTAACTGATCTTGGTTAGGAAATGCATGCGGTGTTTCCCATACTACCTTGACACTTGAACAGTGTCGATTTTCAATGATCATGGCATTTCATGGAAACTGTCGTGTCTTAGTAGGCCAGCAATGCTCTTGGGGAAAACAAAGATAAGGTGGTAAAAGAAGAAACCCCTGTTCAAGTTTAAGAAAAGCATTCTGAGCAAACAGCATTGTGAAACAGTTGTTAAAAGTAAATAAAAATACTTTCTTGTGGTGAAATGTAGTTTAGCCAAGCGAACAGCAAGGTACTTCTTCCAAGTCAACAAATTGTTCTTTTTTTACACAAACTCTGCTATTACAACAACATTACAACATTTGTATCTCTGAAGACAGAAAAAAGTACTCTAAGTTGGTCAAAAGAGAAAAAAGCTTCCATCAAGTTTGCTGTATGAGTAGATGCAAAGAAACTAGAACAATATAGGAGAAAAGATGATCTCAATAAAGATGTATTCATGCATTCTTTAAACATTCAAAACTCATGGTTTCAATGGGAGTACCGGTCTAAAAATACCCAGGCTGCAGAACCATACATAAACAATGAACAGAAGGAGCTTTGAAAGTTAAAAGGTTTTATCAAGATTGTATTACCTTTTTTTTTCATAAAATAAATTGGTTTGTTTTCGTGACTAACATTCATAAAAATATATGTTAAGCTAACAGAAACAGTACAATCAAACATTACATTCCTTACAAACAAATGAAGAACTACTACAAACTACTACAGAACGCTACAAACTCCAGGCAAAAAGAGCCTCTCTTTTGGAATGTATGTATGATTTCATCTGGAAGGCTAACATTAACATGAGAGCTATGGATAATGAGAAAGCAAAGAGGAGAAGAGAAATGGGAGGGGAAAAGCAATGCAGGGGAAGGGGTAACAGATCAATAGGTTAACCATCTTCAGTAGTTAATTCCGAGCGCAACATGCTAGAACATCTTAAATTAGCAGAAATGTCTCAAAGGATACAAAGGGATATGTACTAAACATCCAAGAAAGCAATTTTGATGTGTTTCCAGGACTGTCGGAGAGCGCAATGTCAAATAATAAAGTGAATATGATTTGATTTATAGACAATTATGGGTGAATGTTGAGTGCTGTGTTCAGGAGCAGAGACCCAACCTCCATTATTGTTAATGGGAGCACTGACTCCTGCTAGAATTGTAATTGTGCTAGAACTGTAATTGTTTGGCCTCCAATACCAACGTGTAGCTAAAACTAAAATTTATTGAGGACTTCTCAGATGTGGAGGCATTCGAAAGGCTATACCAGATAAGACACTTCAGCAGGGAAATAAATTCTCAGCCTCTATTAGAGTGTTTCTTATTTGAGGATTATACTTCTTGCTAAGAAACAATTGCCTGCTTCTCTTTGTTCTCACTCATATTTTCCCTACCCCCCCACATCAAAAATGTAATAAGAATGAATTTATTTCCCAGTTTATAAACTTGCTCTACTGCACATCCTCTGAGCCTCACCATCAAACCTTTACTTACTATCCATGAGTTTCCTTTCCTAATGTTTTTTTTTGCTTAAGGGAAAGGTTGACTAGAAAACAGGAATTCAATTTAATGAGAAACAAAGAGCTGGCTAGCTTAGAAATGTTTTGCAAAACAGGCATCACTCTTGCATCCCACACAGACAGTAAGTCTTGTAGATAAGGCTTTCACCTGTGATGTGGCAGACTCGTGTTCATATCACTATTCCCAATAAACTCACAAAGAATATAAGAACAGCCATACTGACTTATTTAACTCCCTATCTTCTCACTGACAATGTTATATATCAGATGTCTTCTATAATACAACAAGCCACAGCTCAGGAGCTTCTTAAGTATTTCTGTATTTAGCAGACCTTATAGACGCATTTTTCTTCTAAGAATTAGTCCAATTCACTCTGAACCTATGTAAACTCCACATGTAGAGCATCCCGTGTCAAGGAGTTCCAAAGCTATTACTAAAAATGCCACCTGTCTGCATCAGGTCCACTCTCCAGCTCATTTATTTTCAAGGTAGGGCCAAATATCTCAAGCTGACTCTTTGACATATCAGGAGTGTGCCTTAAGCCCCAAGCTAAAGAGCTCTTACTCTCTTTAGGAGGCATTCTACTTAGTGTAATTGCTAACACTTTCCCTAAGGCAGAGCATGAGAGACTAGCTTTGGTCCAGTGATTAAAGCACTTATCAAGGATCTGGAAGAACCTGATAACTGGCATTTTTCCAATAGAAAATACATTTCATTGAACAATTCGCATGCAGCTATGTTAAAGAGCAAGCCTGCTTTCTAATTGCTGGGACAGAGCAATGATCTTGCCCTCATCTTGAGGGAAATTCCATCTTTAAAGTCCACCTCCATTAGAAACTGTACATACTGCCCCTGTTAATGGGAGATAAAGACAAACCACAGAGGCCAAAAGTTACAGAATATTCCTGTGTTTGAAAATGTGAAAAAGACAGATGTTTCTTAATTTGCACATTCACAAAACACACTAACTATTGAATAGACTGAACCTACACATTGCTGAATACTATCTAAAGAATAGAAGACAGATGACAACGTTTATGGTATCATCAATAAATGCAACTAAAACAGTAAAATCAACAATATACTCCTTAGTTATTTGGTTCATTTGAAGCAATGAGACAGGCCTGTTAGGCAATGCCTGCAATTCTTCAAAGACTGGAATGAGTTGTTTGCTCAGTAGTTGATCCCTCTTTGAGAAAAAAAATTACCCAATACAATTCACAGTTTACTGCTTAGCGACACGATTCAAACAGTGATATAAAAGTCTTGTGCAGACTTGAGCTTTCAAGGAGGTATTAACGGTGGACTAAGGGAGACCTAGAGACTGCAAGATCACTTGGTACAGAACAAATGAAGGGCATTCACAATACTGTCAGAAAATCTCTTTGGCTCTGTTTTTCTTTTTACTTCAAATACAACAGTGTTAAATATTAACCCATCATTCATTTAATACTGATAAACAGGAAAATTTTAAATCCTGGTCTATACAGACAAGTATATTTCCCCAATACTTACTTGTTCTGTTGATGAGACAAGCATTTCCCTATGAACAGGTCATCCTGTAGCACAAGCAGCAATTCTTGTGGGGGGAAAATAAAACTTTATACAGAGCCCCTTTTGTATTAACTAAAAAACTTTTTAGTGTAATGAAGAATTCTACTAGCCAAAGAGATGTTTACAAACAATATCTTGCCTTCCTCACTTCACATAACAACACTCTACACTAGAAAAAAACCTCACAGAAGTTCTAAATACTCAGTTGCATTCCCAAATATTCAAATACCCAAATTTCTGCTTGAATATAAGCTTGCACCATGAAAAAAGGTCAAAATTTTAAGTGAGGTCAGTTCAAGTGACAAGAAAACACCCATATGTACAAAAAATCCATCCGTTTTTCTTTATGCATTTGGAAATACAAATGCACATACAAAATCACAATTTTTGCAAGACTAATTTGTTTAGTCCCATAGTTCCAGAAAAATATCAGCAAGCACAAATCGCATTTAAAATAGCGATATTTACTGTGAGTATATATAAACAAGTCAGCACCTATTACAATGACAGGAGCTCGAATTTTTCAGACCTTTGACAAAAATCTGTCTAGACCTTTTCTTAAAAACAAGCACATCTAATAAGATCAGAATAACTTTTAAGCTCAAATGTCTTTTTTTTTTTTTAAATATGCAACAGAACAAGTAATTTTTTCTGTAGAGAGAATTAAGAATGACTGAGAGCAGAAATAAAGGAGATTTGTAAACGACTGTCTTCCTATTGCATCCTTGCAGGGTTTCCCCTTACTCTCAGGCTTGCTCTCAGTCAAGCTATTCTTCAGGGCTTCCTAGGCTGCAGTAAACTGTAACACACACTCCATTATATCTGTAGGTAAAATGTTTCATGTGCTTCCTAAGAAGCATCAGTCCCTGCTGCACTATAGGTTTCCTGTAAGCTCACTTCTATTTTTTTCTTGCCCCGGACTGCAGGCCACAAGTTTATTTCTTCTTGAATATATCCATGAGAAGGAGCAATCTAGTGCCAGGTGGCTCCATCTGACCCTAAGTCAGCGCAGGACAAACAGGAGTTTTCTCTGTGCCCAGCCACAGCCTTTTAGAGAATGCTATAATGTACAAAGTAAGAAAACGGACTCTGTCCATAATAATTGTACCACATACCTCTTCTAATAGTAATTCAGCCACCAGGTTTTGCCAGGAAAATAATATCATAGGATTACAGGATCTAGTTCTAAAAGTGAGAGTGTTCTAGAAACTGATGCATTAGACAAGTCAGGAGAAGTTCTCAGATTATGCAGATAAACAGAAGGCCAAGGTGAGTAGGTGACAAAAGGCAGAACTTCAAAAAAATTGGATAAAAACAATATTCAGTACATTCTCCATATTTTATGAACAAATCAATAGGACAGTTGTGCAGTTAGGTGAGATGTCAATGTTGAGTTTCTTTCTATCTTTGATGAGTTATTTTGCAAGATTTTTAATACAGGTTAATTCTATAAAAATAAAGACAGCCTAAAACAAAACCCCAAACTCCCTACTCAAGCAAATACTTCCATTCACAATTTTAGAATTATAGTACAATAACCATTCTTCCTCACTGTTGCTTACTTGGAAAAATAATTATTCTTCTGCAAAATGCAGTTCATATGCACAGAAATAGACAATATAAATTGTGGTTCAAATTTATCGAATGTATAGTGGTATTCCTTCCACTTAAAAAGGACACAGCCAAGACCTGTCTGATCTATTTATGCCATATCTGTTACTACAACATAGATCACATAAACCCACCGGACATTCTTACACCTCTGCCTCTAACAGTGACATGATTCTATAAAAAAAAGCTGGCTTGAGCCCAGGACAAGCCTCTGCAGACCTGGACAAGCCCAATTTTTCTAGGATTATCCCACATTCCAGGAGAGTAAGAGCAAGTCACATCCAGTACAGAAAGAATGGCAAACAAACTACTGTGTAACAACAAACATGAGCAATAAACCTGACAAGATGCAAAACTTTTTTTTTAGCAAAAGAAAGCAGAATGCATTTCATCCTCTAGTTACTCTTTACTGATGACAACAGTAGACTAAAATATTACTAGCTGGAAACACAATTTGAGATCAGCTTGAGAAAGTCATCCAACTCCACCTGGCCCAGCTGACATGCATTTACATTATATCCACTTAAGATGTTCTCAAGGACCACTAGCTTCACTGAACAGATTTTGCTATAATCTGAGATTCCTTCAATTTCCTGAATCACATACAAGCTGAAACAGCTAGAATCATATCACAATGGGCAAGCAAGCCTGTTCAGATATATTTCATTATTTTTCATCTACTGACAGAAGCAAGCTAGCAACTGTCTTGATCATTATTTTTATATTCTGTCCTGTTACTTTCTTCATCTCCTTCTCTTCCCTTCCATCTTGGAATTTTCCACTGATTTTGTTGGCCTGAAGTTCACACAGCCTATGGGAAGTGCACCAGCAATAGAATATTGTCCTGGTTTCAGCTGGGATAGATTTCATTTTCTTTCTAGAAGCTGGTATTGTGTTATGTTTTGGATTCAGTATACGAAGAATGTTGATAACACACTGATGTTTTCAGTTGTTGCAAAGTAGTGTTTAGACTAAGTCAAGGATTTTTCAGCTTCTCATGCGACCCAGCAAGAAGGCTGGAGGGGCACAAGAAGTTAGGAGGGGACACAGCCAGGACAGCTGACCCAAACTGGCCAAACGGGTATTCCATTCTGTGTGACATCATGCCCAGTATATAAACTGGGGGGACTTGGCTGGGGGGATCATTGCTCGAGGACTAACTGGGCATTGGTCGGTGAGTGGTGAGCAACTGCATTCCACATCACTTGTTTGTATATTCCAATTCTTTTATTATCATTATTGTCATTTTATTAATGTTATTATTATCATTATTATTTTCTTCCTTTCTGTTCTATTAAACTGTTCTTATCTCAACTTATGAGTTTTACCTTTTTCTTCTTTTTCTTTTTTTTTTTTTTTTTCTCAATTCTCTCCCCCATCCCACTAGGGGGGTAGGGAAGTGAGTGAGTGGCTACATGGTGCTTAGTTGTTGGCTGGGGTTAAACCATGACAAATATTTACACACTACATTTGCTTTTTCAAGCTCTCACACTGTTAATGGTAGAAGAATCTCACCTCAAACTTTTTTCAGCATACCGATTAGAAGCATTTTCAGAAGCTAGAAGTAAAACATAGTGCAACAAAATTATGTTCCAAAAGATGCTAACCTTGAGTTAAATATTAAAGATATTTTCTTAATATTGATAAACATAATCTGACCCTTCTAGAGGTCACAGAGATGGCTACTAATAGGACAAGTCATTTCAGATAGCACATGAAAGCTTTCAGGTAGGTATGTTGGCACTTTGAACTCAAAATTCCACATGCTCAGGCTTGTTGTAAGGTCACCAGAAATGCTCACTGCAATGCTACCACCATTTTACATGGGGCTAGCTGACAGTAAAGGCAGCAAAGTTAATCACAGAGTGTAGAAGATGCAGTCATTTTGAATAGACTGCACTAATCCAGCACTATCTTGGGGCTTGATAGTTGGAAGTTCTGAAGGTATTCCTTTAAAAAACTAATGGCGTGCTTTAAAAATAATACCTTAGGTATTTGGTCCTTAGGCCTGATTTGTCACGATGCCCAGTCTTTCCAAGGATATTAGCAATTCCTTTTTCTCATCTCCAAAAGAGCTGGTAACATTTCTCTCTATGTTCTCAGCTTTCACAGACCCGCTTTTGCTGGGAGGAGCAGGCCCTTCAAACGCCTCTCAGAGCTGTTTCCCCTGTCCATAGGAATTACTGCATCAATGGCTAAAATTTTGAGGCAAGTTTCTTAAATCTCTCCCAGAAAATCTATGTTATTTTATTTTATTCCCTGACTACTTTAATATTTATCTTTTTTCCTTACTTTTTTCAGCACTCTACTGGATGCCTGTACCCAGTGTTAGCAGCAATGGGCTGCAGGGACCTCTGTGAGGCGACGCCAGGGCTGCCCACAGCCAGACACAGCCGGTTCCAGCCGGTTCCGGCCGGTTCCACAACAGCCCCGCCACAGGGCGCAGCCGAGCCCGGCAGCGACGCTGGTGGCCCCTCTGGGAAGGCGTGTTGGGGACAGGGACGAACGCTGCCCGGCAGGCAGGAGCCAGGGGAAAAACGTGTGAGGAACAGCCCCGGGAGCACCAGGGCCAGGGAAGGAGGAGGGAGGGAGGAGGTGCTCCAGGCCCTGGAGCAGGGATTCCCCCGCAGCCCACCGGGAGACCACAGGGGGGCGGGTGGGTGTTTTCTGAAGGGACTGCAGACTGTGGAGGAGCCCAGGTAGGAGCAGGTTCTCCTAACAGGACATGCGGCCCATAAAGGACACGTGCAGGATCAGGTTTATGCTGAAGAACTGCAGTCTGTAGGGTCTGCAACCTTCCATTTCCTAGACCCCAGCCGGGTCAACCCACCACAAGAAGCTACACTCCAGAGAATTACATGCTTTGTTTCTTCTGTACGCTGTAGTCCAGTGAGAAAAGGCAGCAAATTAAATTATAGAGAGTTATATCAGAGTGTCAGCAGTGCATTATAAAATGGGGTCTCTCTTTCTTCATAGGTTAATGTGAGGATTTTTACAGGTTTTACCAAAATACAACATGAAGAATGTTCATACTGTGGCTGCTCTACAAGACAATGGGAAATTTGCACTATATTCATCATTATGTCATAACTATAATATCCATCAAATGATCTAATTATCAGTCCTAGCACTTCTGTTCATGAGTGCCTTGGTGTTATGCTTTGACATGCAAGAAAAATACAAGAACAGACTTTAATCCTTTTTGGTTTTCAAAAAGGTCTAAAAGACCTGTCCAACAAGAGGTCTGAACTACACATTTTCATCTTAGACTACTGTATGTTCAGTTCCTCCATTTTCTAACCAGAAGTTATGTTCTGTCCTATTTTGTAGGAAATAAGTCTTCATTTTCCTGGAATTTCCAGACATTAAGCAAATAGCAGTTCTAAAGAAAAACTCAAACATATGGAAGTCCCAGGCCAGCAGTCACAAAGTTGTATGTAAGACTACGCATATGAACGCTATGTCCTGCATTTGATGTGTGTGCACTTCAGGGATTTTTGCCCTCCTAGCTATTGTCCAGGGAGTCCCAATAAGGATATACAAGCCCTGTCCTCACTGAAGAAGATAAATATGAACAAGAGCAAAAAGGAATTGAACCAGAATCCTTCAAGTACTTCTGGGACTTCCTGACCCAAGCATGAAATAACGTGACAAGTAAAAGAGTTGTGCTCCTGATGTTGATACTAACCTCTGAAGTTTGAAAGAAAGAGGGCATTTCAGTACAAGATTCTGGTGCAGAATTAAGCTTTTGAGAACACAATATATAATATCAAGGTCTTATTATCTGAAATGAAGACAGTTCTAAGAGGACGATTAAGTGTCTGGAGACTGACCTACTATACAGGTGCATCTTTTCAAAATGAGTAGTGTCCTGCTCTGGTTACAAGGACAGGGTGCCTTAGAGAGGAAGCCTCTCAGCTCGTACAACTTGGTAACAGTCTCCATTCTTATCTGCACCGTTGGCCCTTTATATTATGGAGGCTACCTTGTGAAAAGCTAGCTAGGATGGACAAAGCATTTTTGAGATCAGTTTTGGAGTCTGGCACCAGACTATTAGAGTTTTGATGCCAATGTCTGTTACAATGCCCAATAGTGACACAGTGTTTCCTTGTACTTCCTTATGTTTATGAGCTTTTAATTCCTATCCTATAAGCAAACTGCATGATTGTTGATGGTGGGGTTTTATCTGTTATCTTGTTCCTAATTCTGCTCTGTTCCATTATTTTATTCTTGTTTATCTTTTTATGCAATTATTATTCAAACAAGACCTAACACAGAAGGACTGTGGTCTATCACTGACATTCTCAATGCCAGGAAAACACCAACAGCAAAAACAGTGAACAGCAACTCATCTCCCAAAGAGATGCAAGATGATGCTTTCCAATCACAAATAAGAAGGGTATGGTTACTCTCTTCAATCAATATTTGTATTTAATGAAAAGCAGCTATTTAATACTTTACTTTTTTTTTCAGTGAAAGAAAGATAGCAACAGAAAAGACATAAAAATGGATAAGTAGTTTAATGTCTCAGCAAAATGTGCTGATTATGATTCTTGGCCTGGTAACTTGGACAGTGAATACTAATGAATCTGGAATCCTCATTTGCAGATTCCAGCTTAATCAATTTTTTTTTAAAGATAAATAAAATTGGAAGTACTATTTCTAAACCTAAAGCAAATTGTCACCGTGGGAGAAACCTCCCAGGAAGCTGATTTTTCATGTGATTTGACATGCAATTGTGAAAGAAGCACAAAGATTTTTCCAGTTATTCTTTACACTGAAGCTTGAGTATATCTGTAAACCTGAAAGTCTGGTATATGTTACGGTAAGCTCTTCAGATTGTTGAGGGGTTTTGTTAGTGTGGTTTGGTTTGTTTTTTTTATTGGTTGGGGTTTTTTTTGTTGTTGTTTTCATTTCATTTAGGCTTTTTTTTTTTTTTTTTGTGTGGGTTGGATGATTACCATGTGATAAATAGTATGTACATATTATTTTGCTAGCCTAGATAATAATTGAAGAAATCCATTCCCCTGTGGCAAACATGTCAACTTCAGAATTATTACAATTTGTCATCTAGCAGCATTTTAGAAAGTGGGGTTTGATATTCAAATGTCTGATATGTCAACATTTGTGCATCTACTTCTAAGACTTTGGAAGCGAGAAAATTTGGGAACATACAAGCACAAAGCACTAGCTATACTACAAAAAAAAAAAAAAAAAAAAAAAAAAAAAAAAAAGGGTGCTTGCAGCTTTTGTGCTGGATCCCTGAGAAGAACAAAAGTAACCAGAGACATTTAATGTCTTCAATATCTATGAACTTTTTACTGAAATGCAAGCAACTGTTGATTTTCCAACATGAACACTTTAGTAAATAGAAATAAAGCAAAACTAATTGATTTTCATCATGAAGACCACAATCCAAACATGACTTCCTGGGTCTTAACAGAGCACTGCTTACATTCCATTCAATCCCTAAAATTTCAAGTTAAATACTGGAACTGATCTGTAAAACAAACGAGAGATCACCAATAAGACCGACAAACCAACCAATGAACCATCTCACCAAAAGACCAAGGAAATACTCCATAGCTTTGGAAAAAAATTCTAGCAAGTTTTAGTCCAGAAGTTAGACTCCACTCTAATTTACAATTGACATAAGGAAACTATTTGTCCAAAATTAGAACAAGGATTCTAGAAAGATATTAATTGACTGAAAACTAACTCAAGGGCTGCAAAGAACTGACTAGGTGATATGGATTCTTATATTTCCAGAGCACTTTTGAGACTTTAGCATCAGGGAAAAGTGATGCTAGACCTCAAAAATGTAAACTAAACATGACGTATGAAAATCAATAGATTCATATCTTTATTGAAACCAGTACTTCCTACTCTAAAAAGAGAGAACGAAAAAAAGTCTAAGAATCTAAGAACTTTCATTTCAATTCGTGGTTTCATTTTGATAATCATCTTTAAACATCAGAATTTGGCCCTCTAAAGATAATTCAAGAAGGCTTATAGGGTATTTTCTAATATAATTTTAATCTGCTAGAAATGCTTGACAATTTTACAGCTTGGGAAAAAACAGACAGCAACAATGAATGTTACTGAGACATTGCTTCTATTAGGCATAGAAATGTACTAAGGAAAGTGCATATAATTGAGAAGATTTGATTTAAAGTCAGAAGTTACACTTGCTTTGAAAGAGGATTTAGAGTATTTACTCACTTTCTATATGGATGGGCAGAAATGGCAAAGTGTAGACCCTTCAACAGCTTATTATTTTACGCTTTATAGAAACAATTCAGCCAACAAGTCCTTCAGAAAGCTAAATATTGCCAAAATGGGAATCTGGGAAATACTTCAGCACTTGATAGCAGAGTTAGTATAAGGCCCTGTATGAAATTTAAAATTAGCTGTAAACAGAGTTAAACACATCTGAATCACTTGTTAGCAGTTTGACATAAGATTCCTTCCCTTTGTAATAAGCTTTTACCAATTAATGTTTATTATTTTACTTCCTGTTATCAATCATTTGTCACAATTGCAAGCTCCGGCAGAAATTTATCATTCAACACTACCTAAAAGCACTTTAATGGGGAGTGCAAGCAGTCCAGATTTGTCTGGCCCATTTTTACAGTACAGGCCTGCTGTGCTCTGTCTAGGGCACAAAGAGTGCTTGTCTGGAAGCATCTGGAGAAATAGAACATTAATGTTTACTGAGTGTAATTACCAGTTGTGCATAGTTCAACAGAAACTAATTTTCCCTTGACTTTCAAAGTAGGTATCACATCACCAGCACAAACTGTTCTTAGCTAATTATTCAAAAGAATGTGCTGTAAAAGCAGCTGCCTTTCTTGAGCAGCATAGTGTCCAGTTTTATAACCAATTCTCTCTGATACAGGTACTGTTACTCCATTTGGGTATAAGCCTGCAGTGGGTTTGGACACTGACTTTAGAACATGATAATAAACACATATCACCCTCCAGGCATGTTATTACAATTTCTAAAATCAGGCACTGGATATAACAAGCAACACGTCTGTGACTTTGGGGATGCATGGTTTAATTCTACCCTTTCTCAAAAAGCAAGGCCAAATTGTGTGGAAATAGCATACAAGAACTCCAAAGAGAGTAGCAGATATGACAATTTGTAAGAGCAAGACTTTTCTAATAACACGAGAGATGAACAAAACATTAAGAAAAAAAAAAAAAATCAGTGCATTCCTTTGATTTTAAAAACAAACAAACAAGAAGAGTTTAATTTCATTGCCACTGTAGAGATTCACTGCCATAGCGCCAAGCCTGCTCCTCATATGCTTCCATACATACACGCAAAACTTATGCCAGAAAAATGAACCATTACTTCTTGACTTTTGGTTTCACCCCAGATTGCCTTCACTTGGCCCTGTTAACTTACAGTAGGACTAGCAAGTACCCCAATTGCATACATAGATACTACAAAACACTTAACACAGCCAAAAATTCACTTGGAATCAATTAGCATACTTTCCATGGGAAAAGACAAATAATTTTTAAAATAGTAAAATTTTCTCAACATTCAGATGATTTAGCTTAATTTGTTTTCAGCTAATGATTAGCTAAAACTTTTTTCTAAATCCCTCTTCCACCCATCACAACTTCAATAAAATTCAAAGCTGTGGGGATATTTTCTACAAATATCTAGTGGAACTGTATTAAAATAGGTGTAGATAACACTAGACTTTATTGGCAGGCTACCAGGAAGAAAAAATTACAGCCAGAATGTTGTTATCACGACTACTGTGAATATAACTGGTCTAAAGTCAAATAACCTTCACATATGTCCTCCTCATCAATCTGAAACACTACATTATTCTGTGTAACAACATCTGCTTGATTTAGACCTGGCCTGGACCTCTGAGCTCAGATTGACAGGGAAAACTTATTCCCATCACTTCAAAACCATATTCATAGCTCAGAATACTGTCAAATCCTCCTGTCAGATCTAATCCTTCAGTGGATTTCAGAAATACAAGAATTTTAAAAATTGATCTCTTCTTTGTGAAGAACATGCATGTTCTATATTGGAGGCCTACCCACTGCCTCCTGATTTTCCTCTGCTTCTGTGCTGCATGCTGTGCAAATGTTTCCCTGTGCTTATTTTTCAAGTGGCTTCTTAGAGCAGAGTAGATATTCCCTTGAGTGTATTTTCTTTCTTTACCATCACTCTTTTCTATACAAACAACAGATTGCTCTGCTGCTGCCCTTTAAATTTAGAGAAGAAAAATCCCACACCACAGATGCCTGGTGATGGGAGGAAGGTTGCTTCTTCTGCAAATACACCGGGAAGTCAAATAACTCCAATTTTTTTCATTGTCCCTCTTCAGAGGATATAGACCTTGAATCTTCCACTTACCCGATGATGGTTCTCAGTCTATGATTTACAGCCCATTGTTAGAATGCAAGATCATCCTAAACACTCCTGAGCTAGTCTGCAAATTTTCCTATACTGTTTTTATTAACAGTGCAGTTATAATATTGCATAATTGTCTAGAAGGATTGAGAATTACTGGGGTTGAGCTTCCCACAGAATTGTACTAGTTACTTAGGAAAATGTTGATAGACTAATCAAAAATAAGAGTGGTTTCAGTGCACACACCACAGATTGTATTGTTTAGACTATTCGTTTTTTTGTTAAAATAATCTACCATACAAGGGAAGCGGAAGTGTCATCTAAGCAACTAAAATTAAGAGTAAGGTCGCTTGCATCCCTGACAAGAACATGAAGAGTGAAATGCTTGGAGATTTAGTAAAACTGAACTGTAAGCAGACTTCTAATAAGGCTACGGAGGACATATACTATCTAAATTTCTCTAACTTCTACTGCCATTTCAAAATGTTAACAAAGAAGAAGAAGAAGAAGAAGAAAAATCCTTAGAAAAAGCATCTAAAAAAGTTTGTTCACACAGGAAACTTCCAGCATCGTAAGACAAAGCAAAAAATTAAAATGTTATAGTTAAACTACTTCCACAGTGACATAAACTGGAAATTACTTCATAAATGCCAGTTAGACTGGTTCAAGATGTGTGTACACACACACAATGTACCCTAAATAAGAGAATCCTCAAGGAGCAGCTTAAGCATACTCATACATAACAGAAGATGCAGACACCTGTCAACAACTAAATAAAAATAGTAAAGGGAATGATAATGAGGAATCTGCTTTTATTACTGAGATAATAAACATATTTTTTCAGTGTTACTCAACAAACATGGATAAAAAGACAGTAGTTCTGCATAACCAAATTGAGCAACCAACTGGAAAAGGTCCACATTTCCAGAAGTTAGTTGGATACTTCCTCCCCCCACCCCCACCCCACTCTGGTGAATGTTGTGTTTTTCTGTTCAGTTTTTGAAAAGTTATTTCAGGAACAACTTTTCTATCCTAAGTAAACTTCTTTCTTTCTTCCTCCTTCAACAGAATCAAATAATAATAAAAATAGTAATAAAATAATAAAAATATTATAATAGCAATATAATAATAGGTAATAAAACCAAGACTAAAATTAGGTTGATCTGTGAAAATATTCTGTATTATTTCCAAAATTTCTATTATAAATCAAAGTAAAATTAGATCCTGGATTACAAATATTTTTTATTTTACATTTCCAAATCAGTTCTTTCACCCATTTCAAGGTTGGCTTTGGGTTTTTTTGTTTGTTTCTGGATTTACAACTATTCTAAAGATCAGTGATTTCTTAAAAATTTTGGTAAAACTTAAACTAAATACCCTCCTCCTCCCCCAAATCTGTTGCATGGAGAGCCATAAGGCTTTAAAGATGTAATATAGCAACAAATAGTCAGAAAAAAATAAATCTGATGATTGGCAGTGGAGGAAAGGGGCAACACAGAAATTAAATTGTCACTATTAAAAATAATAATACATATATCAGAGAACTAGAATGTTGTTCAGTTACATGGGCCAACAGTTATACATATAGAGAAGTCTGCAGGCTCATGAGAAATTAAGTGGGATTGAGCAACTTTGGTATAATGCTGTAACCTATGGTGACATATGTCAACATATCAATGGTCTGATTTAGTTTTAAGGATTTGTTAACTAGCAAAAAACCAACATTAAAATTACCTCTACTAACAGAAATCTAGAAATCTGAAGAACAGTTTTCATGGGGCGTCTCTGCAGATTTAAAACAATCTCTCTGGAATTCGATTTTCATGCTGTGTCTCTTGAGCAAATATTTCTTTCCAATAACAATTCTGAACAACTTCTGAAAGGATACATCCTTTACAGAAAAGCAGTTTCTGACACATCATAGAAAAAAAGATTTATACTTGCATACCTTTCTTCACCTCAACCCCTCTTTTGGGGTTCAGTAGAAAGTATGTTATATGAGAAATATAAGCCATCAGATTTCTGTCACTTGACATAGGACTTCTGCTGCTTTTGCTCAGTAGTCCATCCAAAAGCATTTTATACAGACACTGCTCAGGGCTTAGTTCAAAAAGGACATATAAACAAAAAAAACCTTCTGTCACAGGAGCAGCTGTTATTAAAGATAAAAATCTGAGACTCTCAGAGAACACTAATAGTATGCTATGTGCTTTTTTTTTTTTTCAAACACATATAAAGAGACATTTTTAGCTGCAGATTCCCAACAATCATGTTAACCATAACTTAACTGTTTGGATTTTTTTGTCTGAACCACATAGTCTGCCCCACACTAGAACTGCCAGTCATTCCCACCCCCATCCAAGTTAACCTGCTCTAAAAGTTCACTCCTCCTAAATGTGCAGATTAAAATTCAGTGTAACAAATGCAGGCCACAGAGAAGAAATCCGCAAAAAGTGACAGAATAGCTTGGAGAGCCAGCTGCCTCCTGAAAATCCCAGAATTGAGAAGAATTCTCTCAAGCTGCAGAATTTGTCATTGATGTCAGTTTTTCTCTCCCTCCAAAGTCCAAAGATTACATATCTTCAGAGTGAGATACAAAGCAGGTATTCTCCTGCTTGTCAAGACACCTTCCAGACAACATCGTTGTCTGTATGCAGAAGCACTAGCATCTTGAGAAGGAAGGATGACTCAGATCTGCAGATACCATCAACCAGTATCCAGCAAACAAGAAAAGCAAAGCAAATACAGACCTATTCCACATCCTTGATCAACATCTTTTTTTCCTGGAATATTCCCCTTTAAATTCTTTGAATTTCTTTCTATCATAACCTATTCTTTAAGAACACATTTGAATATTTACAAATGTGCAGACAGGCACAGTTTAGTAGTCAAGAAAAGTGTTAGATTGACTGTTCTGGAGGTGTAACATCTCCGGTCACAAAACAGATAGAAAAAAAAAAAAAACAACACAAAATCAGAAGGGTGAATCTCCTGATTATTGTGCCAGAGACCATTAAACCTGTTCCAATATAAGATACTCAAGCAGTGAAAACAAGACATATTTCAGTCCCTAATACTATTTAGTCATTAGTTTCCCCTCAAAGACAAAAATGTAATAATATTAATTTGTGCCAAACACCACAATTCTACTTTGTGACCTGAAACTTTAAGACCAAAGAAAACATCAGTTGATACCAACTATGAGCCATGACTGGCTTTGGCATCTTAAACACATACACCCAGAGCCAAGTACTTTAGCATCTAATAAACTTATTTGAGTCCTCTTAATTTAATATGCCTTCATGTGATTTAAATCAGTTTCTCAGAAAAATATTTTCTCTTTGCTTACTCCCCACACCCCCTTTTATTTTTTAAATGTGATTCCAGCTTTATGGAAGATGTCTGAATAAACTTACATATTGCTGTGCATTGCAGGACATCAAGCACCCCTTTGTTACAATACTACTACATGTGTCCTGCCCAGATGTTTTTACTCTAAAAAAACAGTAGTGCAATACTGAAAGATTCAATTGGTCCCAGAAGTTTCAACTATTTCATTGCCAATATATTTCTGCTTTGGTTCATCAAAAGTACTGAGTAGCCTGCCAGAAACAGCTGCAAATTTGACAGGAAGGAGATGCTCCAGGAAGACTGTTTCAAATCCCAAAAAGGAGCGAGTAAGCAGTTTCATTTTGCAATTATTTTCCTCTAGTTCTAAAACTAGTCTCTTCCTGTTTTTCAGAGAATTTTTCATAATGCCTTTCCTTCTCCAGAAGAAGTCAATGGCTTAGTCGATTTCCAATTTCAACACCCTTAACAGCCATTGACTTTTTGAAAAACAGAAGCTTATTTAAACCTCTGGCTATGATTTCTCAAACTAGTAAAACTGTGGTCAGCAGCCCACACCACAAAAATAGTTTTTCTGCTTCCTTACCCTCTAACCACTTAGTGATCACAAGTCTGCCGACCCTGCTACCTTCCTTTGCCTCTCTGTTCTCGGAGAAATGTTGGGTCAGGAAGTTAAAAAATGTAAGAATTTTCTTTTTTATCATCATCGCTGTATACCTCTGGGATTTAAGGGACATTAGCTACAAGCCGTACTTTCACTACAGAGAAAGAGAGAAGGCAAACGTCAGAAACAGATGAAGTGGTAGAATAAAAGCCAGTAAAGTGCTTTGATGACAAAGGTTATGCAAGCGTGAAGGAACACTCTTACACTTCTCATCAGTAGGGAGGAAGGGACTTTGAAGCACAATTTAATGGCCAAACAGGAGTCATGAACTGACCAAAAGTTTCAGTTTGGGTATGAAGTACAACAGTGACAGAATACACAACGCTACCATATATCACCCTGGACAATTCTGACATACATAAAAAAGAATCTGATAAAGCAGCAGACCTTTTAAAACATGCAATTTTCATGCCCCAGCCTCAGACAATGCTGACTGCTTACCCTAGAACTTTTTTCTCCAGAGAAGGTAGCCTCTGCGGTGTACTTTACAGATTCATAAGCAAGAACAAATCCAGCACTGAAAAGCAGACAGTACATGCCAGATTAGCAGAATCAGGGAAAAACAAAGGAAGATTGTCAATATATCAAAAATTGATGCTAGGATATTTTTTTAAATACTTAAAATTAACAAGGCATTCTTTATCCTGCTGTATCTCTCTAAAGACAAATTTCAAAAATGGAGATCATGCCAACTAATGTAAAATAAATTAAAATTAGGTATCTTACTCTACATATTTTTCTAAATATTCAATAGGAAAACCCTGTTTCTTGTTAAACCCAAAATTATTCTCAGGTCTGTTTTCTTTAAGATAGGACACTAGGCCACTGCTCGCTATCTAACATTTTCTTTCGGGGACATCATATTCTCTATTCCCGTATCATACACATTTAGCAGTGCATATGAGACTCGTATGACGGCTCCCCCACCTCACGTGCTGCAAAAGCCCTTTTCCTGATCCAGAGCTCCATGTGGGAGATGCAGGCAGAAGAAAACCCAAAGAAACCTATACTCCCCAGACACATCCTTACCCTCCTCTCTTTTGCATCCATATATAATCCTGTCTGCCTGAGACCATAAGGACTAGAGAAAACCTCCAGAATAAACCCTAAAGCTGTCAGCAAGACTTGTTCCATCAGTCTCTGTACCACCCCTTAAGCAGTGAGGTTGTCAGAAACTGCTAATGAAATCCTTTCCCCCATTTAATGAACATGGTAAACAGTAGATGGAAAATATCACATGGAAGCCACTAAATCAAATACATAATTTGCTTACTTAGCAACAGCATGGCAATGAAAAGTTTTGAATAAATATACATGTATATAAATATATAAATATAAATAATGGGAGAAAAAGGACCTTTAAATCATCCATAAAGTTCAATCTCCACTCCTGTTTTCCAGAGCCTGATTTATAAATCTAATATTTAAATTTCAAGCAACTAAACTTCCACAAGAAGGAAACAGATCATGTAAAAGAAAAAACCAGAACAAACAAACAAAAAAACCCAAAACAACCTCAAAACCAAAGCAGGTTGTTAAAGCAATTTTGGTCTCCCATATTTTTTGTTCCTTTAACTTTATGTTTGCAGTAGAGTTTTCTGTCATAGACAGGTCACGTTTCTGGAAACAATGGGTTCTCTTGATAAAAATCACTTTTATTCTTAGACAAACGGACATAAAAATCAAATGCAGATTATATCAACTTCTCTCCCAAATTATCCCATGAAATAATTTTGATGGATTTTTATAAATTTTTAAGTAATGTTTACTTATGAAATGTAGCAATGGCTTATGACATTTCTTTCATCTATACTGAATTTTATCTATTTTTATTGTACTATAGAATGCGCCTGGTTCATATATTGATATCTTTTGATGTACTGAAGTCTTCATATAATTTTTGTTATGCATCGTACTTAAAAAATGGATAAACAAACATATGGAGAATATTTATATACTGTGTGCAGCAGATCACAGGTAAATTCAGTCAGTTGTTCATGAATAATAAAGAACAGAATTCTGATTGAAAACAAGTTTTCGTGTGACTGCATGCATCTAAAACTAACATTACTTACACCAGCAACCTGTGTTCTCAGCGAGATACAGTGTGTATGTAAATTCTCATATAGTTATACTCATTCCCTAACATATGTGACTTCAAAGTTTTACATGGGTACAAGTTACGCTTTTCTCCCTTCCTTCTACTCGGCGCAGGAAATATAAAAGGGACAACATCCACCGGCATTTCCATTTCTCCTCTGAAAGAGGCAGGGGAAAAACCCTAAGCATTCAGCTATAGGTGTCGGAGAATAGGAGTGACGGATAAGCAGGACTTCTTTCTTCCAGCTAGAGTCCAGGTCTATGCTCTCACACTGTGACAGACACAATTGCTCTTCACATTGTACGTACAGCCCCATTCTTGTAGAGAAGACAAATCTTGCCCAAAGTTCAACAGCACTTTAAAGGGGACCGCTCCTTCACAGATTGCTGGACCTAAGCCAGAAAAGCATCCAGGTGAACTTCTCGTCTCACAAAGGAAGCATCTGTTGCAAAGAGTTTTGTTGGCAGAGGTGATTAAAAAGATCTCTGCCAATCCCTGCTCAGTTGAGTCACCAGGGAAACAAACCCTTGACAACTGCAATCATCTCAGAAACAAAACAGAACTCTTGCATTGGACTTATTTGAAGCTTGAAGGAGTGACAACATTGGCAGTTCTCAAATAAGCGGCCAGCACTAGGGCTGTCCAAATACCTGGAACAGGGGTGAGAAAATGGGCTACAAATCTCAGAGTAGCACAAGAACAGAAAGCAGCCCTCTGAGAAAGCTGATAAGAGTCAAGGAGAAAAGGAAACAGCATCAACAGCATCACACAGCAAGAAAACTCATGAGGCTGGACAGAACTGAAACAGTGGCAGATGTGTTTCCCCTTTCATGGCACACATCAGGGGAATGGAGGAAAATGAAGACTTTCTAGTCTCCCAAAAGAGCATGCACATGTATCCACTAGGAGAATGCACAGACTTTGAAACAGAGTTTGTGACATAGTGGTTAAAAGATCAACACAGAACTATTAATAGATTATGTTAGCATATGCACTTACACAAAAATCTATACATCATATATATCATATTCACATGTGCTAAAAATAACTTAAAACACTGAAATCTTGAATCATGTGCCATACTAAATTTTAATGCAGCTTAATAACAGAGCCAATAGCAAAGACTTTTTCATACCTTTGTGCAGTATCTTTTAAAGGAAATGAAAAAGAAAATAATCAAGTTCCACAGGTTTTACCATCACTTTTATGACCTGATCTTGGTTTCAATTGTGTTAACAAAATCTGCTGCTTCTCCTCCCCCCCCCTTTCTTGGTTAAATAATTAGTTACCATAGAAACAAATATATTTCTGGTACGGACTCCAATTTGTGACATCGGCACTAAAGAGAAATGTCTCCTCTTTCTGTATATACATGGGGACAGCAGTGACCATGAAATATACTTCATGTTATAAACAGCTTCACACTGTGATGACAAAGAATGTTAACTTCTGATAGCATTGCAAAACTGTGCAAATAATAAAATTCAAAAAAGAAATTACAATTATTTTTCTTATTTTAATGGAAATGGGCTTAGATGATATTCAGCAAGTATTTCACCTTCCTCAATTTACAGCTATTTTAGCAATCTAATCACTTTTCAGAAGTGACTCTCAATCAAAACTATAAAGGAGGAATCAGGTATCGCTTGGACCTCTGATGACAACAAAGTACGTGGCTTTTTCATTTCAACTACTTCATAAAACCTGTCTGGCTGGTGAAAAGAAGTTGTCTATAATGCCACCTCAGGAGACTTTGTTTTAAGTGAGTAATCAGAGCTCTTTCATGAACCCCTCTTACTTGAAGATATAAATGGCCTTCAGAAATATGGGGTGCAGAAGCACTCATGTCAACATTTACCCTCACAGGTATTCCTATGCAAATAAATGCATACTACTAGATGTATGAGAGCTAGTCCCATGAGTAAGAATGTGCAAGCCTACCCCTTAATTAGAACATAGCTTCCTGTCATTTAAAAACTATTTCATATGCAGATAGAGTAAGAGACATCTAAATGAAATCAGTTATTCCTGTGATTATTTCAACATGAAAAGGAATGTCAAAGTATAAAACTATGACTGAAAACTGACATGGCTTTAAGGTTGTAAATACTACCCTGTATTTTCAGAATTGTAACTGCAGAAATACAGTACTTAATTTACTTTTTTTTGGCAAGGGAAGAGAAAGTGAGATAATGATTGGAAAGGTATGAAAGAATTTGGCGAAGAAGAAGAATCATGTTTTGGATTAATTTTGCATAAGATCTCCTTAAAATATTTAAAGCCTCACAATTTTGGGCAGTTTTCTCAGGCTTACCATTTTTATCTTCCAAATACTTTGTTTTACATTAGCTTGAATTATCAATTAATTTAGAGTATTCTTCCTGTAACCTATGTAAATGGATAAACAGAGAAAAGAAGAGTAGAAGAAAAAGAAAGTCAATAAAATTTTTTTAAAAAGCACAAGTTCTGCTGTTTCCTCAACATATGTCTTCAGAAGCTAAGAAAGTTAGTTTCTCTAAAAGAATTAGAGACAGAGGACGTGCTGTATATAACCCATAGTAGTACAAGAACAAGATACATTTATGCATGGATTGGAGATCCCAAATAAATTCCCATATGATTTTTTTTTTGTTCATCTGTTTGTTTGTTTGGTGGTGGTGTGTTTGGTTTTTTTAAATAACGCTTTTGGAAGAGCTTAGTCACTCAAACCCACACTTTTGTGTTAGCTTGATTACAACATAGGGAAGAATTAAATATATTTACTTTCAGAATTTTTTTATTATGGCTACAGCAAGCTTCCCATGCATATGTTCCTTTAAGTTCTGCGTTTGTTCTATGCCATCATGTAAATCCCAACATGTTAGGCTGATACCCATAAGCTCATTAATGAAAATGGCCATGGGTAACACACAGTTCAGTAGGCCCCCTTTTTTCCCCTTTGTTACTACTGTCAGCAGATAAAAATCTGCCTTCTCTTCCACTCTAGCCATTACGCATGCATTGCACAATTCATCCAAATTCTCATACCTGTCTATACCATGCTTTGCTGAACCTTGTTATAAAGGGCCCCAACCTTCCACGAAAGTGTAAGGCGACACTCACCCACACCTAGTTATCTCTGCCATTTCCTTTCTGAAAGAGGGACAGTGTCATAAACTAGGTAACAAATTATAAAAACAGCTCAAGCTCCCCTGCTACTGCATTTGAAAGAAGATACCTGGAAGTTGCATAAGGCAGAGTGGCAAGAGCGTGCCAGCCTGCCAGCACAACAGTAAGAGACAGGCAGAGGGAAACATTAATACATGGAAGACCAATGACTGGATTTAACCAGTATGAAGAAATCCTCTAACGCAGACTTGCCACACAAGAGGAGTCAGGAAATGTAAATTATTTTCTTTACATAGTTTGAGTAATTATAAAAAATGTGTAGCCTTATGCAAATTAAAAGAAAACAGAAATTAAATTTAATTGTTTTGCTAAAGTATTGGACACAGTAAAACCTTTGACTATCTACCCAGACAAATCCATAATTAAACTTTCAAATCAAGACTGATTTTTGCAGCACTGTACTTTTTATTGTTTCTAGCTCCTTCAGTAATCAACCAACAATTTAGAAAGAAGATTAAATGTGTAAGCTAGTACATAATAGAAATGACAGGACTATGCTTATGGTATACGGTTGCAAAAACACAAGCACTTAAATAATGGCAGCTCAAGAACCTTTTGTTCTTTAACACAAAGTTACCAATGTTCAGCTGAAGCCCATTTTACTTTTGTACATGATCCTCTCCCCAAAATGTGACCGTCACATTTCAGCAGGGTGATTATTTCAGCTGCTCTTTCAATCATTTGGCTACATTCGCAGTATAACTGCATTCAAATTATGACCAGAGTGAACTTGTTAGTGGGATAATAATATCACAAGCGACTACCTATGCATACCCTGATGTCTATCTCAGACCCGCAGCCTAACAGAGTAAAGATTTTTAGAGACACTACAAAAATATCTTTAACTATTCAAGAGAAATTATCTCTAGATGTTGTTAGAAGGGTATTTTAGATTTTTTGCCTGCTTTTCTAAGAGAAGACAGCTGATACAATCACACTGTGAAGTGCAAATTGGCAGTTCAAGCACCCATGACACTGTTGGATGTCAGTCATACTTGATAATTTTTGAGCTGATTGACCAATTATAACCAATATGACAAAAGAAGAGCAGCTTCACAGACCATTAAATTCCTGATGGGGGCGGGGGGGGGGGAGGTGGTCAGGGAAGGCACAGGGAATTAGCAGAGCGCTAGAGATATAATACGAAAATTAGTGTGCCTTGCCACAGAAAAGCCTTCTATGCCAGCTCAATAGTTCTAGTTCTCTCTTCAATCAATCAACAATGAATTAACTGGAATTAATTATGGTGTTTGTTATCTATTATTCAGCTAGAACACAGGAAAGGTTTGAGAATGCTGTGGAAGAAGTGGCAACTGGAGGTAGGAAGAAATGCGTGAGCCTGTTAACACTTCAGGAGAGCTCAGAAAATAAGGAATATGGTGCTGAAGCATAAGAGACTAACATAAAAACTGCAGGAAGCCCAAGTCCATTAGTTCTCCTTAGGCACAAATCAATTTTGTAATCACCTGCCCGCCAAGCACTCTAAGATGTTTGACAGCTATTTTCTTCTCATAGAGAAAATCCCCCACAGAACCACATTAAAAGCAGTATTTTCAAAACTAAGTCATGGGATTAAAATATGCTGATAAAAGATGCAGACATATGCCATCATTATCTGTCACATGCCTATCTCATTGTTTCAAAATTCCATCATCTCTCACTTAATACCATGCTCTGCTAATCACCATCAGGCTCAGAGTGACCAAGTTCAATAAGCAGCAAAACAATTTTTCCCCTCCCTCAAAAAATAATGTAATAAAGAGAGGATACGTGCAAGGACTTGTGAAACACAGAAATTTGTACAAAGAGAGAGAGTACATGCAGTAAGAAGGCCAGAAGGCAGGAGCAGAACCGTCAGGCTCAGCAGTGGGAGCAGATGCTGGTATTTCAGAGGCTGAAAAGCCACTTCACCTACAAGACTGAATGCCTGATCATTGCTCCCGTTTCCCCTGCTTTGTTTATTGTCAATCAATTTGTATTCCTCTGAGGAAGGCAACGATGATGACAATGGAAATGTAACTACTTGGGAAGGCACAGTAAGAACGCTCACCGTTAATGGATTAGCATCTCACTGATCAAGTGGTCGAGATATTTCAGAGTGATGATTCATTCCAAAAGAACTGGACTCTGCCTTGGCCCATTGGGGATGCCATTCACAGGACCCTGTGGATGGGCAGAGTGTTACTGAGGTTTTGTGGGGAATAGTCTCTGGAAGCTGGAGTCCTAAGAAAACACTGGTATGATAAGTGGTGACGGAATGACCAGATAACATAGAAGCTGAGGAAAATGGAACAATACTGAACGCGATAATGCTGATGTTGCTGGGAAGAGACAGTGGCCAATGACTGGGCAGATGAATGGTGCCTCTACGCTTGCTTACCCTCAGCTCTTCTCTCTGCTCTCCAGCAGCCATGCTGCTGCACCACATGAAGGATACAGGACAGCTCTTCCAATACTACTTTCCCCCAGAAAAAAAACACAGGAGGCAAAGATGTGAGCAGACGTCCCGGTAGGTGCTTGGCTTCTACAGTGTTCTACTTCTAAGTATCTGTATGTGAGAGCTCCTTTATACTCCTCCCTTGTCAGTTGGGATTTAGAGATAATCTCTAAAAATTCTGATATTCCACAACTTGTGTTTACACTGCAGCAGTGATATACCCCAAAATGACTCCATTTCCATGGATTAAGCTAGTTTATAAGGAGTTCAGTGGGGCAAATTTCCTTGCAAGAATTTAGGTCAGGTTCAGTTCTCCCACGAGTGCTCAGTACTTGTGTGCAAAATACTTGTACATGGTTGAGGCATATATTTTGATACAAAGAGAACCAGACACAGGCAAATATCTATGATCTGCCATCTTAAGTGGAGGAATAATAATTCCATTTCCTTTTGGACTACAGTCTGTTTGACAGCTCAAGTCTAGAATCTACAACACTTTGACACTAAGCAAAACTGTCACTCTGACATTTTTATGTCTGACAAATCCTGAATCTCACAGGTAAACTGTGAAAGCTGAGAAGCAGGGAGTGAGAGTGTGAGGCTCATAACTGCGACACTAGACAAACTCTAAAGAGTCACTTTGTATGACCTCTGTTTTTTTATTACTGGGGGCAGCATAAAGCTGGGAAAATAGGAAGGAATAAAAAAACCACAGAACTTTTGCAGACAGAAGAAACATACGCTCTACACAGTATTAAAAAAAAAAAAAAAAAAAAAAGAGAAAATTACTCATATGTGGTAGACTAGATGAGCCACACATTATTTAAAGTGAAATATACCCTTGAAATCTAGATAAAGGATGCAAGAAATACATTTATGTTGTCATTTTAATACACTGTTGAGCAGGCAAGAAGGAACATATTACAAGTCTGAATTTTCTCAGCTGATTTTTCTTTTGTACTGGTAGGGAAGGAGAATGTACAGGGGCTTTCTTAGGGTCAAAAGAGGAACCAAGACCTACTGACCTCCATAATTACAATTTATTGATTTAAGTGAGGTGTTTATATCCTGGCAGCACATTTAACTCTGTTAACATTTACATAGTCAGATATATCTCATTAAGATGACACTCACACTCTCAATATTCCTCGTTTCTCAGAAAGAAAAAAAGCCCTTCTGGTTTAATGCACACACTAGGAAAATTTTAGCACTTCAAAGGAGATAACAAATGTGGCTCAAGAACACCACAAGCCTAGAAGACAAATCACATGCCCACTCAGAGCCCAAGTAAAGCTGAAGTTCCTCAGACAAAACAGAAGCACAAAAGCACATCTTATCTATAGTGACTCTTTATCACCTCATTTATACAAAATCTTCTGGACACAAAATAGCTTCCACTAAAAAGGAGAAGGGCTCAAGATACTTACTGGAAACATTAAGGATCACCACTTCAGGAGATGTATTTTGTCAAGTCAATTAGTCCGCTAAGAAAACAAGTAAAATTTTTGGGAAAACAGAGCAAATCAGTGACTGGATTAAATGTTTATTTTAAGCTATTTGTAAGCATAATTTTGTGCATTATGTAAAACCAGGGAATATGCCCAAAGGCGTCAATTAATATTTCATGAAACACACCAGTATTTTGTACTGGTATAGGACCTTTCACCTAAGAATATCCAGAAGATGTTAACAAGGGAAGGAAAAATTTTGTTATCCTTTTATTGAATATAGAGAAATTAGGCATAAAACCCACACATACACACAAAAATCTTGCAACAGGACAGTGAAAGAATTAGGAATAGATTTCTATCTTGAATTTTTTATCTGCTATTCTTAAAATAGTATGATTTTTCCTGAAAACTTTTAATAAAATTCTGAAACAGCTATATCTGGTTTAAACAAACAAGGCAGTCTGACAGGAAGGAGTATATCACTTCCTAAAACTGTATGTTCTAGATTTAAATTCATAATCTCTTACTCCAAAAGGAGAGAGGCAACAAGCACAAATTGACACCTGAAATTCCCTCTGAACACAACTGAACATAATACTTTTTTTTTTTTTTCTTTGTAAGGAGGCAGGGGGGCGGGGGCGGTGTCAAACACTGGAACAGGTTTCTGAGACATATATTCAAAACCCAACCAGGCACAGTCATAGGCAACATACTATATCTGATCCTCCCTGAGCAGGGGGTTGGACTTTATGGTCTTAACAGCTGTCTTCCAACCTTAGTGACTCTGTAAAACTTGTGATGAAGCAGACATCAGTCATCCATTTACCATCTTTGATATTTTGGGGCCCTGACCAATATAATATATATATAATATGATTAATATAATATCATGAATAAAAACTGAGTGCAGTTTCCTCGAAAGTCCCAAGTGCCAAATCTTTCCAGAGTTGAATACACTTAAAAAAAACCCCAAAACAAACCCCCCAAGCCCCCATCCAAAGCTGCACTCGATTGTTCCAAGTGCTTAATCTTCTTCAATAGCATATGCTTCTCAGTCTTCTGAAATCCAGTCTGAGTCTCTGAGTTTTACCCCAAATCTGCAGAGAAATTTAGGGCCAATTTTGTAATTATATTTTGCAAAGCACATACTTTGCATTTGCATAATCTTGTCCAAGTAATCTGCTACTTCCTACTAAAGATTTTGTATGCAATGTTTGTACCTGAGTTGGCTTTTCACAAGTACAATCAACCAACCTTGAATTTTAAAACCAGTTTATTCATTTAAACAGTCTTACAATACACATTTTACAGGTGAGAGTTGTCAGGCATGGAGGAGCTGAATAACAAGCTAAATCAGCGGTACAAATAGGAGCAGTGGAACTACCTGCTTCAACAGTTTAAATAATTGCATGATAGATGAGGAACGGAAGAAGCATATTTTCCTTAAGAAGCCATGGAAGGTATCACAAAAGACCGAAAACTGAAATTCTCTACTGATCAGCAGAACTAGACTGGTTTCAGGATCTTCATGCTGCTATTCCTCTGTCCTTCAGCATAACCTAAAGACCATCTCTAAAGCAGAGGAGAAAACACATAGAAGAGTTCCAGGCTCATTAAATTCTTGGCCAGAATGGACAGAAATACCTGCAGGTGATTACTACTGGAGGAAGAACTTGAACTGGTGACCTCACATGAGTAGACATATACTTTACCAATTACCAGAGTTAGGATTTACAGTATCACCCAACCCGCTACTTCAGCAGTGGCAACCAAGACCCTCAACTTGCAAACAAATACATGTATCTTAATACTCACAAGATATCTCAGACAGTTCAACACGTCTATGCCTAAATATATAAAACAAAAATATGTAACTATGCTTGCAAGATCAGCATCTAAGTGACTAAACTCAGTATTTAATTTAAATTAACTTCAAGGATTGAAAGTCACGACAAAGGTTAGCAAAAGTTTGTAATGTTTTTCCAGACCTGAGTATTGTGTGAAGACACTGCTAGACTGCCAAGCTGTAGAGCCAATTTGGATTATTAGGAGTTGATAAAGACTGACGTTTTGTGTTCAGGAAGCATACGACAGGAACTACCATGCACCTTGTCACACTGCAGAGACTACAACTGCTGATAATGCTGAAAAAAAGTGATATTGAAACTGTTCCCAGACACACAAATACATGCAAAAAATCCACAGTAATGTCTTGAAATCAATAGGTTATTATAAGAAAACCCTATGTAGCAGTGGCCTCAAAATTTTAAGATTTGTGTATTTTATTCTCTGAAGAAAAAGGTAAAATAGAAACTGCTCACGTGCTATACCCTTCTCCACTTTGCTTGGAAATACTATACCAATTTCTTTTCTCTCTTTCATGGAAACAAGCTCTGCATCTTGAAATGACATTTGGCACTGGACAGAAATGCACACATTGAATAGAGAACACACATGATTATACAAGCACTATATGTAACTATTTCAGTTTATAGCTGGCTATACACAAATGATTAGTCCATTGCTCTGAAACATGACAACATACAGAAAAGAAACACAATAGCTCAGAAAGTATACAGTTTGTATTTCAGCCTCTTATTTTCATTATAGCTCAACAGAATTGAGAATTTTCTGTATGGAAAGAAGGAAACAAACAAATCTCATTGCAAGTAATATATAAACCAAGCCAGATAACTAGAGTACAGCAGGTTAGTTCCAAGTTTCAAGTCAGAGTATTCACCTAGCATCTTATGTGGATTTATTTTATCACGGGCTGCTCATGTTAAACTTCAGTAGGACTTATCCTGAGAACACAAATGTGTTACTGAAAAAATAACTTAGAAGCTGTGATCCACCTTTACATTGTGGACCCTGTCTATAGCTGGATGCTTAAGAAAGACGGAGCTCATATGACTTAATCTTTGTAATTTACCTAAACTTCCAGATGGAAGACAAACTCAAGGAAAACTTAAGTCTTCTATAGGCAAGTAACAGTAACTCTACATCACTGCACCTTTGCCAAGACCAGCTGAAATCTAGGTGGTCCATTTATCTGGACTACAAAGCATTTAGCTGATTAGAATCATACTGGATTCTACCCTATGTGACCTATTTTATGAGTTTCCATCAGTATTGAGCAAGCTTCTAAATTAAGAAGTAATCTTAATGCTGCCTTTCAAGCTCTTATTAGCATGCTAGATTTATTCCTACACAAAATCTTTCTTTATTTTTAATACAGAGTTTAGTAAACGTTGCTATGAAAAGTTTTAAACAATCCAATGAATTTTTTACAATAGACTATGCAACTTCAATCAGCTCATATTAAAACATGATTGTTGTAAGTACAAAATGAATTAATATGGTAAAGTTCCATGTACTACATTAAGTTAAAGAATATTTGGCAGATCTATATTTACAGCAGAATTACAGACATAAATTTGTTGCACAATAAAACTTCTACATATTCAGTACACTGCTATTCTATTCCATTTATGTAATGATTTGTAGTTTCTAAAAGTTGTTAGGCATTCTAAAAGCCAAAGTATGAATGGGATTACAATCTATTCTAAAATTTACTGCATTCAGTAAAGTAGCAGAGCACTCAGGCTTTGAAATCATGTACTGCAAAGGCTGTTTATTCCGCACATAAAGTCTTTCAGGATATTGTACGTACGAAGATATAAGGGCTGCAGTGGAACAGACTGCTAAACAGCTCAAACATTAATTTATTAGCTTCCCAAGTTGTGTTCAGAGAGCGTATAGAATGAAATAAAATAAATGAAGGATTGGTTAAAAAAGGAGTACAAGAATCTGGCATAACTAGTTGGCTGTTCTGCCGTTTAGAGTTTGAGTATTCTAAGCCTGTAAGTTATGTGAACAGAAGGTGAATATGAACAAATGGATTTATAAAGTAGATTTTTAAACACATATCATTAAGGCTACTTCATTTCTCTACACTTATATAGGTAAAAGAGGGGGAAAGCAAGTAGAAGAGCTTTAAGGAGAAGATATTGGAACAAGAAAGGGAACAGGAAAAGCAGTTTTGTAAAAAATCACTTCCCCTCTATTAACCTGCCTAAATACCATGGATTTCCTCCTGTCCCCAAATTTAATGGTGATCAAGAAACCATATTCTTGCTTCCACATACTGCTTCTTTCATATATTCCTTGAATCATGAGCAGAAGGAGAAGAGAACAAACCCTGTGTTCATGCTGGTGTGTATCCCCCAAATGTCTGAGAATATAGGTCCTGAAAACCATTTCTAAAGCAACTGATAAAAGTTCTAAAAGGCAGCAGAGTTAAATTTTATCTATTGAGGTGGAAGTGTCCGTAAAGCTCTGTGTTTATGACTTTTAACATTGTTCCAACAGCCAAACTGCTGGGGGGCTTTAGCTGCTGGATTTTGTTTTGGTTTTGTACAGGTTACATAAAAGGCTTGGATATTAACTGCAAGGTAACACTAGAAAATAGCAACCTTAACATCCTTTTACTTATGTAAACACTTGAAGTAATATGCATTACAGGTAGACGTGTCTGCAATAGTTTCTTCTATCCTGAAAACTTCTATAGCAAAAGACCTTACATGTAGTACCATTTCTATGTACGAGTTCTGTATTTGAAGCTGGAAGGTGAGAGAAGAGGAGAAGGAAGTAGAGGTGTGTCCTGCCTCAGCTTAACTCCAATTATAAAGATACCTCATCTCATAAGCTTTCAGCAAGCAGCTCTCCTTTCTTAGAGGCTAAAAAGCAAAAGCAGAGAGGCAAGGGACTTGCCCAAAGAAACAGAACTCCAGATCTAGAGTGAGATAACCTAAACCTCAAGTCCTGTATTTTAGCCAGAATAACATTTTTCTCTCTGAAAATTAATGATGATTAGTTCTAAATGAAGCATAGTCTTCATTAGGTGATTTTCCTTACCCTGCAGCTATGAACACTAACAAGACAGCCAACTGATAAGAAGAATGCTGCTGGCTTCTGTAATATGGGCATCTCTGTGTCAGGAACTGAACTGACAGGCCAAATACTTTTATATATTTCACTGAGAAAACCAAAAGAAATCTCTGCGCAGACAAACGTGTGGTTGGAATCTGTGATCTGGCCCGTAAACATCTTCAGACCTCTCAGAATCTAAGTAATAAAACTTTAGTGCTTTGCAATAGCAACACCTTAATCCTTTAATAAAAAGCTACTTCACAACACAATTTGTGTATTGGAGATGTACTTCCAGTTTAATGAAATGAGTCCATAATGTATCTGCTGTGTAACTGAACCAACAAACCTGCATATCTAGAGGCAGCAGCTGCTTAACTAAGACCCTTACTAATCCCCTGCCTCTGACAATAGCTTTTTGGGGTTTTTTATTAAAAAGAGATCATGTCTCCAACACTAATGCCTATGCAGTTGATACCTTCTGGGCCAAAGGAAAATTGTACAGCATCTGTTGCTTTTGTGCATACACCAACTAAAACTCATGAACTGAAGACTAGAAACTTTCAAACTGCAGGTATGAAGAGTATCTAGGAGTAGGCACTGTGACTGTCTCCAGAATTGAGACACAAATGTCTTGCATTATGTGCACTGAGATTCCTTTACTTGGCATGTCAACTACAGGACTCTTTTTGCAAATATGCTATATTGCAAATTTCAAGATGCGCCATATCAAGGCACTGACAATTTTCTTTTTCTTGCAGGAAACAGCGCCAAGTTAGAGTATCAAGAAACAGTCTGTTCAGTCACAGAATACTTCTGTATGGCAAAGCATCAGTGGTAAAAAGACAGGAAATCTTTTTCCTGCTAGAGAGAGATTTTCTTTTTTTTTACAGCAACAGAAGACCAACTCATGATGCTAAAAAGAAGCCAACTTCAAGCAGAAGACTGCAAGAGAAGTGTCATCAAAAGCCAGTTTGATGGGAGAAGCTTCTTGTTTCTTACTAATATGCAGCTATACTCCAGTCAAAAGCAACACAGATGCTTAGAACAGTTACATTCATGGAGATTTGTCTGAAAGTAATCATTATTTGCCAGCATACTGTTGCTTCTTAGAAGTATACACAAGCCATGAAAGTGTTTGCATGGATACAATATGGGAAGTCTTCAACAAGAAAAGCCAGTCTGTACCAAACACATGCCATATGCAATCATAAGGACAGACTGATTCCTGTGGATATCCTGTAAAAATTATGAGCACAGTAGTCAGTTATGCACATTCTGGAACAAGCAAACATTAATGAATTGCACTAAGAATATCGTACCATAATTGACAAAGTGGATCTTTTTGTCAAGTATTTAGAAACTGCTATTAAAAAAAAAAAAAATAATCAAAGCAAAGTCTATGATTTACCTCTTTCAAAATTATATGAAGCTATTATCATGGTATATTAGGGGTAAAGAAATTTAATTAGGATCCAAAAGTTTAAGATTTGCCAATGACTGTATCAAGAAATCCAAATAATAAAGTAATTTTCTAACAAGCTTTCTAGATGATCTGCAAAGAAAATTTGTGTGAAAAGTGCATGCTCAGTTGTCCAGATCATTCTAAGATACATGTCAACTTTCACTGTATCAGCAAAAAAGAAATCCAGTGAATATGGTTCCCTTAGCAACCAGTAAAATATTTTCTACATCATATGTATTAACATTACTTACAGAACCCTATAACTAAGAGATATCAATTCATGAAAAGCATACACATTCCTCATTATACAACTTGTTAGCTTTGAAAATTCAGTGATGCTTTTAAGTCCTACCATTCCCGTTTAGTTCTTTCCTGTAAAAACTACATCGTACCATTTTGTGCCAAACTTCATCTCCTTTTCTTTTCCAAGTACAGTTCTGTTTCACAATGACTATCAACTTAGTTCGAAGACATGTCTAACCCAAATGAATCTTTTTTTTCCATTCAGAAAATGCTCTGCATACAGGTGTGTTGCCATCATTGCACTAAAAGCATAGGTAATTTCAGGTGGACATTAGTTTGTAAGATTTCTTTACAAACTAATCTTAGTAACACGAAATTCTCTCTCACACCAAGGTATGGTCCCAAAGGATTTGTGGTATCACCTCTGTTGTGCATTTGTGAATGTGGGCATCCAGTTCAGTGGGAGAGACATTTCACCAGTATCCTATTGACGTTAGAGACATTAAGAAGTAGTAATGACTTACCACCATTTGTAACTGAGACTTATGTTTCCCATTTGTGGTTTTAGACATGTGTCGCACAATTGCCTCCACATTGAAAATAATGAATTCCATTCCCTACACAAGTTATTTACAGTAGTGAAGAAAGTGGACTTCTTGATTTCCACAAACATGCAAACAAAAGTGTAAAAAAAACAGTACTAAGGATGAAGTACCACTAATACATTACATATTGTTAGTCAATGTTAACAACTGTTTACAGCTGTACATTTAGAGCAGGAAATGTTGGAAAATTTTGAGTTCAGAGAAAAAACATCCAGTGAAATTTCACTTAAAAGAAACAAGTCATTCCCTCCCTCTAACAGCCAGAATATTAGATAAAGTAATGTTTGTATCACTTCAGATGGCCTACTCTTAAGGTACCAGAGCCATGATTCACGGCCTAGATATATTCTGCTTGACTTCAGATAGTTTCAGAAACAGACTTGTAGGAAAACCTGTGAAGGAAGAACTGAAGAAACTTCTTTCTAGTTTCCAAAATTAAAAGATGCACTGACATCTGGATGAAAGTTCAAGGCTTGAAATGGAGTTCTCAATTTGCCCAACACTTTTGCCTATCGCTTCCTGTTGTACGCATAATGTTTGAATGAAATGTAAAAATACAACTTAAGCGACACGAGTGTACCGTGATTACATACACTATTACAAACTGCATAGACATCACAAATAAAGAGCAGCATACTGATTCCATTAGTTATCAACAGAACATTGCTAACGTAAGAGTTATAAACACTGAACCTCAAAGTGTGGAGAAACATTATGTTAATCATGTATTCTTATTGAACAGTTAAAATCAGAATCAGGATGACACTAAGATGTAAAACCCGTACGTAAAGAACAATTAACCAAAGCTTGAACTAATATATACTGTGAGGTTCTCTTACCAAAGGCCATTTCAGATGCATATATGGTTTTATAAATAAGATGATAAACTGAGGAAATTTAATAAATAGCATAGCTCTTCAAGCATCTTTTACATGAAAAGTGCTGTTTTCTTAATGATTAAAATTTTATTTATAGCCAATACAAGATACTTGTGTGATTACATATGCTGCTTAGCTTCTCTTCACTATTGATGATAAAAATTGTTCTCCTTCATGCACTTTGAAAATATGAGTTTAAAGAAAGAGGAGGACACTAGAGTGTTCAACAGCAGATACGTAGGCGTTCGCTGAAACTGGGCCAGGACATACGAGTTTTCTGATCAAAGAGGATAAAACTGAATTTGGGGGGAAAGAATTGTTGTTAATGAAGCTAACAAAAAGTGACACATACTAGGAAGAATCAACAGCCCAGGGCACTAGCTTATAAGACTCAGTGGGAAAATCATCTCCCCTTTGCTAAGGCTTTATCCCGATCGCATGTGAAGAACATTCACTTTCACTGCTCTCCAGATCAGCACCAGGAAACCAAGTCATTTTATTCTCATAAAAAAGCAAATTGGAAACCAACTTTCCTCTACTTCATGTACCAGCTAGATATCTATTCCAACTACAGCACACTACAATAAACAAACAACACAGCTTTTCTGGTAAAAAATTCTAGATCAATAATGCTCAGTGAGGCTTGCCTCATAGGCAAAGCAAGAGCATATTTCTTACGAGACGCATCAGTAGGACTAACTCATTCACCTCACTAGAGAAGAGCGCTGGAGACAGTCAGGTCAGATTTCTTCATACATCCTCTCTTCAAAAATGTATTCATTATTTTGTCCTTTAATTCTATTTAAAAGAAAGAGCCAAAATAATCTTCACATTCATTGTAACTTTAAAAAAAAAAAAAAATAGGCAAATGACATAGGAATCCAAGTCCCATGTTTTCAACAGCTCTTTGAAATACTTGGCATCTCAAAATAGATGGGGTTCTTCTCAGTGGTTTCAATCAGTTATTTCAAAGTCACTGGAAATTAAATGTTTGAGTACCTCTTAAAAAAAACCCAAAAAACAAAAAGAAAAAACATTACTAGATGTCTCTGCATCAGTTTGTAACTAAATGGCATTAAGAAGTAGAGTCCAAGTTTCTCTGATTTTATGAGATCTGGCTTCCTATTTTTCTAACAGCCCTAAGTTACCTATATGCTTTTACACAAAGTCTTTTTCTACAACAGTATTTCCTTCTCCAACAAAAATGCTGATTTCACAACTGACATAGTGCATTTAAAATAATTTGGTAAAAGAACAACTATGAGGGAGTCTGTTTATATCCTGTTTCCCGTTTGGATCCTTTCACTGGTGCTTTCTAACACATTCTGCACATTCTGTTGTGTGGTTTTAGGTGTTCTGCGCCCCACCCCCCTCCCCCCCACCCCCCTTTTTTTTTTCCTTTTTTTTTTTTTTTTTGACACATTTGGTAAAAATACCCCTCTCCATCATATAGATCAGGGGATCTTTCATGACCCCTAAATTCCTACAAATCTTAATGCCATGTAACATGTTTCAAGGTGCACTTCAGTACAATTCTTAAGGAGGTGACAGGAAAAGCAGAGATAGAAAAGGTGTGAACTTAATGTTTTTTACAGCTAATCCTAAATTAAATATAAATAGCGCTAAGAAATTGCCTAAGTGTCCTCATCTCTCCTTTAAAAAACTCTAAATTCAAAATGAAAAAAATATGGGTTGAACTTGAAAGGTTATACAGAGGAAATTTCAATATCCCTTCCCCCTATGCAGAACAAATGAATGAATAAATAAATTTAAAGATCAAATACTCTAACTTATGAACTTATTATCTCAGTTTTTTTAAAAAAGATACTTTTAGTTACTTTGGGGGGCAAAAGATTGATTTCTTTTTTTCTATGTAACCTCTATACTGTAAAGGCTCGGCACAGATGGATTAACAGCAGTGCAAATAGTTGTCTCTATCAAACGATCCCAATCTTGTGTTTCTACTTAGACTTTTCACCTAGACCAACCTTGTATGTGTAGGGATTCACTTACACTTGTTCTACATGACTACACCAGTAGCTCTTTCAGCTTATGTGTTTAGCCTTGTCCTTCAAATACAAGTTAAAGGGGCAGATTTACAATCTGAAAAACAAGGTGCCTGAACACTAACAGCTTTGGTGGAGCAGACCCAGGCGGCTTGCAATAATTCTGCACATTCTTTTATACAGTTATTGGATATCCTTTCTGGAGAGGAATGCTTGACAATGGACAGACCATGTGTTTCCACTCCCCTCAGAATTTGATATAAGGTTTGCTAGAAACCACGGCAAAGGCAATATGAGTCTATTTATCAACAGTGCAGTGTTCTTATTTCAAGCAAGCAGTTAGGTGATTCTTTACATGGTAGGACCACTCCATGCCACTCTCAGCATCTTTTAATAGACAATAGTAACATTACACATGAATCAGAAGTTAACAGAATATAATAATATTGACATAAAAGTGCAAAGTTCACCTACAACAGGAATAAAAAAAAGGGCATATAAACAGAAAGTCCACAATTTATGTGCTTAGTTCCAACCCAGCTTTAACAAAAAGTTAGTTACAAAATCACTTAGGTTACAAAAAAATACATGACCAAATACCAAATATCCATGGCTAATTATCCCAAAGTACGTATCAACCTTAAGAAATTACACACCAAACATAAATGAAAACCTAATGCTTCACAGCTTAAATGACCTCTAAATACCAAATCTGTACCAGAGAATGAGAGCACATGCTGCATTATAACTCAGTAAGTATGTGTCTTTCACCTCCTATATGAGTCAGATATAGAAGTAAAAGCAGATCATAGCATAGGCTAATAACAATACTTGAAATGATGCACGCCACATGCACATACTCCTTTCCTGTAGGCTTTCAATATTTTCACATCTCCTAAAGCAGAGATTCATGGATGTGATTCTGTATAAACAACTAAAACCACAGGGAAATCACCAAACAAAATTTGGAATGTATAAAGCACAGACAGAAACCGAGCTACATTCCTAGACTTGCATGAGGAGCACATTATTGTCTGCCATGTATCAAGTGAATTGCACTTCTTGAATCTATACAAGCTTGATGCCTGTTGCACTGACCCTTCTCCGATTCATTTACATCATGTTCATTAGAATTATGAACAACTTGAACCCACTATGTCTTTGGTTTGCTTCATTTGTCTATACCAAATTGTACTCCATATTGGCCATTTACAGGAAAAGAAACTCACGTAAGACATGGATTTACTAGGCTTCATCAATCCTTTCTTGAAGTCCAGCTGACTTACATAACTTTGAGGAAAACAGATTGACAAAACAAAACAAAACCCCCAAATAAGCACCATGACATAACCTTATTTTTAAACATTAACTTCTTATAACTGTATGCATTATGGTAAACATTAATCTTGTTCTCTGAAAGCTATTTTTAGGAAATACATTTACATTCAGGCTGAAATTCTTTTTAACCTTAAGCATGCTGCAATTGAAAAAAATTAATTAAAGCAAAAAAATAGAGGCTCAGAACTACTGCATCAGCCTGTGTAATGACAGCAAAATGGTTGAAAGATTTTGCAAGCTGTATCTGATCCAGTTTGAATTTATTGGCAGGATCTTACATGCAAGAGACTAAGCCACTTTAGAACATAGAATTAAATGGTTGGGTTTTATTTAATATCCACATAATACTACTTTGAAAAGAAATCCTTTATTCTATTGCGGCTAGAACAAGAGAAATGCAGATTTTTCTCTACTGGCTATCAAGTGAAGACCCTTTTCTTTTTTCTTACGTGCATGTGCTGCGTGAAATTCAGCAATTTCATTTTACAGGGTGTCTTTGGCATTAGCCACAGTGTAATATAACTGGAACTACTGAAGTTCATCTGATTTCACACCTAACCCATGCAGCCTCACAAATTACACATAAATTGCCTAAGTTTTTATGGAAACAAAGCTCATATTCCTTTCAGTTTTCTGATCAAGACAAGCTTGCCAATGAACACAACACATGCTTATGCTTTGTAATAAAACGTCCACATAGAATCACAAGATGTTCATGTAGTTTGATAGATTTTCTGGGTCAAGTTTCTTTTTCCCTCAGAAAAGACTGTATAATGATGACATGTAAAAATCATATTTCACGCACAACTTCTGTCTCAATATCTTGGAAAAGAAACATAAGAGTTTCAAAAGCGGAGCAAGATTTTTCATCCTTCATTTACGTGCATACTTCTGCCCACCTTAATTTCTTCACCCAAATGTAAAGAAACTTATTTGGAGGAGACTATATAAAAGTAGGTACTAATGAACAGTGGCTTTTAAATTTTTTACAATGTCATCTAGAGCACCACTGCATTCTGGATTTTATCATCCCAGCCTCATGATCCTACCATCCTGCTGCCCCAAATCCTAAGCTATATTCCCACCTGCTTTTGATCATTTTTCAGTCTTCTTCAGCTCTAGTGATATGTTCATTGCCCCTGCTTTTGAAGTCCTTCTGCTCCACACCTCATCCAAAAATGCAGATCACAGCAGTGGCTCAACCTTTGTGCAAGGTGCTACAGAGTATGCAGCAGGAGGAGTACAGAAACAGAAAGCTCACCCCAACTAGCAAGCAAATAACTCATCCTTGCTCAGTTGTTTATGGTGCCCAAGTACAAGCTCTCACCTTCAAGCATGTGCTAAACAGAAGAAAGGCCCTCAAATGATTCCCATTTTTTTCAGGGTAAAATGCTCTGCATAGCCTGGGATCATAAACCCAGAGTACTGGTTTGAAAAAACAGAGGTTGTGGCAGAAAGCTGGAATGAGGCAATTGTACACAGCTCATCTTTTGTTCATTAAGGACTGTTCTACAGTGTGTTTCTGTAGAAATACAAGAGAAGCAGTGTAATGAATTCTATCACAGTGATTTCACTTGCTGAAGGATCTTCAGAAAGTATTTTTTTGCAGGGGAGAAGAGGAGAGAAGGGGAGGGGGAGTGAAGCCCCAAAACACACATACCAGTCATCACTGGTAAGGATAAAAGATAAGAAGATCTAGGGACATCAGAACATTTTAATCTCATAGGACCACATTTCTATCCCAAGAAAAACTATCTCTAGAGGAACTCTGTTTAAAGGATATCCACTACATATATCTTTAATTACAAGTTGAATACTTCTTATCCTTTAGCCACAATTTATCTGCCTTTTATCACCTGTGTTTTGAAACAATGTGCTTTCCCACTTTCATCTAAAATCCACACCATTAGATACCCAGCACTGCCACACCATCTTTCTGCAACTCCCTTTTCCCCTTAACAGTCAATCAACACTAGCAGACACACAGAGAGTTGTGGCATGAAGTACAGTTCAACTATTGCCATTTCAGATGTGAAAAGACAGAATTCTCACCAAGAAAGAATAATACATCAGTAGGTAGAAAACAAAACAAAGCACAACACCAGAGAGAAGGATGTGTGTCTATTCTCTTATATCTCCCTTTTAAGATGCACATCTTATGTTCCTCATTTGTATCAGCCTTCACTTCTGGCTGCAAGGGAGAGCTGCTTCACTTTGTCACCCACTGGTATTTAATACCAGCAAGTTTTCTATTTCACCACCTTCTTGATATCTACTTCCAGCCACTATTTTCACTGGCAGCCTGTTTAGTGGCAGAACGATAGGGACAAGAACACCAACATTAATGTCACAGAACAGATCATTACATTTCGGCTGTATCCTGAAGCATAAAAAAAACCTCTCAGCATCCAAGAATTATGGATGCAGGCAGTGGTTAACCAGCAGACACTTCCCCTTTTCTAACAAAAAGTAACAGAAAATCTTCTTCCCAAAAAAGCTTATTCTTTACCTGTATCAATATTTTTTTTCTTATAAATCACAAAGAGAGGTACTTCACAGGTAAAGAAAATAACCTTGTGGATAAACATTAAATGTCACTTTGAGACTTGCAGTTCTGCATTTCATGCAAATAACTTAGTTTTTCTCAATTTGGAATCAACTATTTAAACTGATATTGAAGCACATTGATGAATTTAATTAGACAGATAGTCTACTGCCTGAAGTTATTAGGAGCACATATACTCATGCCCTAGGTGACATATTCACTGTTTTTATTATTATTGTATGATAATTTCCATAGCTTTTTTTTGTAAGAAACTCTCCCTGGACTAAGTAATTGGTAGTTGTTCATGCATGTTTTAATAGTCTTCAAAAAAAGGTTTCCCAACAAACACTAGCTAGTAGGAAAGACTACTCGAACTGCATTTATTCCTATGGCAGATTTCCCTAGATGGCCAATTAATTACAAGGTATGAGAGTCTTCTTAAAGTTATTTGAAAAAAGAAAAAAAACCCAACCTATAACATGTAACCTAAGAAGGACAGTTATGGTTCACTGTTCCTTTCTTGAGCTGATCCTGCTAATGTACACAGAACTGCTAAAAATGTTATATTTAATATTTCTACTACAAGGCTCCAACTCATCAAAACTAGCAACTAAGGCTACGTTTCTATACACTAATTTTCCCTCATTCAACTAACACAGATCACTTAATTAAAAGTGATGGCACAAAAGGTTTACATACTGTGCCTACTTGTAACTATGTGAAAAGTATACTGCTCTATATGTAATGTACTCAGAGAAACCGAAACTACCTGAGGAAGTTCCAAACCAGCAGGACAAACAAAATGTCAGCGTAAGGAACTGATACAGTTCTTCCAACAAAAAGTGACTGTAATGCAAACCTACATCTTATATGGGAACAAAAGACAACACTTAACTTTTATCACTGAAGTCATGTATTCTGCAATGTTAATTGCTGTAAATTTGCAGCTCATCACACTGACATTTTTTGCACATAGATGTAACAAAAATAATGGCAACAAATCAGTTTCAACAAGAACATGTATAACACAAAAGTTAGACTTGCACATTCAGAAAAGCGACATGGCGCTCCAGCTACCTGAATTACAGGACTGAATATTCAATGAATCCTTTATTCTCTCCAGGTGTAGCAAAAGGTCTTCCTAACAGTATGACAACTTTTGGAATATTGAAGTGGAATTTGTAACAATATCTTCAGATACAAACATGCTGTAGACCCACTAGCTGTCTGCCAGTAAAGTTGAGGCATTTCAGCAGTACAAGAAGGATTCTCTGTTTATGCAGAGCAATAGCAGGATCTACATTCTTGACTTCTACCACTATGACCATCCTGTAACTTCTAAATTGCTGTGGCTACCAGGGTCATAGTGAGGAGCAAAGCATTAGAAAGAGCGCTCAAGGATCCAACAACCATTAGAAGCTTGCATTTGGTTTGGATTAGCTAATATTTTAATGCATATGGAAAACTAAAGTTCAGACCTGTAGAACTGTAAGGAAGATGGTGGTAGTTACATTTCTAGGCACAACCTCAACTACCAAAGAGGCAACAACACGACATTTAACTTAGACTTGATTTTGCTTTACTTGTGAATACTATTTCTTTTTGCCTACACATGCTCCTTGTAGAGCTTTCTGGCACTCCTCAAACAGAGAAGACTACTTCTAAAAAGAGAAAAGTAATATAGTCAAATTTAAGGGTGTGAAAAAGGTACCACCAAATTAATAAAACCAAAGGGATCACAAACTAGCAAACTAAGAGAAAAATTCATTGGTGGAACCTCGCTTGCATCTTCATAATTTTATCGCCACTAACAATTGATAAAAAACTGTTTTAAGATGGCACTAATGGCAGAGGGGAAGAAAAAGCAAATTGTACAGAGATTTTCTGGATGTGCGTGGTATGGGATACTGCTTGCTCTAACACAGCAATTGGAGAAGGTATCTAGCAGGAATTCACAGTACATACATATGAAACAAAGGCGCTTGACTAAATGTTCTATCCTAACCTACTGCTTCTCATTCAAGTGTCTGTAAAGAAACAATACCCAGAGGTTAAGTTAACAAGCTATTTCCAGAAACTCAACAAGCTAAAACATGAGGAATGACCCAACAGGAGCCGAGAATAGGGAATTAATTGCCTGTTTGAATATGGCGGTGAATCAAGCTCACAGAAACAGGCAACTTTCTAAGCATGACTGCCCTCTTTCTTAATTGTCATTTTTTTTCTGTGCCATCTTTGTGGTAAAATTCTTAAGTACTTTATTTGCTTGTTTTCTGGTACAAAAAGGTGTGGCTGCACTTGCCTGACTTCCCTGTCCTGTTTTATCAAACTATTCTGTCCCCAGATTTTTAGCAGTATATTTCCTCCTGCTCAGTATAGAAGCTAGAAGGATGAATGGAGAAGAGTTTGTTGTTATGCCTTTTTTTTTTTTTTTTTTTTTTTTTTCCATTTTTATTTCTTCAGTAACAACAAAGCAGCACTCAGGAAAATTATTAAAGAAAACATCCCAGAAATAAATTAGAGTCTAAATGAGGTTGACATTGTCAGTAAACTTAAACAAATTACATCAGTTATTCTTAGAAAAACGGTCCTTTCCAATGGACAACACATCAGTACAATGAAGAATATACATAGCATGTAACTGAAGACCGTTTCCTTGGCAATGTACACCAAAATCATATATCAGAGATATTACAGTTATTATGAAGTTTTTTATCAAAAACTAAAAATCAATAATCTGTGACCACTCAAGCTTGCTGTAATGCAAGTCATACGGTATTTCAGAGACATAAAAAAAAAAAATCTATAGTAAACATTTCAGTAGTATAATTATTTTGTGAGGAGGAAAGGATAGAAGCGATAGCTGCAGTAGTTTTCAACTCTAAACCACAAAGTGATGCACAGTTTGCTAATGAAGTTACCCAAAAATTGTCCTTGGTGCCTGTATGCTGGCCTACAAATATGTGGAATAATGAGAGAGGCCAGGTCCTTTCTGAATGCAGTCATCGGTGCCGTGGGTCTTAGCCCCTTTAGGGAGGAAATCCCATACCAAACAGGATTAACTTTGATCTGAATGGTACATTCTTGATTTTCTATGCCAGCAGCAGTCGGATCTATTCAGATCTATTGCCTAATGCATAAATGCTCACTACAAAATATCAAACTCATTTCATTTGTGATAAGAGCTGCAATTGGACCTTGTCTCCCTGACAGTACAATGCCTATGTGTTAACGTAACACATAGTTCTTTCCAATACAACTTGTATATCATTAAAGCAACCCTCCTTCCAGTGCTTTTTTTTTTTTTTTTTTTTTTTTTTTTACTTTTCCCATTGGTTAGCAAAGCCTATGTTATTCACCTACCTAACATATCATAATGGCAGGATAAGTTTTTCTGTTTACAGAAACATTAAATATCCACAGTGTTCAAATATGTATAGGTACAGCCAGTAGTGCAGTAATGTGAAATTTTGAATAAAGTAGGATATTTAAAATTCCCTGATACAGAAAGGATTAAGCCCCAATTCCATGTTTTGAAACATGGAGAACATGTATGATTGGCAGAGATAAATATGTCATGACAATGGAATGCTGCACTCCACCTGATGATCTAGATTTCTAATGACATCAGATGTCTTTTTATTCCCTACCAAGGAACAAAGTCCTCCTCTGCATTTTTTTTTTTCTGGCAAGAATCCTTCACTCCATCTGTAAGTTTTTCTAGGAAAAGCTGAGTATAAAACCATGAAAAAAAAATAATCATTGAGCAGCTTTATTAATTTTGAAAATTTAAGACTGTTCTCAGAACAATACATGTAGGAAGTCTCGTGACTCTGGCATAAATACCCACCTTAAAATTCCACTTACTAGAACCATTGAATCACAATGTAAGCTCTCATCAAAGAAACAAAACCAAAATAGTTTCCAGACCAAGTGTTGTTTGGAGTTCAGTATAAAGACACAGAAGTTGGAAACCAATTACACTTTCATGAGTTTAAGTGCAAAACTTGCAGTTTGGAATGGCATTGTTCTTAATATTTCATACAAGTTCTTATTCAACTTTTTTAAAAAATCTCTATTTTTCTGTTAAAAGTTCTGAGACCATAGTTTCATTTATAGAGAGAAAAGGACAAAAAGACTCTGAAATGTCTCACAGCAACATGTTGTGCATAGACTTGTTGAAGATAGGCTCCTGACAAGCAAGCTTCTGAACTAACTTACAAGAACATGACAACATCTATTCCATCTTTCTCAATGAAATGGCAAAGCATCACTCATGCCCATTCTTAAGCAGAGGCATTAATGTTCAACCTTACAAGGTACTCTGTGGGCACAAACCAGTAAATCTAGTGCATAGGAGTCTCAGCAAAAGGAGACTTCCAGGGTTTAAAAATAACATAAAAAAAAATAATAAAAAAAAATAAATCTGGCAGCTAAGAGCTATTTTTAAGCTTTAATGAGCATGTTAATGACCCAAACCAAAATGAAGAAACCCATAACCCTAGACACTCATTAATTCTGTACAAAGTATATTGGCCAGAAATCATTAATGTTGCAAGAAGCTTCTGTAGCTGTAGCAGTTTTAATCAACTCTCAAATCTTCTGTAATTATACACTTACGGCACAGGTTATTTTATTTATTTGGATTTCAAGTCCATAACAGAAGTACCAATCTCAGATGCTGGATTATTAATAGAAGTAAAAATTATTACAGACCTGATACATTACTTCACTTACAAGGTAAGCATAACTTCTTATGGATATGAGGTCTAGTTTTATGCATCTGTAATACACAGTTGTTCTGCTTCCATGGTACAGCCACCTCAAGCACACTGACAAAACCCTCCAAAAATCAGAGGACAGTATACAATTAATCCAGCTGCCTTAAATTTTGTAAGGTTTAGTGACACCAAATGCAACAGACTTGAAGAAATGAAAATATTAGTTATTTAATATACAATTTAAAAGGTACCTCTTACTACCCATAATAGTGTTGATCTTTTGGAAATTAGAGGGACTAGCAGACTTCAGAGCAAAAACCCAACACTGTTGGAAGCATGAGGGGCATAAAGAACAGTTAATCAGCTAACTAGATTCTTTCATTTCTGGGTGTGTGAAAATCATTCAGTCTCTTTAGGAGAAAAATAAAACGGAGCTGAAGGAACCCTCCTTCAATTGTGTGAAGCCCACACAGGAGTCAGACACAAATAGCGCTTGTGCTTAGGCAATAGCTTTTTAGATAAAAGAAAAAAGAGTTCTAACTCGCCATACCAATCTGCTAAATATGTCTGCCTGAGGCACATGCATTACACTCACCCAAAATATGATTGTCTGCACTGGAGAATCATACACATACATTTCTTCATAAAGCTTTCTAGTGACAGCGTTCTACGAAGTCTGGTTAGTAGGGGCTTTGACTACTTGGTAAAACACCACCTCAAACTTAATACATATTAACTAGTTGGTATACATAAAAGCAATTTTCATAGCTACATGCACAAATTTTAAGTGTGAAAGCTCTTAATTTCTTTATTAATCAAGTGTATTAGCCATGCCTATTTCTGTTTTTCTAATAGCCTTTTAGCTGGCATATCTTAAAGAGGGCATTAGCGTTTTTGGTGCCATAGAAAAGGTGAACATAAAAGTCTGACATGAGATTCTATAGGCTTTCAGAATAAAGAAAATAATTCAATTTCACACCTTCACATCTCAGCAACAGAAAAGAAGAGTTTCTCAGCAAGCACCAAACAAGGCAAGGAGGACTGAACATTTGGATTTACAGTTTTACATAAACAAATGATGGAAAAAGAAAGAATATTGCAAATGGCAGTTCACTATGGATACTCCAACTTTTTTCTTGTCCTCATCTTCTCCACAAGAGTTTGAGAATGGATCCAAACGTGATCCACAGTTGGAAGAATATGGAGAGATTTATTTTTATAACTGCATAAAAAACACAGGTAGGCAAAAGCATGTTGCAAAGATGGAGGAGCCTGAATAGCAGAAGTTAAAAAAAGGAAGACATGAAAATGCCCCAAAATTAGACTCCGGAATTTAAACCAGTTACATAATCTCATGAACTTGTAGAGCTCATAAGGAGTTGTTAAGGTTTAAAAATAAGTATGAGAAATCTTTGCCTATACATTTTAAATTTGGATTTTCTCCCTTTGAACATTCCAATTCACAACTGCTTATTTGAAACACAAATGTTTTCCTAGAGATTTGCCTAACACACTCCCTGCTCTTTCTCCACTACTGGCCATCTAGATCCAATAAAGCTCTAGGAGCTAAAGACAGACTGGCCTGAGTACCACACTAAGACAGTTAGGCAAAAATCAAATTGCAAAGTGAAATCAATGCAACTCTTAGAGCCTGGTGCACCTTCAGAAGTCTAACCAAGGATAGATTTGACTGGGTGGATCTTTCTTTCTAGCAATGGTACACAGAAGCTGGAAAGAATATAGCTCAATTTCCTGATTTAACAGAAGCTTTCTAGAGACGTTAGCTTAGGGGAAAAAAAAAATATCTTTTTAACTGTGAAGCAAACTGAATTTTCTCTGAAGTCACTGAGATAACATGAGATTTTGAAGGATGGTAGCTTGTATTTCACAATTTTAAACACAGATCTCAAAAAAAAAAAAAAACCAAAACCCATGTTTTAAAAGTAAAATGTTACTATTAACATGCAAATCCTCAGCTTCAGAATTCCCAGAAAAGTAATGAAAACTCCCTTCTAATCATGCACAGCAACCCCAATTCATGGCAAGTCAAGTGAATCTCATTATCACATCTTTTGCACACTACAGATGAGGTTCCACTTCGTAGCAGTAAACAGGAAGCAGTGGGCTCCTTCCCAGGAGGAATGAATTTTGACAAATGACGACTGACAGCTATAGTTCTTGTCCAAACAATGAACAAATTATTTGGGGATCCTTGGAAGAGAATGGCTCTTTAAGTGAAAAGATGGCCTCTTGTGTGAGACTTCTTCTTCTACCTTTCCATGATCCTTCTTACAGCTCCTTGTGTGACAAACTGGGATTAGAGGGTTTTTAAATTAGTGATCCTAAGAAACACTTCAGGAAAATAAAATCATGAAATTTATATTCAGTTGATACAATAAATACGTGCTTTGGGGAAATACCCGTCATTTTTGTCAGTTTTTTCCTCTAGGATAGATGCTAAATATTAGCTTTAAGAGAGGCAGGAAAAAAAAAAAACCAAAACAAAACAAAACAAAAAACAAAAACCAAAACCAAGACTTAACTAGGGTTTTCTTGGATAGCATTTCCCTAAGGAAAAGTCAAGGTCTTTCATAATTGCTATAATTGTTTTTGATGTTGGGTAAGCTAAGTGATAAAAACAGGACACAAAAATGTTGCATTTCAATATTAAAAAATTCTCAGTATATGCCCTCCAGGAACACATCTCTGTTTATAGTTCAGTCAATCATTTTTTTAAAAAGTGTTTGCTTACTTTTACCTTTAAAGCAAGCATTTTCATCTAATGAGATCAAAAAAGCTGAAGCAGCACCTGGGCTGCAAAACACTGGCTGTATGTCAGATCTTCACCCACACAGAAAAAGAAGCTGGTCCCAAGGCACTGGTAAAACAGGTATGGTATATATGATTATATCCCACTCATGAAATCTCCCTTTGACTTCAGATGTGAGAATCTGGCCCAGACAAAACAGAAGGATAGGCAGAGCATGAAGGAAGGAATCATCTTAGAAATGCTTAGATGCAACAAGGAAACGGTGATTGATTTACAGGGAAGTTGATGACAAAGACCAGCTCTCCTCTGCTTCTGGAAATCACTGCAGCACTTGCATACAAAATGTGCTGGCTATCTGCCTCTCCCTGTGCCAGGGCTCCTCCACCCCCTTTGCCAGACTGCTGTGGTTGGGCCAGAGGAAAGCTGCCACACTGAGATACTGGCTGAAAAAAAAAAAAAAAAAAAAAAAAAAGAAAAAGATCATTAAAAAAGTTATTATTTTCTCTAGTGTCAAGCAGATAAATATTTTATTTTCTGAAAGCATATCGCCACAGGACAGGTGAACCAGCTGTACAAGGCCTAGGAAGCAACTACACGCAATGCAAACAGTCCTTTAAGAAATACAGGCACTTTTCAGTATTTGGATTACATTTGGCATTTCTTTCTAAAAACATCCTGATGTGTGTGAGATTTTCTTCTGTGTCCAACAGTCTTTGCCTCAGAGGGCAAAAAGGGGATAAATACAACACAAGATGAAGAAGATGCAGCCATAAAAACTAAAACATAACCCTGAAAAATAATACAAAGTTTGGAAGAAGTGACCAAGCTGACAAAATACACAGATTTTACAGCAAACCAATTCACGACTGGGTTATGAGGATTGATTAGATCTAGGCACACCCATTATGCAGCTAATCGCAAGCAAGGCTCATGTAATTTACAGTCAGCACATTAACTTCTTTTGTATGGTTCTTTCTTCCCAGAGACAACTTCTTTCCTCCCTTCTTTCCAACAATTACTATCCTACCCCTCCTCTCACCTCCATTAAAATACTTGGACAGCTTGCCAGCAAGCAAGTATAGAGAGTATGGAGACATGCAACTTTTATGCAGTGAAATAAATAGTTTTCTCTTTATTTCATCCAACCAACAGCTAGCCTTCACTGCCAGGGAAGAAACAGCTTTGTGTCTCTGCTGGGAAGTGTCCAGTGGTATCTCACTCTGTGTGGAAATCCCAAATTCCCAAGCATAAGGTTCTAACAGTGACACAAACCCAGGCTTTATGGAGGCCACTGCATAAGGATAAAGTGAATGCACTTAGCTCAGGTGTTAAACTTTACACCAGAACTCATCTTCAAGTTCAAATGTTGTAACAGTAACTAGACACCATCAGAAGCAAAAGACAGGACCTCTGAACCGTTTAACATTACCAACAGCATTAATCTAGGAAAGCAACGCAAGCTCCATTGTATGAGCGTTTTCTCAGTTTCTGCCATTTTCTTTCTCTGAATGACCTGCTGTACAATATTTGTGGTTTGTTTCTTCCACTACATTTCCTTGTCTTGGCACATTGTCCCAGCACATACCAGGCTGTCAGTTCTGACATCCCAACTTTTTATAATAAGAGGAAGGGCAGTGAATGGGTTTCATTGCAGACACAAGTGCTCAGGAATAACCAGCAAACCCTCTGTACCCTTACAACTTTTGAGTGCTGCTATCGAATCAAACACAAAGGCAGAGAACAGAACTGTTTGAGAACAGGTGATGTTACTATCTTTTTCAGGAGACAGCCTCTTGACCCACTGAGGCTTATGTGTTCCAAGCAACTCAAAAGCTGGGATAAAAGAAGTTTTAACTCCTTAGTGCATCACTCAAGGGACAGTGTGGAAAGCAGGCTGCGTGCCTGGTCCATGCCTTCTGAAAAACACAGAACTAAAGAAAGACAAAACAGAAGCAGCTAAGGGACAAAGGCAGTGAACGTGACTGAATCATCCAGGTGTTCTTTCAGTTTGCTACTGATTCGTAATAAAACGGCTTGGGGGAAGAAAAACCAAAACGGAACAAACACACAGACTTTTGTGGGTGAACAAAAACAACCCCTGTTTCATTTCCAGGACATGTTATGGCTCTGGGATTGCGAAAGTTGAAAATAAATGTTGCTACAAATTGAATAATCAAAATTTCTGCATAACTTTGGATATAAAAATTGATGTGTCAGAATACATTTTTAACTTCAGAGTTCTGAAATGCAATAATAAAGGGAAAAATCTTGGTAAATTTTTATTTAAATGTGGAAGTCTTGTATCTCAAATATTTTTCCTTTCACTGCAAAGATATGCTTCACATGCATAGACCCTAACGATCCACAAAGCACCTGGTTTCAGAGTCTATATTTCAGCTCCCAGTTCAGACAGACGATGAACTCGAGTCAGCACGCATTATTCAGCATTTGAAAGAGAACATGCTGGTCAGCTGCCATTCAGCGGCATCTGCCAGCACCGCTACTGCCCATGCAGGATTTGCTTCCTATGACTTCTCTTCTAACCTTCTTTCTGACTTTGAGAGTGAAGATCACTTTCTTCCTTTCGAGCTCGCTACTCTCAGCCTAGGTGACTTCAATTTCCACTTTAATGAACGTCTTTCCAGTGCTTCTCATTAACCTTCCTTTTCATTCTCCAGCTCTGGACTGTCTTTCACAGTCACTGGCTTGTTGATTCAGGGCCTGACCCGGTAAACTTGGATGCTCATGAATAATTTCACTCCTGGGAATAGCCAGGCTGACTTCTGTACAGTTTCTCCCAGAACTTAAATTAGTTACATGGATATGGTGAACAGGAGGGGGGAGGATGTGGTGGTTTGTTAATTTTTTTTTTTCTTTCTGACCGTTCAAGTCTTGGTTCTGGCATCTTCAATACTACTAATGTCTTCTATTATTTTATTTTAGGCTTTCAGGCTTATTCATTAGACCATAGTGAATAATTTATAAAGCAAAATTGGAAGATATCGGAGATATGTACATGCTATATTGCAGGTAACTACATACTTATGACTATACAGATATCATAGATTCTCTGAATGTGGTTTTTTTTATTCCATTTGATGAATTTTAAATATTTCAAAGGAAAACTGAATTGTTCTCAAGTCCATGAAACATAACATTCAAATTTCCACTGGTGACACACAAAATAAGTCACGCACTGCATGACTCGTGCATTCCTTCCATGCAATAAGTACATGGTGGAACGGCACATACCTGTTAATACTTGCACAAGGCTTGCATTCGCTCTCTGTGAACATTCACCCTAGTTAAGGTCAGCGTTTTGACTGTTTGTAGAAACAAACAAGAAGAGAAAGGGAGTGAAACCAAGATTTGTTTAGAAACCTGAATACTAATTTGCAGACATATATTTGCAGTATTTAGCCAGCTTTACTTTTATGTTAGTCTTACATTTCTGTTGTAAACAACTTTATCCTATCTTGTTTGAATTAATACTTCCTAGTTTTGTAATTCTGTATGCTTTTCCACCTCTTCGGTCATGTTTCCTTAATGTCCCTATGTTCATCCATGCACTTTCATGCATTTTACCCCCACAATCTATAGTACATGATTTCTGTTACATTTCCTTCTCTCTTCATCTTTATAACCTACTGATTCTTATACTATTTAACTTACTTTTCATTCTTGGTCCACCACATTTTCCCTTTCCTAAGTTGCTCCCCCCCACCCCCTGGGTATCCAGACTTTGAGCTCTATGCAATTTCAAAAACCCAGTGTCAAAACTGGTAAAATGATCCTTTAGCCCTTATTCTCATTCATTTTAATGTTAGAACTAACCCTGAATTTTTAAAAATACACCAAATGTGGATTTCAGGGCAATAACCTAAGAATATCTTCATGGAAGCACACATTCCTGCAGAAGTATTTATTACTAACAGCATGAATATACATGCAACATTTTTATAACATGTAGATTTATATGTACACCCTGGAGAGACTGAAAAAAATAAAATACTAAAATTCGATTCTAGAGAAATTAAGAAGGTAAAAAGCTATCCACTTGGCAAGAATTAAATAGCATCTCAACACTTGAAAATTATGATAGCAAAACCAGCATTCTATGCTGGAGGCTGAACAGAGTGGATTATCTCTACTGTTTGACAAGGTGGTTGACAGTAATAACTACACTAACATCCCAGAACATCCTTGATCTCATCACTTCACCTCTTTGATTTTACGATGACTGTACCTTCAAAATTAAATATTGCTCTCATCACTGATGCTGTCTAATGTGAAGACAATGCACTGCACTAACCTGAGAGCAGCAATTCAGTGTGTTCCTCTGCCTCAGAAGGCACTGGTTAGGGAGCTCTCAATAGAGAACAAAACAGAATCAAACAACAGAATATTCAGATACATCGCAACCAGTCAACTCAATCACATAAAGAGATACTCATGCATTATTCATTCTCTGAAATCTGGGAGTTTTTCCAGAGAATATGCCACAGACTAGAGATAGGGTTTATCAACTGTTTTAAATCAGCATGTTTTATCTAATACAATAACAATTTATTTACTGAGGATATTTATACCATGAGAGCTTTTCCAGGCTTAATTGATTCTTTTCATCAAGATCCTCTGCACTGGGAAAACCAACTCACAAAGGAATTTGCAAAGATACTATGCTGAATACCTACAAAATGATTTAGATAATAATGGGGTAAAGTTATGGATCCGTTAGCATTTCAATTACCAGGTTCTTTTTCTTCGGAGCTATTCTACAAGGCCATCCTCATTTAAAGGATGGCAAAAATAGTTTTTCATATTAGAAAACAGTTTATATGGACTAAAATAATCATTAATCACCAAAGCTACAGTTCAGCAAGTCAGTTTGTGAATATATTACTTGCATTGACAAAAATCTTAACACAAAAAGCTAACATCAAATGACAATTTTAACTACTAGTGTATCAAGGATGATACAAGTATAGACCAAGTACAATTCAGTCCCATATTGTTCCCCTAAGGCTGCCAGTATTTATCCTTGCCGATCAGTAAGGTTAAGTATTGTCAAGCCCAAACTTCAAAAATCATGAAACAGACATCTAAAATCAAGAAATTATTCTAAAAATGAGATTAATAATAAAACAGTTGATGAACCAATTCATCACTTGATGTTCAACCTTAAATCTCTTGATTCCATGGGCTGGTGTTTTAAGATGTAAAAACATCAACTCATGAGAGATAAAAGATACCACACAATTTAAGTGAACAGAACTATGCTAGTCAGAAAAGCTGGAGTCACCAGTATGCCAGCAGTAACTCTGGCTGGATTAGTAGGAAGCCAGATCCTTGTGCCAGTCTGAGGCCAGGGAAATCAGGAGGAGATAATCAGCATTCATTTTAATTGTAACAGAAGCTAATACAAGAGAGAAACACTCACAGACTACATTCTGTACTGATTGAAAAGAATAATTGCAGAGTAAGGTTTTATATACAAAAGCAAGGACACTTCCTAATTACCTATCTTCAGACGGCTAAGTACCTTGTAGCAGTGTAAAGAATTCTGTTGTAGATGATGTTTGGATAAATCACAGTGAAGAGGAAAGTCAGCACACATTCGTCTAACGTATTGCAGCTGTTTAAGTGAATAAAAAACAAGCAGCTGTTGCTGCAGCAGGTAAAGAACTTCTACCTTTAAAGACAGACTACATGATTAGAGAATATCTTTCATTTATGTATGAAAAGTCTGTATGTGAAAAGTTTTGCTTCTGTGTGAAAGCCTCACTAGAAAAATTAACCTCTCTAATAAAGATACTTTTTTCCTCTTTTTTAAAGCATTACCAACAGTTTCTTATGTAATGTAAAGAGTATTTGTGATATGATATTTCTAACAAAATTCTTTTAAATCCTTTTGACGCAAAATGTCATTCCTGCTAAAGCACTGGGCAGAGTACAGCTGAATGATGAAGCAGCAGGGTGGCAGAGTACCAAGAAAATAAGCAGCAGCATTCTGCCATCACTTGTTGCTAGATCCTAGCTCTCCACGCCATGCTCTTTGTTCTCGGAATGCAGCTAACTTCTCCGCATAGGAGTTCTTGTCCACACGTTTCTCATCTGCAGGTTTTTCACCTCAACCAAAGGAGCTTTTTCGTTTGTTTTATTGGTTGGGCGTTTTGGGGGGGGGGGGTGTGTGTGTTTGTTTGCTTACTTTAAATCTAAAAGGCCTTTTCTCTGGGAAGGCAAATGTTCTTAAGTTCCAAGTCCCCCAAGCTGCTGTTTTCTGAGGCCACTTTTTCTAAGTAGTTGTTTCACAGCTTCTGAGCCCATCCAGGAACTAATCTGTCTGTGACTAGCACCATATCCAGGCAATAATTACATGTCCTAGTAAGGCCCACTGGTCCCAAAGGACTTGTCTTTTAAGGCAAAATAACTTGGAGAAGGGACAATATGCAAAGTGACAGCAGATTAAAGAATGATGGAAATTAAAAGCTTAAAAAGCATGAGAAAGCAATTAACCAAGGAACAAAACAATGTTTCTAAGCATATAGAAGCTCACAGTCTGTGACAAAATCAAAGTCTCCTAGAAAAAAAAAAAAAAAAAAAAAGAAAATAAAAAAGCAGCTAGGGAAACTACTTAAAAATGGAAGTTTTCATCATTTTTGTAAAGAGTGTAACATAAGTGCTATTTCAGCTCCCAATCCACGGTACAGGGACAGAGATAGAAGTATTACAAGAAGCAATACTAGAACAAAGTCACGCAAGAATCATCAACCAAGGCTCCAGAGCCAGATAGGACCCCATTGACAATGGTTTGCCTGTTTCATTCAGGATGCAAATAAATTGTCAAGATACTAATAAAATATTTAAATGAACTCCATGAACTGCAGTTTAATAGCTTCCTGGTCTGAAATGAAAAACAGATCAATAGATGGATCTCAACCTTTATTTAGTCCCAAGTCTTTCTACGTATTTTACATAGAGGAAAGAAGTAGCAATTCTTCTTTAGATTCTGAGGGAATTTTGCTCCTCTACTCAAACAGGTTTCTTCCTCTGAGGCAGCATGAAGACAGCATTCGACTTGTTTCAAAAAGGCTGTAAAAGTCTTTTTTACAGACAAAAGTTTGCCAAGGAAAATACAGTTACAAATGAGAGTTACGACACCTCTGCTCACTGAAAATACAGAGAATAGAGCAGAGAAAGGACTTTTCAAGAAGGAGTAAATTAATTGACTAAATGTTTCATGGTATAAAATTACACTAGAATAAAACTACTTGAGGAAATTTGAAGGGACCTATAGAAGACAGTTAAACAAGTATCATGACACAAGTGGATATGCAACATTTACAAATGCAAGGTAATGCAGAAATTTTACATACTTGCATATAATGCCAGATTCTCAACCAACTATAACTTAGAAAAAAGACCTAGACATTTGTGCTGGTTTTGGCTGGAATAGAGTTAATTTTCTTCATAGCAGCTAGTATGGAGCTATGTTTTGGATCTGTGCTGAAAACAGTGTTGATAACAGATAACACAGGGATGTTTTCATATCTGCTGAGCAGTGCTTACACAGAGTGAAGGGGTTTTCTGTTTCTCACACTCCTCACCAGCAAGGACCAGCAAGGATGCACAAGGAGTTGGGAGGGGACACAGCCGGGACAGCTGACCCCAACTGACCAAAGGGATATTCCAGACCATATGATGTCATGCTCAGTTTATAAAGCTGGGGAAAGGAGAAGGAAGGGGGGGGGGGACATTTGGAGTGATGACATTTGTCTTCCCAAGTAACCATCACAAGTGATGGAGCCCTGCTTTCCTGGGGATGGCTGAACACTTGCCTGCCGATGGGAAGTAGTGAATGAATTCCTTGTTTTGTTTTGCTTGCGTGCATGGCTTTTGCTTCACCTATTAAACTGTCTTTATCTCAACCCAGGAGTTTTCTCATTTTACTCTTCCTATTCTTTCCCCATCCCACCAGGGGGGAGTGAGTGAGTGGCTGTGGGAGGCTTGGTTGCCAGTTGGGGTTAAACCACAACAACATTGCTGCGAAATGTCAGTAAGACCATTTACTTCTCCTACAATACTGGATAAAAGGCAAAGAGAATTAAGTATGAGATAAACGTCTGGAGAAAATGTAACCATGATACAAGTGAACAGTACAGCCTCCTCTGTAATAATCCATGTTCTTTTCACCCCGTTTTGAAGTGACAGCAGGAAGATAAGCTGCTAAACGGATATGAACTGCCCCAGATAAATAACATACAAACTTTTTTCCCTGAGACTTTAGTCAGTCTCCAGTTGAATGAAAGATTATCATCAAGGACTGTGTTATATCTAATGTGTGTGCTAAAATGAAGCAATGCATGGCTCAGCAAATTAAGATCATGATCGTTGTCTGGGCTCAATGCCTTTAAAAAAGTTACTTAACCTTTCTTTACCTCAATTTCCTAACCTTTTTAAGAGGGTGAAGCTCTTTTTTGTTCAAAAACCTCAGGCAAAACCCAAGATGTTGTGATAATTATTAAAAAATTAATAAGCATTTAATTAGGCTAATTCTAAAAGTTATTTCTAAATCCTTAATTCAGTGTAGATGAAAACATCATTTGTAACCAGACAACCATCTGAGTAGAAACCAATATAAATCAGCAAAAGCTATTCCAGTAACAGAAACTGTAGCTACATCATTAAGAACAATTTTAAATGTTTACGGCTTTCGTAATCACTTGCATTTTATTTTCAAACTTTTTTTATTAGAACATCGACTAGTCATTATCCTAGCACAGCTAAAGTGGGACAGAATCGATGCCCTGTAGACTGTCTCCTCTGCTGTTTGTGATAAATGCTGTCTAACAAGTTCGAAAAAAATCCATTTTGATACTGCTTCCCAATTAGACCTGTTAAATGTTTTTTGAATGACTAAATTTTGTTTGTTTTTACACCTATATATGTTGCTAAGCTAATATTTTAAATGAAGGAGTATTGTACCATTTCTAGTTGCTCTTTTATCAAATTTCAAGCTAGGTAAATCAAATTGTTTTCTTAGGATTCAATGCAAGTTATTATGTACTTGGTAACTTTCAGAATTCTAGTCACTCATTTTCACAGCAGCAGCTGATCTAGATGCACACTTAGTAAATCATGTCATTAATACCATGCTATGAGACAGCCCTTTTTACGTGTGCTCAATATGAAACATATCAAAATAAAACAAGCAGATGTCAGCAACCAACACCAACGGCAGCCTCATTCAATCGTATCACAAAAGCCAATTTTCATAAAATCATAGAATGGTTTGGGTTGGAAGGGACCTTTAAAAATCATCCAGTTCTAACCCCCGCCCGGCCATGGGCAGGGACGCCTTCCATTAGACCAGGTTGCTCCAAGCCCCAATCAACCTGGCCTTGACACTGCCAGGGATGGGGCAGCCACCACTTCCCTGGGCAACCCGCTCCAGTGTCTCACCACCCTCATTGTAAAAAATTTCTTCCTTATGTCCAATCTAAATCTACCGTCTTTCAGTTTAAAACTGTTGCCCCTTGTCCTGTCACTACAGGCCCTGGTTAAAAGTCTTTCTCCATCTTTCTTAGAAGCCTCCTTTACACAGTGAAAGGCTGCAGTAAGGTCTCCCCAGAGCCTTTTCTTCTCCAGGTTGACTGGGAAGAAGTTTTCTTCACACTTATTTTGGAAGTGTCCACATCACTGAAATGTACCGATCAGTGGAGCTGCCACAGGGGCTATGGACACGGACTGCTCAGCCACACGTAACTTCTCTGCAAACCTTTTCAAAGTCACTCTCATTCTAGACTTGACTGGTAAATTCCAATAGTGCTGTAACTGTAAAATATCCAAGTCAAAAGAAAGCCTACCTCAGATCAGTTTAACAATAGATTCTGAAATATTTTTTTCTCATTAAAGACCATCTTCCACATGAAATTAAATATCCAACATGTTCTTTCCTTCTGCACTAGCTAACTTGGGAAATGTTCATTCATTTTTTTTGGTCAAGCTGACCTCTGTCCTTCCTTCTCTTACCCTTTTACCCTATCTTCATACTGCATTATCTGTCTGCATTAAGCTTATAACTCTTTGCATTTGCAAATTCATTTAATCATCAATGTAACTTGCCTCTAAGTTATGCATACTTCAGTTTAATGAAACTGTATTTTCACATCTTAACAGTCTGGGTCACCAACTGAAATGAATATTAAAAAATGTAAGCAAGCATATAAAGACCTAGCTAATGGACCTGTCACAAAGAAACAAGAATAAAACAACCAACTCAAATATTCACAAAATTCTCTATTCTCTGAAGGTTATTAAGAGATAATCTAAAAAAAGAATGAACTGAAGATGTTAAGTTGCTTTATTAACAAAACCAAATTTCTGTGAAAGAAGTTATTAGATTCAGATGAGCAGTCTACCAGGACTGTTCAAGTCTGTTCAGTGTACTCAGAGTGTTTGAAACCTAAAGTGTTTCCACACCATCTAAATTACTATTTCAGTCACTGCCATTACACCAGTTTACACTGAACACATCCTACCTTTCGCACTGAATTTTCACTGTTGTTTCTGCTAGCAATCTTCCTGAACCATTGTCTAAGGTATTATTAATGACTAGGATCCAAGAAATATTGTTTCAAAACCTGAAACCCATTACAGCTAAATGATCAAATTCTTCTGACCGAGCAGAAGGTAAAGATATGCTGTACTCATTTCAAGGTAGTGCTGAGTGTCTTAAGGAAAAATTTAAAATTGAGTAAAATTTTAAACCATGGAGTACAACATAGTCAGAAGAGACAGAAGGTATCATTTGGGTACAAGAAGGTTTTATATACCTTTACATTTAGCTGACAGAAATTCTCTTGTTTTACATTAAATTATTATTAAAGTTACAGCAAAAATTTACTTGGAAAGGACAATTAACCTGAATTTTCTACCCTTTATATCAGCCACTCGAGAATAAACTACATGTCTAAGAACCATACAGGTTTAGTGTTCAGAAATGGCTCTTGAAATAATTTTCCATAGCAACTGATAGCTATTTTTGCTATAATTGCTTTCTGCTGCTACTATTTACTTTTCCTTTGATTCTTTCATGTTACTTGAATACAGTAAAAAATCCACATAAAGATTTTTGTAGCCACTGATGACTATGAGACTCTTTGCAATCTGTTTAAAAAAAAAAAAAGCACAAAAATTTCTGGGCAAAATGCAGAGAGGACCCTATTCTTGAAAAAAGAAGAGCAACAAAAGAAATTTTAACAGATATCCCAGAGCTGTGTAGACCATGGGAGCATACATTTGAAGTCAAAACATTACTAGCTCACAGGAATGAAATTGAATTCTTAGTATGAAATTTTTAAACATTTTTTATGTTTAAAAATAAACAACTTTATTTTAGCAGAGTAGCATTTCTTAAACAATTAACAGTGATGCTGTTCAGGTTAAAAAAAAGTTATCAAGTACTAGGTAGCAGCTATCAGTAATATTTTCGTTTCTTCACTATGGAAGAATGGGAAGAAGCTCTAAATTACTGCATACAAATGTTTACATTTGTGTAAAAACTGCTAACTACCCTTAATTGCTAGCAGGAATTCATATGCTTTAGGGTAAAATGAGTAAGTAGAAACACCTGTAGCCAATAAATAATTTAGTTGTCATTCTCACACCCTGGAGAAGTTGAACTGCTGCTGACTCAGCATGAGTAAAAATGAAAGTGCTCTTCCAAAAGGCTTCAGAAAGCACTGACAAAGTATAACAAATCCAGGGGACAGGTTATTCTGCTGTTATTCGCTTTTTGAAACATCAGTAATATCTAATATGAAGAAGAAAATTTCCAAGCCCATCATGATGATGATGATGTTATTTCAACAACTAAGCCTCTAAATTAACTTGTAGCAACAGTGCTCCTGGCATCAGAAACAAGCCACAATGTGGCACTTAAACTTCCAAGACCTGTCTGCTAAACCATGCCCCAAAACTTCATCAAACTGTGGTATGTAATTTTTTTATTTTCTAAATCTATTTAGGAAATCTGTATCTATCTTGGTTGCCAAAAAAGCCCTAGAGAAAAGTTACGAGTACACACAAAAAAAATTCTCATATTATTCCAGAGCTGTTGGCTGTCTTAACTTCTTGAAGAACACATATAATTCTGAGATCCTTTGTCACTAAAGAAACAACACCCTGAAGGAAGTTGTTTGTCTTTCTTTCAGGAACAAATTAGGTCAAACTGATGAAGTAGACAGTGAAGCAGCCTGAGTTGGATCTTTAATTAGCAAACGGTTTATAGAATTAGCTCTGGCTTTTGTTTTTGCTTTTTCCCAGTTCTTTGGTTTATGGAAATGTGTGTTCACATGAGAATAAGATTACCAGTAAACCATTTGTGTACCAGTGATTACACTGATTACCTATGACATCCATATGATGGCAATACTACCAATCTTGGGAGAGTCTAAATGCACCACAATGATTTCCAGTTTAGTGATCATTTGTAGCAAAAGCAAGTAAATTTAACATTCAGGACTAGTCCCCCTCTTTTACCATGGTCATTTTAATAATGAGTAGCCAATTCACCGTACAAAATGGATAGTGAGTATATGAAAACCAGCTAGCTACTGAAGTCAGCCAGCCTCATCGACCAGACAGTGTTGAAGTCTTACCTCATGTTCAGACAGAACATGTTTGAAGTCCTTTTTTGTAGATGTAAATTTCCAGGCAGTTTTCACATTTATTAATACTGGCCATAAATTTAGTTTGCTGCCCTTAATTTGCTACATTTTGTATTCTTTAGAAGTATTCTGCATTGCAGAATTTACTGCTCAACCAAAGACCTTCAATTTCTGCTACTCAGATGAGCTCTGGCTGTACTGCTGATTAAACATATTGCTAATGTTTCAGCTGACATATTTTCCTGGGCTATGGAGGTATGCATGCATGTGTCTCAGCGGTGATGATTTGTGAATACTTAATGTACTGATCCACATGCACAGTATTGAAAAAAACCTGTTAAAATGTAAATTATGAAGCATCAGTAACAATAGCTTGACAATATTATGACATTAAAAATAGGCAAAACTATGCAGGACAAGACCATTCACCTCTGAAATGAAAAATTTTGAAAAAGATGAAAATGATGGGCACTGATAAAGGCTAGGAAAGCAAGCAAGAAAAAATAAATGGTAGGGAAGAACAAAAACAAAAATGGAGCTAATAAACCTCATACTAGTAAAAACATAACACAAAATTATAACGACTGATAAGAAGGTTCAAAGCAATTAGAACAAACGTATAATCTTAGACTATTAAACAAGTGCAGAAAAAAAATCCATCAAATGGATTTACTAAGGCCATATGGTCAGTAGAAGGACTAAAACAATAATAAATAAAAAAGTGAGGACTATAGTATGAACAGATGATCAATAATCAGTAAGTTCTTATTGAAAAAACAAGGACACTTTGAGGAAGAATTGAAAAGAACAAGGATACTTTGAAGAAGACACCTCACACAGCTAGGAAGGGAGAAGGGATCAGTAGCAATACATGAAGTTGATACACTACATGGCTCAGTATCCATAAATGGAAGATCACGTTTTACATATTTCTGCAGATGCAAGTGAAATGGTAAACAAAACAATTATAATCATGCCAGAGCAGGCATTTAGGCAACAATTCTGGAATTATTTCACTCTGGGAGGAGGGGAAAAAACCCAAAACAAAACCCCAAAACCAAACCCCCAACACCCCCCCCCCCCCCAAACCACACACACACAACCACAAAAAGCAAACACTCAAAAAAACCACTACACACAGATAAAAGAAATATTTTCTAAAACCTTTGACAGAAGTTACAGCAGAAATTCCAATGAGAGATTTTAGCTCTAAAGACTGAAATACCCCTTTTCTTTCAGAGGTGGTTGGCATATGACGAACAACAGAACAGAAACATTCTTCTGCCACCACTTACAACTGTTAGATAACATACTTAAATCTCCAGGGTTAGCAGGTTGTCACGAGTCCTAAGTTAACAGGAGTATTTTATCCTTAAAGACACTTGCTATTTCTGGAAGTTAAACAAGGTACTCCAATAAAGTAGAAAAGATCATGAAGTTAATATTCCTTTTCTCTTTCTGTGTGGATTTTTAAGATATATATTGAAATAACAGAAAATTAAATCGCATCACTTTTGGACAGACACTTATATTCCAGCTGTATCAGGACAATATTGGATTTTGATTAGATTTTATTTTGTTAGCTGTGGTTACCATTTGGCACAATTTGTGGATATTTAGTGTCAAAACAACACTGAAATGATCACATTCAAGAATAGGCTGAAGTCACCATTTCTTACAGAATCTTTCCATTTTTTACACAAAGATTTTTGGGAGCTCAAATATTATTTTCTTTTTCTACTTATGTGATCTTGAAGAGTCAATAAAACCTCTGCTCAAAAAGATAACTCGTCTTGTGCTCCCCATTCACACAGCTCTGCAGGGCTTCACAGCAGGTTTTTCTTTTCTTCTTTTTTTAAACTATGTATATTGAATTCCATTGCAGAAGCCGTTCAAGGGTTTTAGCAATTACAATTTATCCATAAAAACTGAATGGGGTCATAACCTCCACTGCCATCAATGTGATATCTTTGTGAGTGGATTTGGTTTTAGAGATACTCCTGGTGGTGGGAAGAAAAAAAAAATATTCTATGGCCAAGAACATTTCAAACAGAGCTTTTAAACTATTTTTCCAAAATTGTGCAAGTTTCTTGAAGGCATTCCGATATTTTTCTGCAAACGAACAATTGTCCTCCACTCAGTTAAATCAACCCATTTATGTTCCTATTTCTGGCAGGCTCTCCCCTTTGATTAAACCATTACCTACTAAGGACAACAGAAAATGGTAAATTTACACTAAAACTGTTTAGAAGTCTCAGTTAGCATTCTCCAACCTAAAATTAAGAGTAAAAATGAAATGCAAAGCCTCCAAAACAAATATAACTCAATTAGGGACTTTTCTTTTTATATTTTATAGTGAAACAAGTTCTTTTAAGGTTTATTTATTCTCTTTCAGTACATTATAATGAAACAAGTCCCTTCCAGGTTTATTTCTTGTCAGTGCTAACAAAAAACCCTGATACGCTATGGAGTCTGCAGAGATTAGAGATGAACACAACCACTACACAACCCAGCATTTCTGAACATCAGGGAGGTCTGAATGTAGATCTGATTTTGGTCTACCTTGTCCTATAATAGGCCAACAAAACACTAGACGCTACTCTGGGTAGGAATATTTGTTATTGAGGAGACACCTTAGGGTCATGGCATATACTTTTCTTTCACCTGTATCAGAGAAGACATAACAGTAACAAATATCCTTATATAGGGGTTAGGTAGGTAAGTATATTAGCTAAACACCTCCTTTTAAAAGGCAAGTGTAAAGGTACCCCTGTATCAAAGTAAACCATGACCTTCTAGAAAATATTATCCAACTGAGAACACGCTTATTCAGATCCGTTAAGAAGATCAGAAAAGATCCAGCATAAGATTCATTATGCAGCAAAACTCTGAAAAACATTGTATCCTAATTGAATGATTGCAAGGAGATTCATATTGTGGTTTATAGTACAATTTTATGCATCATCAATTAGCAATTGGACCAATTTAAAACTCTGAACCCTTGAAAGCTTCAAGCACAAAGTAAATGTTGTAGCCTACATTCATTTCAAGAGCAAACTGACAAGTAGTGCTGAGCCTGTTACATATTCTGGATTATCTTCTTCATGTTGCTCACACACACACACAAACCAAACAAAAAAAGAACACCACACAATTAGAACAACCTAAGCCAAAATAAAACATCTTTCATCCAAAGTACAAAGAGAACCTGAACCATATATTCTAGAATAAATGACATTTCAATTAGTACTTTGGATTATTCATATCTTTATCCCCTAGGCTCTTCTTACACAAATCCTCACCAGACTCGCATCAAACTCTTACTATATATGCAAATTTACTGTATCAAAATCTTTATAATCCTGTTCTGAAGATCCACAGGATACAGATGAGCATTAAATATTGCCCCATAACGTAACCTTGGTTTCAGTTCTGTTACAAATATTCATGCATGACTGAGGGAGTTAAAGGGAACACAAGAATGAAACACCACAGAGACAAGACAGGAGGAATGCACAAATTCATAGCAGATTTAGTCTGAGATAGCTTTTTCAAGTTAAGTTAATATAGTCTAACTATACGTATATGGGAACAACTATGTAATCTTTAATATTTATTCACTGTATATGATTTGCTCTCCTATAAAGCATTCAAGAATAGAAAACAATGACCTACTCTTGTGTTCTAAGTCAAATTCAGGACTGACACCTCCTATCAGTCTAGAAACAGTAAGAACAACAAAAAAAACCCTCCACCAATTAATATGTACACTCACATTTTCTTCATTTCACTTTAGTATGGGCAGCAAAATAATCTCATACATCAGGAAGCACTACATTACATTAGCAGCTATTGGAGTTATTCGCAAAACTGCAGCTTAGTTTTCTTTGGCGAATGCATCTGTTTCTAAATAAGAACAAGAAGGGGGACGGGTGTCAAAAAAACCAAACCAAAATCCATTCCATCTGTATCTTGGCTTCCAGTATTTTCTTTCACCTTTTCAGCATGTTTATTGAATGACTTGGATTTTTTTTCTTTATAAACCTGTGCGGGAATGTTGGTACTGTACTTTATTGACATGAAAATGTCAAGCCAAGTAAGGTAGCAATAAAAAACAAAGAAGAAATACAATGAGAATTTATAATATGATCTTAGTAGGCATCTTGCCTCTCTCATGTTCATTGTTGTCTGCAAAAACATAGAGCCAGATTAATGAAAGGTATGAGAAGAAAACATTTTTTATGTATACAGTTTTAACCAATGAAAGCACTTGTATAGTACCTACTCTTGGTATGCAAGAAAATATTTCTAGTGTTAATTTCTATATTGAGAAAATAGCAAGTGTAGCTATTTAGCACCTTTTGATATTATTTAAGTTAATGTTTTCCCTGCATGTGTTTTTACTTAGTAGTTACAGGCTCTGGTTCTGTGGTTGGATGTAACAGCACTAATGTAAAGAAACAGATACACGTGTTATAGAAGCAGGGCCAGGGCAGGGGGAGCAGCACAGAAATGAGAATACTACTACAATTGTAAATTGCAATCCCAAGTTCTGCAAAAACCCACAGGGTTACTAAGCAGTTACGAAAAAACTCAGGCTAGCCTTTAGTGCCGTTCTCACCTGTGGCAGGAGCTGAATTGGTCCCTAAAAAAGCAAAGCATAATAGCAATCTTGTGTAAGGATGTTCATGCTGCAATACCACCTCTCATTTATCTCAGTCTGTGCCATTCTGTATCCAGTATTCCATTTACGTTTGTGACTCAGTGTTGGGACAGTGCATCATCGACTGTGTTTTCTTCCAGCAGGTAGCATACTTCTTTTGCATATGATTTCTGTTTGACAGATATTGCTTGTGACTATTGATGTTAAGTAGGCTTTAGCTGCTGTATTGCAACACTACTGATTTATCTTTCCCACTGTAGATAACAAGCTGCTCTGTTTACAAATACGTTCTGTCCTCCTGACATGGACAATTGAAACATGAGATAACAAAGCAAGAGCAGGGATTCGCCATGTGCTGTGAAGTGACCTTAGTTCCCAAAACAATGTTGACACTGGAGCCACTGGGTCCTGCCACTGCACGTTCTTCTGCAAACATGCAAGTTAGGGGTTTTTGCCCCAGTTATAATCTTTTCCTTATTTGCTCTTAGGTTCTTCCCTGTTGAGTACCACTGTTTGGCGTGTCTGAAAGCACCTAAGGCAGACAGAAAAATTTCTCTGAGATTCCATAAATATCAGTATGCCTCAGCAGCAACAGCCTCTCCTGCCTAACACAGAAGATGCAACATAGAGCAGAACAGGAGGAGATAGGGAAAGCTAAGCATTTCATACCTTTAACAGGCACGTAAATGACAAAAAAGGTTTCCCTGTTCACCGAAGTAACATATTCCAAGGAATACTCACAATGAAAAAGCTCTTGGAGACTGAAGAGCAGAAACTGAGCATATCTTTTTTCCTCATCTGTAGTCAAATCACTTTTGTTTCTAGTATTTCCTTAATTTTACATATGGAAGAGCACTCTGTACCTTAAGCCTCTCAGATATTCCCCTCTCATTCTCCAGCATACTTTTTGCTATTGCAATATTACATCCAAAAAAAAGCCCAAGTTTGCTTCTCTCAACTCCAGTAAGACAAGTTCAATAGGATTCTTTGCCCTGTTTTTTTTTTTAACCCGAAGACTGCAGTTGGATCAAGTTCTCAAACTTTTTTTGGAAATATCATATCCAGAAACATTTATTATGCATAACCTGAAATTATTTTTTTAGTTACCTTGATACGCAGTGCTTCTAAAAAATTAGAAAAAACCCACAAGAAATCTAATGTAGCATCAAAGTGACTAGCACTTCCCTCATTCTAATAGTGCCATGTTTCAGTCAGCTTCAGCCAGTGTATTCCTATCTATCTGCTGTGAACTAAAACACTCCACACAGCATTTCCACACAATTTAGCCGTGACTATTATCTCCATTTTAATTTTTACTTGCACTCATTTTTATCTCTTTCTTACCTGGCTCCTCCTATCCAACATTTTTTAATTCTGTATTTCTCCCTGTTCTTCTATTCTTAAAGGTGTATTCCACATCCTATTAGTCACTGTCCCCTCTCCACTTTAAATTCAAAGAATCCCATTTCAGCTGTAAAATCTTTACACTAATCTTTATGGCACAAGGCAGGCAAATTCTTCTCTCCCACTAACACAATCCATTACTTCCAAACTATTTTTGAGAAGCAGAGGTGAGAGCGAGAAAATTCAATTCTGACATCTATGTGCTTTACTGTATCTTATTACTTCACTTCTGATTGCCAGCAGTATTAATTTGATTGTGCTTCATGAAAGACTTTCTTTTATATTGGTAGGAGATACCTGATGGGTTAAAGAACAAGAGGAAATCCCCCCCCTCCCCCCCAATGCAAAGCATTGTGTATATTTATAATTGTTTCTGTTTAATAACAATTTTTCTACATCTTGGCCTAAAGATGGAAACGAGAAGTTCACAGGCACGTAATATTTGGAAACAACTTTGTTTAATGGCTTCATTCTCATTTGATCAAAACTAAACATACAGTATATTTTATTTACTCAACCCTTCATAATTTGGGGCAATTTTACAGATCTTCCCAACTGGCAGTAGAAAATTCATTCTAAAGAGCTCCATAAAAAGGGCCAAAAAAAGCCATCTAGAGCTGCAGTCTAAAACTCCTCTAAAAAGAAGGAAAATAATGACCCACTTGGAAAGTATCCCTAGTACAATTCATCAAACACTGGTTGAAGATAACAGTATATGCACAGAATCTCAAATAGGAGACAGTGTGAATCTGCTGTATAAATTAGTTACATTCCTTTCAAAACCTGTTTTATGGGCACATGCAGTAATCAAATAAAACTTGATATTTGTTTATTCATGGTTGAAAACCAGAGCAGGGACTAAAAAACATGATCTTTAGGACCAGTTGACCAAAAGAGCTAATATTTTTTGCAGTGTTAATTATAATTCATTCAGTGTGCATAAATACATACATGTTAGCATTCATATTTTGTAACATGGATAAAATAACATTAAAACACAAAGATCTCCAAAGCTCTGTTTACAGCATACTATCATCCGCCTTTTATGGTTAAGGGGTACTCCCATTAAAGATGACATTGATTTCAGAAAGCAAGATAAGGGCATACATGAAGACAGAAGTTTTTCCTTTAAGTTCTACAAAAGCTTGCTGAGCATATTTAAAAATGTCATTAAATGCATCTTTCCAAGTTCTGGAAAGCATTAGGTAAAATATTTGCTTAACAATTCAAGAACTGATCTCTCGTATTCTGCCAGCAAAAAAAAAAACCCACAAAACAAAACAAAACAAAAAAAACCACAAAAAAAAAACCCCAAACCCACATCCCAAAAAAACAACCACCAAAAAACCCCACAATCCAAAATATTTTAAAAACTTTTAGGAATTACCTATTCAAAAACAGCCTGAGAACAGAATAGATTTGGTGTAATGGGAAATGGAAATGCCTTTTACATATTCTCTACTCTTGGGTGCAACTTTGGCAGGAAAAACACTAAGCTTCTTCAAGCACTGTAAATAGAAAAGAATTGTGCCAGACAATCAAAAAGTGGTAAGACAGCAGGGATAAACTAGATTCAGGTCTTCTTGTTTATATCTTCATTTTGGGCAAACAGTAATTACTTGATTCTTCCTTTCAAAGTCTGTCTTTCTCAGTGCCTATGCTGGCGCCCGGTAGTTTTGTCACTGAAATACTTTTCACATGTAGTAAATACCACGTCACGGATCTTTCAACCTCTCTAATTTTAGCAAGATAAGCATTTACTTTCACTCTGTTTCAAACTGTGTAAATAAACATCAAGAAATTTTATCAAAAACAGTGGGAAGGATTTTTTTTTTCACTGTTACCCAAGAAACAAACAACCTATCTGGGCAGGTGATAAGCCTAGAATCATCGAATGGTTTGGGTTGGAAGGGACCTTAAAGACCATCCAGTTCCAACCCCCCTGCCAGTGGCAGGGACACCTTCCACTAGATCAGGTGGACCAGTGTGCTGCTTTTTAACGCATAACTTCATGTTCTGGTGATACCATGATGTAATTCAGAAGGCATTTTGAGACTGGAAGACTTTTACCTTGATGAAAATAAAATACAAAAGTCACCACAGATGTTAGTTATCATTGAGAGCTAGAGGCACAATGTAGTGCAGTTTTTTATACCAGTTTGTGCTCTACTACTAAAATGGGAATGGACATGTACAGAATTGAGTTGCATATCCTTCTGCATAACATGCAGAGCTGTAAGAAACACTAATTTATTTTGCCACTCAGATTGGTTTGCTATTATTTACCAAAAATTTTTTTTCTCCTTACATATGCAGAGGATTGCATTGGGAAACTTTGTTTTCAATTACTAAAATTCCACATACCTCAGTATCAGTTATTCAGCTATCAGAATCATATATTTATTCCCTCCCCACATCCCATCCCGTCCCCTCCTGCCCCCCCAGGAGGTCTTTGCAACCCATTAGGGAGCAGGAAAAAAATACTGATTTATAATTAGAAATGCAGTACAAAACCAACGCATCAACCTAGTGAAGGCACTGCTTAAGAATTAGTCAAAGCAATTCTACAGATATTCTCCAGTAATGAACACTTTCATAGACACTACATTGACTCTTGAGTACATAAAGTTAAATAACAGTTAATTTTCTAACAAATATCTACTTGAATAGGCAGTTCCTGCTGCCGGGTAAAGTCTTTTCAATGCATAGGCAAAATTGAGTTTTGCTGCTCCAAAAATAAGAGACGGAGGCTTAGCTAGAGAAAGGCAGCTCCTATTAGAGGAAGGGATGTGACAGAATGGGTCAGACTGGGAGAGAGAACTTCAGAGTCTGACTTGTTCTTACTATCACCAAGGCAAGCAGAGGGTTTAAGCATAGCTACTGCTCCTCAGAGGAGCAGCCATCCCAGCACTGGAAAAAGGCTGCTCTCCTGTATGTTGACCTTTCCCTCTGCAGCAGCAGCAGCTCAGCTCTCTAGAGCTCTAATGCAGCCAAATTAGTCAGAAAAACCATTCTGTTGCCCTAGGCAACTGCATGCATGACTTTTTTTGTAAACATGAAACTTTCTGTAATGCTCTTTTCTGTTTGTGCATATTACAAAGTGCAGATAGATTCTTGAAATGGCACCATTAAACAGTATTTCTCACTAGCATCCACTTAACATAAAGATCACAACCATACACGAGACCCTGTTATGCCTACAGACATAAAAATTGATTTCTTCAGACCCTTATCTGCAGAACCTACAGTCATATTATAGAAAGTCTAATCTGTGCTCATAATAAAATTTTATACTCCATTCATATTTTCATACAGTATTGAATATTTAGATGTTAATAGTGTTACTTTTTAAAATAGTTTTTTTTTTAGTTCTGCCCCCCCCCGATCTGTAACTAAGTCATGGGAAGAAAGTATTATTTTCCCTTTCAAGCTGAGCTGTCACATAATAAAATATTTTATCATATTTGACTTTATTAAGAATATAACTTTCAATGTACACCCTCACTCCCAAAGTTTCTGAATATATGTATGTTGAAATTGAGCAAGTGTGACATAGTTTTTGGTTCCCTTGGGAACAATATTCAGAGCTCATTTGAGTTGTGACCTGCTTATGCTGCCAGGGAGTATTAGTATTTTTGTTGGATCTTTAGAATAGAGATATGGAGTGAAGGACAAATGCAAAAAAATAAGAGTCTTTAACTTCACAGATGAAAAACAGATGAGATACTGCTCTATTTCAGAAGGCAGTGCTGGCTTTTTATAGGATCTGCCCCATTTTGTAAGCTCTGTTGGAGAGATCACTCTTTTTCATAGTAAAATATTTTAGATGAACTATGCATAGAGAAACATACAGCTGTTCACAGCACAACTTATGGTCTGAGATGTCAAAATACATTTCAATGAGGAAATTAGAATGCAAATTAACTTCAGAAATTATTTTACAAAATAGATGGTGGTTCAAAACGGAATATATTCACAAATCCTATAATATTGCCTTTTTTCTCCTGACACCATCACCTGACATAGATAAGTGTTATCAAGATCATCCATCACATTAAATGGTTCAGTTATCATTTCTGCTTACAACACAGGACTATGTACAATTAAACCATGACTTGGGCCCTATGAGTTACATTAGTAAAAGTAGTATTTATATATCCCTCCTTCATCTAAATCTGACTTCTAAACTTTACTTCTAACATGTTATCCTTTCAGTCCATTGGTAATGACAAAATCCATCCTCCTACACAGAGTTCATATGTACATTAGGACCAGGCTCCCTTTCCAATGATACTTTCACCCATATTCTCTTCCTATCAGTTCAAGGCACTATCAGGCCAGTGAATACTTTTCCATATATCTTCTTCAACCTGCTATGGGTTGTATTTCCCCTCTTCCAGTCCTTCCTTTACACCTCATGGAAGAAATGGCATGCACAGCTGTGGGGTGCATCTGCAACTGGCTCTTCATTACTACATACATCTTGCATCAATATTCTACCCTGATGCCCCACTGATGAGCACAGTGTTTGCGAGAGCTGATCTTAACTATCTGTGCGCATGCATCTATTATTAAGGCATGTATGTGGTCTTGATTAGTGTCATTTGATGTAGTTACTCCCTAAAGTATTTATCGCTACAAAATATTTCTGAAGTAAATAACTATTTTACAAGTGGGAAAGTTGTAAGCACTTGCATAACAAAAATGCCATTTCAAGACCTCTTAATAGTAGACAAGTTGGGCTTGGAAAAGTTTGAGACCATGCTTGACTGACAGTGTAAGCCTCCTACCTATCATGCACATGGTCACAGGATCACTGAAATAATAGCAGGGAATTAAAAGGTAGTAATTCAAGTCCAAAATTTTTTCTTTTAGAATCTCCTTTACACCATAAATACAACACATGTAGACATTATGCAGTTTCATCCATGAGAATTTACAAAAGAAAACATTTTGTTTATGAGCTGCAGCTTACTGAAGGCTTCTTCAGTTATGATCCATTTCTGGATCCAATAACAGAAAGCAGCTGACAGGTCAAAAAAACCTGTTTAGAGACACTGGTTAGATACAAAGGAATTTTCCTCTGGTGCAGATAATCAATACATTTCTGTTAACATAGCTTAATTTTTAATACTGCACTGATTCATTAAACTGCCTCATGTTACAAGTTTGAGACCGTTGTATTCAAACATGAAAATGAGTTAAGGGAAAAAAAAAAAAAAATCCTGTTCCTGAAAAGAACTGCAAATATGAATGTGTTCCTCTTAGTTTTCAAAACAGCTCTTAGTTTGCCTTCTCTTGTCTCATTTCTGCACCCCCACCCCACCCCCCCCAGGCAATACTGAACTTGTTCCTCCTGAATAGGGATAATTTGTGATTATTTTGTTTAATTTTATTGTTTTGCTTCCTTAAGTTCTTCTTTGCAAAGCCTTTTCTGCAGCAGGACAAAAATCTCTCTAAAGTTCAACCTGCTAAATTAATAAACTGTGTTTTCAGTTTCAGTTCTGTGTTAAAATGGAGCTCCATAAAATTGTTGTAACATACCCATAAAACAGCAGCAGATGCAATATGTTCAAAATGATTATTTTCTTTTAATTTTATAAACATACAGAAAGTTTGCATTATAGCCTATCATTAAGCACATCCCTGCTGTAAATTAAAGATGTGCCAAATCAGCTCCAAACACATTTTGTAGTCAATAATAGGAGGTGGTACACTGTGAGATGGTAGCAGCAAGGCTTTAAGGCAGAGTTGCAAGCATTGGCCCATAAGGTATAATCCTCAGTCCTTGGAGAGGGTGTACGCAAACCAGATTTACCTACCCATGACATAACAGTTCCCATATTCACCGAAACTAAGGAAGACTGCTTGAGAAACACTACAATGAAGAATGGGGTAATGTATGATGTCATAGGCACCCGTAGAAGAGCACATAGAAAGGACAGATAAAAATGGAGAGGAGCTCAAACTACGCATAATATGGTAAATAAAATATTTTACAATATTAGTATAGAAGACTTCTTTAGAGATGGTAACTTGTTTTTCATGTGTCTTTTTGAAAAAAGGTATCTACAAATGTAGAAACATAGGAAAGCTAGTGTAGGATTCCAAAATTCATTACAAATTAATTGGAAATCTCTTTGGAAAATCAGATGTCTTAAGATAGCTGCACTGCACTGTGATGACTTAAAAAGTTTTCTGATATAGTACAGAAGTAATAAACCTGTACTCTTTTCTTTTAATGACAATTTCAGTTTCTTGCAGGATATGGGGGTGTAAAAGAGAAAGGAGAAAACCCCAGATACTACACATTTGTGCTCTTCCATATGCAGGAATGTAGCATCTTATATTATCATGATGAGACATTCCAGAGAATTCTATTACTTTTGTGGCAGCGAGGGCACATACTGTCTTTGCACCTATCAGTCCTTTTTAGTAAAGAATGAGATATAATGATGTTCTGTCTGGCATTTACCTACATATACACAGAATATTTATATGTCCTATTTGTGGGGGGAGGGGGCAGTGCTAAAAGACAGTCAACTACAGGCTGAAAAACGTCAGCCCGATAAACATGCAGAAGAATTCTATGCTCATTTTTTATTTTTTTTATTTTTTTTTTTTAAGTGAAAATACTAACAATTCTGTGGGGGACCTGTTTACAGTTACAAGGTAGGAAAGAATTTCCCCATTAAAACTGGACTTCTAAAAATGAGATATTCCAAAATATTACACATATGCAACTAATAAAAATATCCACAATTTCTTTGGCATGTAGTATAACAGGATAGTTTCTCATTAAAATATCACAAAATAAATCCTAGTTAGTTACATGCAGAATTTTTTCACCTGACTGAAAAGCTGTTGGGTTTTGGGGCGTTTTCTGTTGGTTGGTTAGGGATTTTTTGTTGTTGCTGTTTTGGGGGTTGGGTTTTGTTTGTTTGTTTGTTTGTGTGTTTTGTGGTGGTGGGCTTTTTAATGGAGAAATGCGTTTCATTCCCCAAACATTTTAAACCAAGGTGTTGCAGACCAGCACATCACAGGTTTGCAAGAGTACTCAACTATTCATCCAGCTTTTTGCCACTAAACTGTCAGAATAAGAAAAAGAAAATACCAAGGAATTCAAAGAAAATGCATTTAAGTTTGCTTCCAAAATACAGCATTTGTTTTTCTAGCAATGTAACAGTAGTAAAATAGTAAGACATAAGAACATTGTTCTCCAATGCAGAGTAAAGCATTTTACAAATCTAGAAAGAAGAGTTATAGCTCTCTATATATTTGTGCAAATAACTGGTGCCGCAACCACATTTCAATCAATGTTTTACACAATATGGATAGAGTCTGCAGAGGTATTTCACACATAAGACAAGAAATAAGAAAATTTTAATTTCACTCCCCAGTGTTATCCTCTGGGACCAGAATGAAGGGTCTCAAAGGCTCAGAAGATATGTAAGATGTCAGGATACAAAATAAACTGAAACTTACTCTTAAAGATGATTGTGTGTCAAAGAATGAAGACTTTTGGTTTTTTTATTAGTAGTAGTAACAAAGTTTCTGCACGATAAACAATTCTGTCAGAAGTCCATTAAAAAATTGCAGGGTAAGTTATCTGCTGATCAGTAGAAACTTGAGTAAACTAATACAGACATGAAAAAAGAAACTTCTAAAAATATGCAGAATCAGTTCTCTAAAGGAAAAAAAACAACACCAAAATTATCAAAAGTTAACAACAGAACATACACGTTCCTGTATGTTTTCAAAATAATTCCATATTTATATATAAAATTTATATGTGTTTTTCAAAAGATACATTAACTAACCTAAGCTGCTTTAACTTAGCATCGCAAAAGTGTTCAAAATTCATGTAGTGTTTCATAGATTTGACAACTACTAAAAATTGATCCAAGCTTCAATCAAGGTAACAGGAGATTCTACACTGACCTCAATTAGCTTTCGATCAAGCTTTAAGAGAATTAACAATCCTCTAAACAGTCGTCATTCATGGGTACATGCATAGAGACTACAAAGTGTTAGCACCTTTGAATGAGCAAAGTTACTCTAATTGAACAGAAGACCAGTCACATCAATTTTTTTTAAACAATGATTTCATTAAAAGTCTGCTAAGTCAGGCTTGCCCTATTGCTGAACTAAACCTCATGGTAACCTTAAAAAATTAAATGCAGAGAAAAAGACAACAGAGTTGGTGGCCTCAGGAAGTTTCAAATTCAACAAAAGGTTCTGAATCAGACTTATCTTCATAACTGAGGGGCTGGGTAGGTGGCAGCTTAGAGTAACTTTTGCCCTAGAAAAGTTCATTTGAAGAACAGCAGTGAGGAGGCATCAATGATTAAGAACAAGCAAGCACACTTTCTTACTTCTTCAAACCAACTCCTTACTAATACTTTGTGTAGTCCTGTGGCCCTAATTCTCAACACTGGCAGAAGCAGAGGTAATGCAGAAATTGAGAAAGAAGGGGTGGGGTTGGGGGGTGGAATTTATTATAACCCACTCCAAAAAAAAAGATACAACTTGATTTCATGCACAGCTTAAATGAGAAACACCACCCACATTAAGCCTTGATACACACTTCTTCAACAGCAAATAAAAAAAATATGTTTCATCGCTAGACATTCTCTCTATATACAAGATGACAGTTGATTAAGACTGTATTACAGAGTTCCAAAATTCAGGTTGAGTAACCATGGCCAACTGTCAAAAGTAGTAATGAAAGCGGAGATATCATTATAATCAAAAGCAACGGGGAAATGAAGAAAACTGAATGCTAATTATTTGTGATTAGTTTCTCCTTTCAAGGAAAAAAATGCTGAGGTAGTTAAAACAGAGGGAGCAGCATGTGATTCTAGCACTTTGTTTGAACTATATTATCCCAAGTTCAAGCAAGTTACATGGTAAATGAGATAAAATTTCCAGTTTAATGCGGTATAGAAGATAAAGACAAACAGTCAATAATTTCACTATATGTTGGCCCTATATACCATTCAAAAGATGCCAGTTCAAAATTGTACCTTGCATCTTCTTGACCCTCTCGGATCTTGAAAAATCTTTTTAATGGAAACAGGAATTCCTTTTTCCATGGATATGCCCTTAACTTCCTCTTGCCTTAATTCTTCCCGAGTAGTGAAAGTGCTATACGCCCTCTCAAATACTTCACACTGCCATCTAAAGAGGTCACTTGTAAGATGCCAGACCCAAGTAAAGTGCTTAGAATCTCTGATGAGACTTCCATAAATTTACAAGTTAAAACAGTTATGAAGAAATTGTTCCACTCACATTTCAAAGACCTTTTTCTTTTTTTAGAGACACACACTACAAGAAGAATGTAATGAGAACTTCCTCTATGCTTGAAGAAAACTAAAGGAGGAAAAAAGTCATATTTGAAAATATATCCAGTTTGAATGAACACATTAAGCATGTTTTGGCCCATACTGAGAAATTGGGGGGAAGAGAGGTGAGACAAAACAACAAACCTTCAACATATATATAGTACTAAATAACTAAGCAATGAAAAGCTTACAACCCTATTAAAAATGTGTCTTGCGGAAAGTGCAATGTATACAGCAATGTGAATTAGAATGTGGGCATTTGTAATTCGGTCTAACAGGAGTGAATAATGTACTAACTACAATGAAAGGAGAATACACAGCTACCCCAGTGGATGGGTACAGCCATTTCCTATAATTTTTGACCTGTGTTAAATTTCAGTCAAGTCAGAACAAACCTCTATATCCAGCAGTGGCAACACTATTTTCTGACAGTTATATTGGACAAAATATTAAAACATGCTAAGTAGTTTGTAGGGAAAGAGGTAGGATGATCTAATATACTACACCTTCTACAATACCATTTGAGGTATTTTAACTAGCCCATAACTTGTTTCCTGAGCTACCAATTCTCACCACATGAAATATTTAAACCACAAGCTATTCCTCCCTGATTTACACCACAAGGAACCCTAAGTATTAAAAATCTTCTAGCATTTAGCAGAGGCCAAGGCTTGCATCAGTTTGAAGATAAACACTGGGCAGCAATGCCATTGATAACTGATTAGATTTAATCAACTTTTACTAAAACCTTCATGTTTTAGTTTGAGGGAAGAAAGCTCCAAATCTAGACTGAACTCCAAAGTACATGTGCATTAATCATAGCTTATTTTTTTTAATTTCTTTTGGATAAACAAACGTTTTAATTATACAGGTCCCTGTTTGTTCTGTTTGTTTCCTAATTAGAGAAAAATGGCAAGTCTCCCAATCTAAGCTCTTTCCCTCTGAAGAATTTAACAATACATTTGGACAGGCACATATATTTATTTGGAGACTACACAATGAATAAAATCCCATTTGCACTTAACAGAGCAAAGTTTGCCAGAATTCAGTATGTGAGCCAAGGCTCCACGCTCTGCTAATGGCAAAAATGGCTGTCCCTGCAGTCAAGTACTGGATTATGTACTTTCGTCTTGGCAAGTACAAGCCTGGAAACACCCACAACACCTGTTGTTTATTATAAATGGCTGCATTGAAAATAGACATGTTCCTAATATTAAAAAAAAAAAAAAAAAAAAAAAAAAAAAGAAAGAAGTGTGTGCGTGGGGAAATTACAGACAAAGATGGTAACCGTGAACTCCTAACTGATCCTGCTGAAAGTATTTAACTGCAAAGTGCATTTATATAATAACTTTCACCTAAAAACCTCAGAAAGCTTTTGTGTTTTGTAAAGATAAAGATTACTATTAAAGCAGGTTATCAAGCAAAATGAGATGAGGAAACTTACAGTGGTCAGGAAGAAAGCCAAGAAATTTCAATTCTGGTGACAAGGCAAATGACCAGAATTCTGTACTCGGTTAAATCTGGACTAACACATGTTGTTCAGTGAAAATTCTCTCAATGTTTTTAACCTATGTATAACTAAAGTCAGTACTCTTTTCTGTAAGTTGTGTGTAATTACTTTGCAGATCCTACTTGCATGAGGATGTTGAAACACTACCAAGTAACAGGGATAAGGAATGTGAGCACCTTAAATGGTTATTTACTCAGAAGGAAAAGAAGGAAAAGAAAGAAAGGAAAGAAAGGAAAGAAAGGAAAGAAAGGAAAGAAAGGAAAGAAAGGAAAGAAAGGAAAGAAAGGAAAGAAAGGAAAGAAAGGAAAGAAAGGAAAGAAAGGAAAGAAAGGAAAGAAAGGGAAGAAAGGGAAGAAAGGGAAGAAAGGGAAGAAAGGGAAGAAAGGAAGAAATCACTGAAAATCTCCTACGGCTTTTACAAGTACAATGAGATCTGAGGTCCTATGGCCTCTTCCTACTCCCATTTGTTTAGACTGAGTCATTTTCCTGAACAAGTCCCCTACTCTATCCTCTTCCCTGAAGAAAACATCTCCCAGCCTTTTCTTGAGAAAAATCTTTCTGCAGCTGATGTCAGCAACTGCATTGTTTTCCCTTTGTCCTCAGCTTTTGAGGTGATAATGGAATTATGTTGGCATGAATTTGAACTGTATTAATTCCTACCGGTAGAATACTGTGATCAGATCTCAGGTCCTGATCTGGGTCACTTCTTTTGATGAAATAGGTCAGTGAGTATCTCTCAAGAAGTCTGTTTACAAAAAAAAAAAAAAAAAGAAACAACAGCAATAACAATTATACTGCAGATCAGGTACCAGTTATTTCTTTTACCTTGGGGAAAAAAAAAAAAAAAAGCCACAACAATAAGTAGCTCCTATCAACAAACTGAATATCTTGCAGTACACAACCTACTCTCTCAGGATCTTTGTGATTAAGCAAGGTATTGTTACCATCCTCTTTTAGTTGTGAGAAACAAAGGCACAGCAAAAACATCCATAGGAAATCTACAAAGATCCAGACATTAAAAGTGGACCTCCAAAGTCTATCTAATATCCAGTCTGTAAGATCTCCCCGTCTCTGTTTTGGCAGATGACCTCAGTAAAAGGAACTTTCTTGCTTTTATTAGAAGGGTCTTGACATACCTACCTGATATATTAAAAAGGTCTTATTCATTTGTACTCAGCCTGGGACAGCATCTGCCAACTGCAGCCCCCTGCTTATCAACCTCGACTCCTACTTCAGTACTTTCTTTTTCCAGTCAGCTTTTCTATCGTTCTTCCAAATTAAACCATGTTTTTCCCACTTCTCATACCCTACAACCAACCATCCCAATGGACAATTCACACACACCCAATATATTTTTAATACTTTCTGTCTCCTACAGTACACTCAGTGTATTTTCTTAATTCTAAAATTGCCTTGGCATTTCTCTAACCCATCATATAAGAGGAAGTAAACCTATTTTATGAGTATTTTTGTATCATCTTTGAGTCTGGCTTCCACACCCATTGACTGAAAGGCAGACCTGCTCAAAGCTGTCAACAGGACAAAGTCAAGCTGAGCTGTGCCATGATTTATGCAGGTAGGGCCAGACCTGTCAGTTCCACTGTCATGAGATAGAGGGGCAGAATTCTTACTGCTGAAATTCTGGATTCACTACATCACAAATCCAACACCGATTCCAAAATGACAGAATGCAGCATGTAATTCAAAAAACATATTTCCCTAGCAAAACAGCAGGATAAATAAATTGGGAGACAATCTATATTAAAATTGGAAGCCTGAGAGCAGAGTGCTTATCTTTCCCCCATTTAAATTCCAGACTGACGCTAAAATATTTTGGTTAAACAGAGGCACAATAAAGGAAACACACAGTTTGATTTATGATTTAAAGAGAGATGTATTCTAACGTTACTATTTATTAGCATTTCTCACAACCCTGTTAGAATCTAATGCCTTCAAAAACATCAAAATGCACCTTGACAAAGCTACCTGCATTTCACCCCAAGCAGGGTTTATGTGGATGAAGTTGTACTTAGGCTATTAAATGATTGCTTTGCTACCAATTTCCCAGTGTTACCCAAGTCATCTGATGAAAATCAGTATTTAAGTATTACGGTGACCCATATTCCAGCTCCTGT